>NW_024082030.1:0-373147 GCF_003009895.1 Hyaena hyaena | reverse complement strand
AAAAAACAGCCAACCAGCCAGCCAACCAACCAACCAACCAACCAACAAACCAACCACCAGCCAACCAACCAACCAAACAGCCAGCCAACCAACCAACCAACCAACAAACCAACCAACTAACAAACCAGCCAGCCAACCAACCAGCCAGCCAGCCAGCCAGCCAGCCAACCAACCAACCAGCCAACAAATAAAATGCTATGGCCTTACTACAGACTTGGGTCATCCATATACTAGAAAGTTCCATTCTGGGAATCCAAAGGTGCAGCCAAACTGGAGACCACTGGTGAAGACATCTCCACCTGCATGTAGAACTAACCCTCAGGGTGGTGTAGTGGGGGTGACCCACTGCAGGGCTCTCTGTGCTGAGGAAGAAAGCTGGTGCCCACGTGCTCACCTGTTCCCATAGATCCATCTTTCCCAGCAGAAATGACTGGCAGTGACAGTGATGCTGGTGGTCCTGGAAACTTCCCTCTAACACAATTATTGGATATATGACCTAGTGAAAATTCAGGAAAATACTTTTCTTTCTACCCCAAACACTCCTTGTAATAAGTTAATCAGTATCCAATCAATAAATTATATTTTTTTAGTTTTATGTTTTTCTTTTTTGGATACAGTAGTCTTAACTAGTGTATCAGTGAAAACTCATTTTCAGTGGGGCTTTATGTTTCAGGACCTGGGCTCCTTTTCCTGAGTCGGTGTTAGTAGCTTTTGCATTTGGAAGTTCTGGAAAGTTAGAGCCACAGTCACTTATGAAAATGATCAGCTGCCACTGACAGTTGGATGCCTCACCAAATAGCCACCTTCTCCTTGGTTCACCAGGGAACTCCATATTGCTTGTACCCGGTGGCTTTCAGTTTGGTCTGTGTGAGCATTTGGATCAGTGGCTGCTTACCAAGAAGAACATGTCTGAATGGTCTTAGAGATGGAAGAAATGGAAGATTTTGTATTCCAAGGATAAAAGATAGGCATGGCAAACCGTGGGAGGGAGCTGGATTCCAAATGATGAAGGACAAATGTACTGCAGATCCAAGAGTAGCAGAGTCAGAAACTAAGATGTGAGCCTGACAGCCTTGGGAGTTATAGTGAAGAGGGAGGTGCCTGAACTTGGCCTGGCAGTGACCAGCGAAGATGTACATACAAAGTAGCCCTGGACAATGAACATCTCTGTGGCAGAAGAAGGAATGATTGACTAGAAATTAGAAGTCCATCTTCAAATAATGCCATGGAAGGAAGAATGTTCCTCCCAACCAAATGACTGAGACTAAGTGTTCTCCCAGACTTAATTTCACATGGAAAATTATAGGAAATGACATGATTTTTTGAACTTAAGTGTCAGGGAACAATTCTTGAGGTTTATAACATGAAACTATAAGACCGTTCCCATGGTTTTACCAAGACTTGTAACATATATTATCTCAATTGCTCTCGAATGCATTTGTCATCCTTGCAATCTGTGTGTCTGTCCTCTTACTGGGAAAGGGATTGGATCTTCATGATAATCATATATGAATGTAGAAGTCTCATTTTTATTTACATTTTCAAGTGAGAATTCTGACATTCAAACAGCATGACATGCTCAAAACTCAAACAGCTTGTAAACACTGAGTTGTAACTCAAATTCACACCCATTCCCAACCTCCCTAACTAATACAGAAAATAACAATCTAATTAAGCCTGAGGGCATGAGTCTCAGTGTGCTCACTATGTGTACTGTGACCATGGGCTTTCATATCCCTTCCTCAGTCTTCTAGAAGAAATAGCAAGGAAGTGCTCACTTGTGCACAACATGCCCATGGCGGGTCCTGGGGTGAGTGCAAACAGCAAACGTTTGAAGGGTTCAATCTTAGCTCTGTCACCTATCAACTGTGTAATTTTGAACAAGCTTTATATTCTCAGATTCTCAAAGCTTTTTTTTTTTCATTCTCAAATTCTCAAAGCTTCCATTCCCTCAGCTGTAAAATGATCTTCAACCTCATAAATCTGTGGTAAAGATTATAAACAATGATTTCATAGCAGTGGGGACACAATACTCACAGAAAGTAGGTGTTTTGCAACTTGAAGCAGGAGCAAGAATAATTTTATGATTTCATTTGTCCCAGAAAGAGATGGGATTCTTCACTGTCAGTTGGATGACTGCAGAGCTCAGCCATTAAGTGTAGTGGAAGAAGAGAAGCCTGTGGATGCATGCAGGGCCCTGGGTCTCTCTCAGCCCACAAAAGGGGATTCTAAGTGAACCTGAGGGTTGTTAACATTGACACATGTTGAAGAACATTCTCTGTGGTAAGCAAGCCCATTAGAACGATGAAGCCCAAAAAGCTTTGTTTCACCAGCAGTGGTTCATTATGAACAGAACATGACGACTTCATTTGAATGGGGGCTAATGGTGAACAGATGGGCTGGCAAAGCAAAGACCACAAAATGCTGTCTCCAAAAATGTAGTTATATGTTCTGTAAGCCCTGACTCCTGTTCTCACTCCTCAGTCCCTGTAATAGCTAGCTGAGACTGAGGAAGATGGCTGACAGAAAATGGAGCATGGCCAGAGAAGGTGTTCATGCTTCTGAAGACTCTGAGATGTGGCCACTCGCTGCCCCCAGCAGGTTGACAGGGAGGTGCAAGAAAAGAGAAAGGGGGCCGGGACTTGGCCCTTGGAACTTATCCCAAAGGCATCTACATGGGGATGGATTCTTAAAATTTATTATTAACAAGGAAGAAGAAAGTAAATATTTATGAAACTAGTGTCTAGGCATTCACTGTACTAGATTTTACATACACGCGTAACATGCACATACAACTATTTTACAACAACCACCTTCCGAGGTGATTTTCATTTTATTTGATTTTTGGTTTTGCCTTTATTGTTTGTCTGGCAAACAAATAAACAAAAAAAGGATTTGGTTGGCGCCAAAATATTGATGACTTTTTGGGTCATTCCCAGTGGTACAGAGTTTGGAACAGAATTTAGAGACCAGAGAATCAATAGAAATCACAGAAGATAGTGAACTATAAGAGCTTCCAAAGTGTTTCTAAAATTACTCATGATTCAATTGCATGGAAATTCATAAATAATTGCAGCTTCATGTCTGAGTTGATGTGGGGACAAAACAGTGACAATATAATAGGAGTTGAACATAGGAGATGCATACATGTTTAAATTAAAGCATTAGTAGAAATTGTCAGAAGAAACTTGACTTCCAAGGGCATAGAATTAGAGGTTTAAGTAAAGCCAAATAGACTTGAATTCACATGATATTATCTCATAGTTTTAATGAGACAAAGATTCTAGGGTTGGGATTATTGGCCCATATTATTAGGAAATTGAACAGCAAAAGAATAAAGGAAAAAAACAGTGAGTAGGATAAATCAACATTTGAATCTAATTATTTTTAATTAGAAAAATTCTGATTTATCAGGACTGCAAATACCTACCCACTTGGCCTGGAAACACTGCCACATTGCAAGAGACCTGACGATGTGTCCATATTCTAACCACCCCCATCACAGCCCCTCGTCCTGATTTATTCTATCTCCTAGGCTACTTTCTTCTTAACATATTGAAAAAATAGTAACTATTTTTTTCTAATAAAAATCAACACCTACTCATTATAAAAGTAAGGTAAAAACAAACATAAAATACAGAAAAAAGGAAGTCAATAGAAACTGACTCCAAATGATCCCAAAGATTGCTTTGGGCAGGCAAAGATGTCCATTTTAGCATATGCACTGCCAAAGTAAGCACCAAGACTTCCATCTTATTTATTTATTTTTTAAATTAAAAAAAAATTAAGTTTATTTATTTTGAGATAGGCAAAGACAGCATGAGCAGAGGAGGGGCAGAGAGAGAGGAAGAGAGAATCTGAAGCAGGCTCTGCACTGTCAACACAGAGCCTGATGCGGGGCTCGAACTCACAAACCATGAGATCATGACCTGAGCTGAAACCAAGAGTCAGACACTTAACCAACTGAGCCACCCAGGTACCCCCAACACTTCCATCTTAACACTTAAATGTTAAAAAATAAAAGGAAATGGTGTTAAAAGAATAGAAGGAAGATAATAATAGCAAGTCTGCAATTAAGCTACCTCTATAAAGAAATATAAATTACAAAAGAAAGGCAAATGGAAGTTTGAATTACTGATGTGAAAAAATCATGAAATGATTTCAAAATAATATTTGAAATAGCATAACCAGTGAACTTGGTGTTTGATTGATTTGTAGAAATTCTCTTTGGTGAAAAATAAAGAGAAAAGTCCTGAAGAAAAAGGAAGAGAACAGTGACTGTGGGGCAACATGAAACACGCCAAAACCTCTCTCTACACTCAGGAAAAGGTGACTTTTTCCCTTCTGATGTCAGTGACCACCCATTAGGAATGGCCAGTGGTTCCCAGATATCTTCTACTGCAATCCCTTCATCTTTTTGTGTTTTGTGTGTGTGTGCAAAATTTTTAGAAGCTTAATGTATTCTTTTATATGCACCCCCATGTTTAATTGTAGCATTACTTATAGTAGTCAAGCTATGAAAACAACATATGTGTACATCAATAGGTGAATTGATAAAGATGCTTAGTGGACTATTAGCCATAAAAAAGAATGAAATCTCGCTATTCATGACAAGGCAGATGGACTAGAATATATCAAGGTAAATGAAAGAAGTCAGACAAAGAAAGACAAAGACCATATACTTTCACTTATATGTGGAATCTAAAAAACAAAACAAACAAATAAGAGTGATAATAATAACAGAGAAACAGACTCATAAATATAGAGAACAAAGTAGTCATTGCTAGAGGAAAGGAGGATTGGGGGAGGAGTGAAATAAGTGAAGGATATTAAGAGATACAAAGTTCCAGTTACAAAATAAATAAATCATGGAGATGAAAAGTACAACATAGGCAATAATATTATCACTTTGCATGCTGACAGATGGTACCCACTTACTGTGGTGAGAATTTTGTGGTGTATGTAACTTTGAATCACTATGCTGTACACTAGAAACTAAAATAATGTTATTTATCAACTGTACTTCAGTAAAAAATAAAATTTAAAAAAAGTTGGCCACTTTCTAGCAGCATTTCCACTTTAAAAAGTAATGTATTGCTTCATTGATGCATTATTATTTATTTTTCCTTTTTAATAAATATTGTGTGTAAGTCTCGCCACATCTCTTTTGATACATACTGTTCACCACTGAGCACATTAACAACGCCTTTGCTTCACTTTCTTTTTTTTAAGATTTTTTTTAGAGCAGTTTTAGGTTCATAGCAAAATTGAGAGGGAGGACACAGATTTCCCATACAGCTCTGCTCCTACATATCAATCTCCCTCATTATCAATCAACACCCTCCACCAGAGTGGTATGTTTGCTACAATTGATGAAGCTATATTGACATGTCATAATCACTCAATGTCCATAGTTTACATGATAACCCTTTCCTGGCATTGAATGTTCTATGAGTTTGGACAAATGGATAATAATATGTATTCATCACTATGGTGTAATAAAGAGTATTTTAATTGTCCTGGAAATCCTCTGTTCTCTACCTGTGTTTCCCCCTTCTAACCTCCTGGCAACCACTGATTTTTTTTCTTACTGTCTTCATAGTTCTGCCTTTTCCAAAGTGCCATATACGTGGAAATGTACAGTATGTACCCTTTTCAGATTGACTTCTTTCACTTAGCACTATGCGTTTAAGTTTCCTCCATGTCTTTTCTTGGCTCAATAGATCATTTCTTTTTAAACAGCACATTTTTTGGATATGCCACAGCTCATTTATCTATTCACCCCTGGGGGGAAAGTTTGGTTGCTTCTGAGTTTTGATAATTATGAACAAAGCTGCTTTAGATATTCACAAGCAAGTTTTGGCTTGATATAAGTTTTCAACTCCTCTGGTTAAACATTGAGGAGTGTGATTGCAGGATCATGTGATGAGAGTATGTTTAGCTTTGTAAGAAACTAGGAATAGTCATAAATAATAAATAAAAGAAACTCCCACCAATAATGAGTGAGAGTTTCTGTTGCTCCACAATCTCACCAGCATTTTCTGTTTTCAGTGATTCAGATTTTGGCCCTTCCAGTATATGTACAGTGATTTCTCATTGTTGTCTTTAGCCCATTTTAAATCAGGTCAATTTGTTTTCTTATTGCTATGTTCTAAGAGTTTTTATATATTTTAAATAACAGTCTTCTATCAGACATGTCTTTGCAAATATTTTCTCTCAGTCTGTGACTTGTCTTCTCATTTATTGACATTGTCTTTCACAGAACAGAAGTTCTAAATTCCAATAAAGTCCTACTTATCAATTATTTCTTTTATGTATCATGTTTTTGGTGTTATCTAAAAAGTCATTGCCATACCAATATCATCTATGCTTTCTCTTATGTTATCTTCTAGGAGTTTTAAAATTTTGTATTTAGGTCTGTGATCCATTTTGAGTTAATTTTTCTGAAGGGTGAAGGGTCAGTGTGTAGATTTATTTATTTATTTATTTTTCCATGTGGATGTCTATTGGTTCCAGCTCCATTTATGATAAATTTATTCCATTATATGGCACTTGCTTCTTTGTCAAAGATCAAAGTAAGTGGAGTACCTGGGTGGCTCTGTCGGTTAAGAATCTGACTTGGTTTCAGCTCAGGTCATGATCTCATAGTTTGTGAGTTCAAGCCCTGCATCAGGCTCTGTGCAGAGCCTGCTTGGGATTCTCTCTTTCCTTCTTTCTCTGCCCCTTCCCCACTTGCACACTTGCTCATTCTCTCACTCTTAAAATAAGTGAATAAACTTTATATTAAAAAAAGATCAAAGTGAGTCTATTTTTGTGCTTTCTATTCTGTTCTAATGATCTTTTTGTCTATATTCTCTCACCAGCACCACACCTTCTTGATTACTGTAGTTTTATAGTAACTCTTAAAGTTGGGTAGTCAGTCCTCCAACTTTCTTCTTCTCTTTCAATATCATGTTGATTATTCTGGGTCTTTTGTCTTCCCATATAAACTTTAGAATATGTTTGTCAATATCTGTAAAGAAACTTTTTGTAATTTTGATTGGAATTACATTGATTCTGTATATCAAGTTTTGAAGAACTGACATCTTGACAATATTGAGTCTTCCTACACATGAACATGGAGTATGTCTTCATTTGTTTAGTTTTTCTTTGATTTCATTCATCAAAGTTTTGTAGTTTTCCTCATATAGATCTCGTACATATTTTGTTAGACTTATTATTTCATTTGGGGGGTTTCCTGTGTAAATGGTATTGTGGTTTTAACTTCATATTCCACTTTTTCAATGTTGGTATATAGGAAAGTGACTGACTTTTATATATTAACCTTCTATTCTGCAACTTTGCTGTAATTGTTTATTAGTTCCAGGAGTTTTCTTGTTGATTCTTTTGGATTTTCTCTGTAGAAGATCATGTCATCTGTGAACAAAGACAGTTTTAGCTCCTCCTTCCCAATCTGTATATCTCATTTCTTTCCTTATCCTATTGCATTAGCGAGTACTTCCAGTATATTGTTGAAGAGGAGTGGTGAGAGCAGATATTCTTGACTTGTTCCTGTCTTAGTGACAAAACTTCTAGATTATCACCATTAAAAATGATTTTAGCTGTAGGGTTTTTTTTTTTTTGGTAGGTATTCTTTATGAAATTGAGGAAGTTCCAGTCTATTTTGAGTTTACTGGATGTTTTTAACACAAGTGGGTGTTGGATTTTGTCAAATCCTTTTTCTGCATCTACTGACATGATCATTTGATCCTTCTGTTCTACCATGTTGATGTGATGGATTGCATTAATTGATATTCCAGTGTTGAACCAGCCTTACATGTCTGGGATAGACCCTGTTTCATTGTGGTGTATACTTATTTTTATACATTGTTGTATTTGATTTACTAATATTTTGTTGAGGATTTTTGAATCCATGTTCATGAGAGATATTGGGCTGATATTTTCTTGTAATGCCTTTGCCTGGTTTTGGTATTAGAATAATGCTGACCTCATAGACTGAATTAGGAAATATTCTTTTTACTGCTGTTCTCTGAAAGAGATTATAGAGAATTACTATAGTTTCTTCCTTAAACGTTTGGTAGTATTAACCAGTGAAATTTGTAGCATTTTTTGAGTGCTTTCTTATGAAGCTCAAACTGGAGAATGGAACTTCATACTGAAGAAACATTCTGTGGGAATTCTTTTAAAATGATTACGTGCCTACTTTTATTCCCTTTTCTTCACTCTAGATTTTTCAAGATTGAAGCATACTGTGGCATTAATGTTTTCTTGTTTTTGGAGGGGGGTGGTTTGTCATTGCCTTTCTTTTCTAGATGCCTTAAGAAAAGGGAGTGGCCAGAAGGGGCTAGTTTACCAAAACGTCATCCACAGGTAGATTTGAAATGGCTGTGGCTGGGGAAAGACTGTATAAGGGAAGGGGAAACAGGTTTTTAAAAGTAAAAATTTCTAACTCTAATATAGATTTCCTGTTTTACTATAGTTCTTGCCTTTCTAAGCTTTTAAATCACTTGGAAGGAAGAAAATACCCAGAGAATCAAAATATTTAAATCATATACATGTTATATTACTGAATGTAAAATAGGTAGATAGTGTGTGTGCATGTGTAAGTGCATGTAGAAGGCTTTGAATTAGTGTGCAAATAGCATTATAGTTAGGAACTTAGCATTATTTTAGACAGTTTTTTATTTTAATTTTTAAAAAATGGGAGTTTTTTTTTGCATCATGTTTATGTAAAGAAAAAGCAAACTAACTTTATTAAAAAGTATGTTATGGTCAAATTTGTGTTTAGCCTCCAGAAGTTCCACTCGAACGTAAAGAATAAACATTAAGTTTATTTTTTTAAAAAAAGCACCATTTCATACCTGTAAGATTGACAAAAACATTTGCGATCTGACAATGTATTCCGCACAAATGTTGAAAGGAGAACACTCATCTCTTATTGTAGGAATATAAATTAAAACCGTGTGGAAAATGATATGGCATTAATGAGAAGACCCACTTAGATCTAATGAATGAGAAGACCCACTGAACGCTCTCTATAACCCAGGACTTCCTCTCCCAGTTGTGTAACTTGGTAAAACACCTGTACACATACCCCAGTAAAAACATAAAGTATTACTACCAGCATTTCTGAGAGCACAGAACTGGAGCCAACTGAAATGTTCATCAGGAAAGAAATGATACTTCAATTTTGATGGGCTCTTTTTAATATACATTTTTTAGCCATGAAAACAAGTGAATTAGACTTACGATTATCAAAAACCACAGATTTCATAAACATAATAGTAAAAAAGCAGGTTTCAGAAAGGTGTGTACAGAATGATTCTATTCACAAAATGTTTAAAAATATGAAAAACAAGATAATACAGTCTGGAAATGTACACATCCATAAAAGAATAAAAGGAATGACAACATATTTAGAAGAGTGCTTATCTCTTCTAAAAAGAAGAAAAGGGAAAGAATGATAGCAAGGATGGATACAGAAATGGCTTCAAACAATATTTTCAATTTTTTGTTTATTAACCCAAATAGTTGGGGCCCCTGAGTGGCTCAGCTGATTGAGCATTGGACTCTTGATTAAGACTCAGTTCATGATCCCAGAGTCATGGAATAGAGCTCCATGTTTGGCTCTGTGCTGGGCGTGGAACATGCTTGTGATTTGCTCTACCTCCCCCTCTGCCCCTCTCTCCTACTCGCGCACACACTCTCTCTCTCAAATAAATGAAAATTAATCTGAATAGTTATTACATAAAAGTTCATTTTATTGTTCTTTACACCTTTTGTAAAATTTTAAAAATTTTAATAAAAGAGAAATTTTCTTATTTAGTGCAATCACCATAGGCCAATTTGAAACAGAGCTACTTGAAAATATTAACAGTTTCAGTTTATGTACAAAATTGAAAGTTTTAATGAAAGCCCAAATTAAATAATTTCTAACCTAAGGGGCGCCAAATACACGGCAAACTATTTTCAATTAATTTTTTTTTTTTAAGCAACGCTATTTTAGCTGATAAGACTAAAAGTTCCCATCGTTCTCTTTCAGGACATTACCTCCCAGAACTTCTGTAAGAAACTGTAGTGATATTGATGTTTTTATTAAAAGTTCAGTGTTAGAAAATGGCCTATTGTATATTTTATAACAGTATCATTTGTGACTTCATTCACTGGTGAATGCTATTGGAGTCCCCCAAACGATGTGCTAAAAATCAGCTAACTTTGGAACAGAATCAAGATGTAATAAAAGATTTGATAGGAGACCAAGAATTGGTGTGATACTATTAAGACAGCATGTTCCAAAATATTAGAGAAAATGAGAAAATAAAAAGTGGCATTTAACCTGTATGCCATCCAGTTTACTAAAAATGTCATATGGAAATAGAATAGCACAGTATCATTAACCTCTAAGTTACAATATGCATCTTGATTCATTTAGTCATTCTCTCTTCTACTTCCACTAATGACATTTGAGCCATAGGAAGAGCTGGCACCATTGGACCTTTATTCCAATAAGGCAATAAATGACCAGAGCCAGATAGAGGCTGCTCCCTGAAAATGGGGTGTACATTCCCCATTCATCACCCTCCTTACCAATCTCCACTGCTTAAATCAGGGTACTCAAACTTTTGCTTTAATCAGAATCACCTGTAGGACTCATTGAAGCATAGATTGTAGGATCCCACCCCAGAGTTTTGATTTAATAAGCCAGGGTGGACCCTGAGAAGATACATTTCTTACAAGTTCCCAGGTGATGCTGATGCTGCTGGTCCTTAAAACTAGTGGCTCATAGCAGTCTGTTTCATTCAGCTCCATTTTCTACACAACCCCTCTTCCTGTTAAAGTTTGTGGCTCCCCTGGTCCAGATTATACAGAAAATGCAAGAGTTTACAAATAATTTACCTTTTTAATATATGAGAAGAGTTAGCCCTTTTCTACTCATAGTGTTTGAATATACTTTCCCTGAGTGGTAGGGGGGGAAAAAGCAAAGTTATTCTCTATATTTCTGAATAACAACCTCAGGGCAGGTCTCAGTTATTGTACATTACTTGTATGTGCGCTGAGGAGAGAAAGGGATGAAGAACCCTTGGCTTTTCAATACTAATACTCTATGTCCTCTAAGGGTTGGAGTTTATTTGGGAATCTGTACAAGTAATTCAAATTTTTCTTGTCATGGGAAATTGAAGATAATAGTATATTCTCAAATATACGACTGAAGCCATTAAAGGAGATCATGTGTACCCACATTGGAGAATTCAATACACATTAGTTTCCATCTCCCATCTCTTTATAACTGAAGAAGAGGGAATTTAGAAAGATATCAAAGCAGATATAACAGTTCAATGGTGTTTTGCCTTAGAGGATGGGGAGATTGGGATTTGCCAATGGACTTATTTCCCAAGTTTGCACCATAAAGGCCTCTCCCCGTCCCCTCCCTGCTTCTGTTCCCATATGAGAAAGGAAATTTGGAGACAGATGGTGACTCTCTACATCGTAGTAGCCTCTGAGAAAGGGAGTAGACCACTGCCTGTCAGAAATGCATGTGATAATAGGGAGGTTTGCTGCCTGTGCTGTTAACACAGTCACCATTAGCCACCTGTGCCTTTTGAGAATTTCA
The DNA here is from genome assembly GCF_003009895.1 of Hyaena hyaena. Taxonomy (NCBI): domain Eukaryota; kingdom Metazoa; phylum Chordata; class Mammalia; order Carnivora; family Hyaenidae; genus Hyaena; species Hyaena hyaena. The sequence goes on along the minus strand of NW_024082030.1, from coordinate 361,536 downwards.
AAATGTAACTTGTGGGACTGAGGAATCTTTTAGTTAAATTTAAGTGTAAACAGCTACATGGGGTGAGTAGTTACTGTACCGGGGAGTGTGAGTCTAGAATTTAAGGTTAATTGGGTAAGTCCAGATTCAAATTCTGACTCTTCCAGCTTTAGGGTCTCATGCAAATTACTCCCTGAGTGCAACGCATCCCTCCAGATGATTGTCAAGAGGAAGAAATGAGATTATTAATGGAAAGTGTTGAGCACAGTGTCCAGCACACAGGAAGTGCTCAATAAATATCAACTACCATTCTAGTACTAACTGCTGGTTTGAATATTGATGAACTTTCTTCTTCAGAGTTGTCCAGGAAGGAAAAGTAAATGAATTCCATGGAAATATTACTCAATAAGTTTGTTAGATTATGGGCAATTGATTAAGATTTGAAGAATGTACCTCAGAACTTTTTCATCATTTGACATTTGACAGGTAACTGGGGTGTCTTTAAGCAACTGGACCTTGCTTTGTGATGAATCTGAAAAAAAAAATACTTGTTTTGTGTTGATTTACGGCAAGAGTTAATGCATGTGATCATACTGATTTTGCATGAATTAATTTGAGGACATGCTCATTCAGTCATAACTGCTGAGCCTGGGCCCTAGTAGAAAACTTACAGATTTATTATTACATAGCATGAACTGGTGTTCTCTAGCTTATGATTCTATGTGCATGTAATTATATTTGACATTGAAGTGGATCGAGCAATTGCCCTGGGAGCAGGAGAGCCTCCAATGGGAATTTTACCTCAGACCACTTGCATTGTTTTGGGAAAGGTGATTGTTAGTGTGTATGTCTCAGTTTCCTTATCTATTTAATGGAGAGACAAAATATGCCATGGTGCTGTCTGCTTTTGAGAAATATGGAGGCCATTCAATAAATCATGAGAATGAAGAATATGGAGCCTTAATGAAAACAAAGTGCATAATAGGAAAAGAAGGTGCAATATATTTTATTCAAGTCTCCCGTGTGGGCACGTGGATGGATTCTTCCCAAGAGATTGCGTAATAGTAGAGCATTTTAGTTGCAGATGTGAAATAAATGTCGCTTCTAGCTGAATGTTTTCCCTGGCTTTGTCCATATGAAGCACAGATGTTTTACAAATCATCTTTATATTAAGTCTGAGATAACCCAACTAGGTTTAAAAATGATTGCATTTTTCTAATTGTGCTGCTTCCCAAGCAGTGTACCCTGGGAAGAGAATTGGCTTCAGAAGGTTTCCCGATCCCTGACGAGATCCCTGGGGTCCCCAATCCAGTAGCCTCTGGGAACCCCAATGTAGCACAGTCCATCTTTTGATATACAGGAAGCAGGTGGTACAGGTTCCGCACCTTGTGTCAGAGTCTTCCAAAGGGCGTTGCCTCCTTTCACATAGGGAAAATGAGGAGACTTGGCCACGGACAACTTCAGGAAAAGACATGTTAAGGTGAAACCCCTATGAGCAAGTTGTAGATATTGTTCTTATGTGTTAAAAATCTGGCAAGATCTGGAGCACTTGGGTGCCTCAGTTGGCTGAATGTCTGACTCTTGATCTCAGCTTAGGTCATGATCTCAGTGTTCATGGGTTCGAGCCCCACGTTGGGCTCTGTGTGTTGACAATGCAGAGCCCACTTGGGATTCTCTCTCTTTCCCTTTCTGCTCTTGGTGCCCATGACCCCTGTGCAAGTGCATTCTCTCAACATAAGTAAATAAACTTTAAAAAAACATGTGGCAAGATTGAGTCTTGAAGGGCTTGCATTGAGCCAGCACCACTGGGGACTATTGGTTCTATGTGTATGTACAGGAGTTGGGAGAAAACAAGTTGGCTATCAGTTTATCTGGCAGCATCTTTACCTGCCAAGAAAGTCGTCTGCTGTTGGCAGAAGGCAGAGCAGCAGAGAGCTCAGGTCTGGGGTGCTTTCGGGACCAGCTGACTTGGCTGGTGCTGCCCCTTCTCACGCACCTTCCTCCTGCGCCTTCAGTATCACAGTCTAAAGTCGCTTCCATTAAACAAGCCGCTCCCCTGTCCTTGAAAGGGGACACAGACTGGCTAAAGTGATTGACATTGGAAGTATCTATGCTTTGGAAGAGAAACTTTTTCCTTGACAACAGGAATGTGATCTTATATACATTATTCGGAGAACATCATAGTTCCCAAACAGTGTATTTGGAATTACTCCATTTTAAATACCTTTACCTGGAGACTGATTATCACCCAGTCAGAAGTGGAGTAGAGCGAGCTGGGTGCATCTGTTTTTAGATTGGCCTCCAGCAGGAGTGAAAGCGGTGTCCAGGCCTGTACATCTATCTGGTGGTGCAGTCTAGTCTTCTGGGACCTACTGCTTTAATGCAAACACGTAATCACTCAAGCATACTCAAGACACACCCTTGCCTGCTTTCAAAGAAATAAGCAGTAATCGAGCACCATCCAAATCCATTGAAAAAGGAATTTCCCCCCAGAAGTAAAAAGATCTTCAGATCTTCAGATCTTCAGAAATGTGGCACTTGGCCTGCTCTGTCAACTAAGAGTCTGGTTGTCAACTAAGAGTCAACTAAGAGGATGGTTACAACATCCTCATTCAGGTTAATGATGAGTCTACTGTTATCCCAAATCAAGGGCTTTCCCAAACAGAAGAGCAAACTCTCTAATAGGCATTTGGGAAGCCAGAAACAACTTCAAATTCTTTCTTTATTTTTCTTTTTTTTTTTTTTAAAGTAGGCTTTACTCCCAGCGCAGAGCCCAATATGGAGCTTGAACTCACTACCCTGAGATCAAGACCTGAGCCAAGATCAAGAGTCGGACGCTTAATTAACTGAGCCACCCAGGTGCCCCACAACTTCAAATTCTTAAAGGCATTCCCACGTTGAAGTTTCAATAGATCTTGTAATTAGTTTCCCGCACTCACATACCCTTAATGCACATGACTGAATTGATGTGCAAAATACACCCAAACATTTGCTCACGATTATCCAGCCTTGGCCCAGAAACAAGTGATTTTGACTCCAAATCTTTCCACTTTGCAACATGTCTTATAGATTGTGCCTCTTCACTCCTATGATTTCCTCATCGCTGGAGATTCATGATCTAATGATGTCAAGGCTGGGAGGCCCCCACAGCACCTCCTCCCAGCTGCCCCATCATTTTCTAGAGGATACTAGAGTCCCTTGAGATCCTGTGGTTGGGGTAAGTTTGCAGAGAAAATGAGCAAAAGAAAAAGGACCAGAACATGGGCCCAGGAATCCAGAGTCTGGTTCTCTTGACTTGTTTTAGGCACCTCTACTCATATTCATCTTAATATTTACTTTGTGGAAAAATATAATGGGGTCACAGCTGCCAAAAGTCTATTCCTTTAGGGGAACTTTTGTTTCTCAAAAGTGATAAGAATATCAGTTTGCAACAGGCATTTGACATTCAGAGGCCTTGAAGATCCAGTGAGATTATTAAAGAGAACACTAAATTTTGTTTCTTTTAATAAATTTTTTTTTATCTTCCCAACAGGAAATTAAATTTTGCTGACCATCTCAGGGTTCCAAACCAGGCAGATTCTGTTAATAAGAGGAATGTGAGTGAACAATGGCTCCAAGGGTAAAAGACAAGGGTCTTCCTGAATTTTAAGATGCAATAGGTAGTGATTTTTGCTTTTGTTTTTGTTTTTCAATAGGTATTATTAAAAATACATGTTGAAATCACATTGCTTTCCTTCTAGCATTTGTTCAGTTAGTACCTTCTTCCTTTCTCCTTTGTATGAAAAGTTAACATTTCCTACAGGCTTAGGTGAGGAAAACAGGGCTGGAACTAAGGTGTAGACTCTCCTTGGTCTGGCTGGCTTTGTGGCACTTCTGTGCTTTAGAAGTATCTGGTAAGCTATAAAAAAATATTCATGCCCAGGTGCCAGCCTGTAGGCAAGGGCCTGACACGAATATCTTCAAAAGCTCACTCCAGTGAAGTTCCTGTGCAGCTGATGTGGGCAATCTTTAGGCCATAGATGCACCTTTGCTCTTCTGAATTCTCACATTCACTAAGGACACTGTCGTGGTCTGGGATCTGTGGTCCTTGCCGAGGATAGAGATGGGGACCCCACAAGATTCCTACAGGTCTTGTAACTGAACAATGATGTAGCGCATGGGACAGAAAAAGATGGTTGTGGCCACCTTTCAAATCCAAATTTGGGGTCTGTTAAGTCATCGATTAGGTCCAGTTCCTTCTGGAACCAGCGTTGTGCATTCTCCCTCTCTCCTGTCCTACTACCAGAAGTTGCCCCAGCCTCAGCCAGATCTGTATCCAGCAACTGCTGCTGCTGCTGCTTTAGTATCTTTGTCTGAAAATCATGGCACCCCTGATATCTACCTTCAGGTTTCTTGTGACGATTAAGTGCTCAGCCCAGTGCTGATGAATGGAAAAGCACTCAGTAGACATCAGCTAATTTTAATCAAGTGGCCTCTTGCATTTAGATGGTCTCATTCTCTGGGCGCCTGGGTGGCTCAGTTGGTTACCCCTCCAGCTCTTGATTTTGGCTTATGTCATGATCACCATCGTGGGATCAAGCCCTAAGTCGGGCTCTAGGCTGACAGCAGGGAGCCTGCTTGGGATTCTCTCTCTTCCTCTCTCTCTCTGCCCCTCTCCACCCCATGCTCTCTTTCTCAGAAATAAAAATGAGCATTAAAAAAAATAATAATAAAAATATATATGGTCTCATTCTCCTCACTGCTCAGAGGAATCCAGAATAGACCGACTCATCTTCCCTTTCTATATTTTGACCTTCTCTTCTTTAAGGTGTGTGGGATCCAACAGGGGTCCTCCTTCAGCTGTGTAGATTAGAACATCGTCTAGTTTCTGCAAGCCCCATGAGTCTGGGGACCCTTCTGTCTGAAGTCCAGAGGCTGGTACCTCCGTGGATGGATTTCAGCAGCTGTATTTCCTTCTCTTTATCACAGGTTTTGTAGGCTGGAAGGGGCCCTACGGAACATGCTTCGGTGCCCCACCCACACAGGATTCCTCTGGCAAACGGTGAATAGCCTCTGCTTGAAAACTTCAAGTGACAGAAGACTCCTCAGTTCCAGAGTAAGCTCATTCTATTGTTGGGTGGTTCCAGTTGTTCCATTTTTTGCGTAGTTCTTCTTTGTACTGAGCAAAATCCATCTCCCTATAGAACGTCTCCTTTGATCTTCGTTCCCTCTTAGTTTCAAAGCTAATATTGACATTGGAATGACAGATATGCTCCATGTCCACTTCTATTGGGTTGGCAGTGACTGTGTGGACTGTGGTGAGGAAGGCAAAAGCTGCCTCGAGGCTCCTCGAAGAAGAGAAATGGATCCCCTCCGCCATGTCTGGCTGCAGGGTGGGGCAATGCAGTGTTCAAAGCAAGGATTCCTTGACCTCTCCTCGTTTAACCCCCCCCTTCCATGTAGCCATCTTCAGCTATCTGTGTTCCTGTTTTCTCAGTATCTTATCTGCAAAATTAGATATCTTGATTTTCTTAATGCACCCTCTCTGTGAATGCTGTCATTGTTGTTCTGATGCTTTTAACAACGTCAATCTCAGCCTGCCTCTGACTAAAGCAGCTGCTTTATCTTCTTTTTTTTCTCAGGATAACCATCACCTGTAACACTTACACCCATGTTGGTTTTGAGGGAGTCCCTCCACCTTGTTGAATTTCAGCATCTCAAACTCCGTTTTTCTGTCTTGGTCTCAGACACGATGTGCATCCGATTCTGTCCTCTGCTTCATTCTCTCCCACTCCTCACTTTGATGTGTCTGCAAATGCCATCAGCCTGGTGTCAACTGAGAAGCTGCCGGGTTTGTCTTCCAGGCTTTCCACCAGCACCCTTTCTTCACACCATGCATTATACAAAATTCTTATGCTCTTAAGTAGCTCAAACTTAAGATTCCAGCCAACATCTCTATAAATTATAACCCTTCCTGTGGAGTTTGCATTTTAATAAGGGGCCCCGGGGGCCTCCGTGTTGTTATTTCAGGCGGCAGCACAAGAACTGAAAGGCACTGAGACCCAGCGAGAAGACTGGTCAGGTGGATCGTGCAGCCGGTCAGGAGCAGAGCCAGGAGAACTTATGTGCGAGTTCCAAGTCCCAGCAGGACTCTGAAATGTGCCTGTGAGCAGTGGGCGAACTTTCCATCTTCACAAGATGAGTCCTGGTGGCCTAAATGGTCTCCGTCTCTAGGAAGCTCATGGGGTTGCTGCCCACTGAGCAGTTCCTGCCAAATCTTCACTGACAGCTCCCAGTTCCTGTGTGTGTGTGTGTGTGTGTGTGTGTGTGTGTGTGTGTGTTGGGGGGGGAGGTCAGAGTTAGCAGTGGCATTATAGAGCACCCCTCAGCTCCACCTGCTAGATACCTGGCCTGGGTAGGCTTCTGTTCTTTGGCAGGATGATGTAATTGGTATGGGCCCGTCTGTTACCAACTTGTAACTGCAAGGTGATCGAATTTCACTCCATGTCCACCTCCTAGCCCTGGGGCTCCAGTCCCCGGTATTGTGGGATTCCTACCTTTTTTTTGAGGAGCTACTTTGCTAGTTTTAATTGTAGTTTCAGCTACAAGAAGAAAGAAAACTCTGCATTAATAATCAGGGGAGACTAGTTTTAAATTATTTCTAACTCATAAAGCACTGGACTTTGGAAAGAAACATTCCAGATGTTCAAATCTATAACCCATTTTGTTGAAGATAAGAGTCTGGTGTGGGGCCCCTCGGGTGGCTTGGTTGGTTAAGAGTCCAACTTCGACTCAGGTCATGACCTCCCAGTTTGTGAGTTTGGGCCCCATGTTCAGCTCTGTGATGACAGCTCAGAGCCTGAAGCCTGCTTCGGATTCTGTGTTTCCCTCTCTCTCTGTTCCTCCCCCACTTGCACTCTGTCTCTCTTTGTCTCTCAAAAATAAATAAAATGTTAAAAAAAATGGTGTTGTGTAAGCAGATAACTGGGCTATGAAAATTTGGAAACCTGGGTCTAATCTCAGCTCTGAAATTTAGCAGCAGTCTAGAGCCCTGGTCCCAAGCTTGGAGGTATGGAGAGGAAGGGTCCAAGCCACATTGAATGAGTAGCTTTCAGAGATTAGAGACTAAGGCTGACACTTTGCCGAAAGGGAGGAAACGAGCTGAGAAGAGGAAACTGGGACACTGGTAATGCACCAGGGCAACCACACCATCTTGGACAGGTCATATCCATGGGAAAGTGAAAGCAAAAAAGCAAGGGTTACACTCAGGCCAAGCAACGATGAAGAAACATGTAAACTGCCTTAGGGCTGGGTCTATGGTAACCTCATGACTGTGGTGGCCCTATGTTCTTGTCATCTACAACTTGCAAAGCCCCCTCCTCATGAATGAGACAGACCTTTGATGTCACAGAGTCAGGCATGCCACTCATCCTGTGACTCTGGGAAAGTCACTTAACCCCTCCAAGCCACGGTGAACTCATTTGAAAAATGAGAAGGATAGGCCAGAGATCGTATTCCCTCTGCGTCCCTAAAATGACTCTAATTCTATGAAAGGACCGTTCAAGTATGCTTATGCATGCCAAAAACATATATTCAAGTAAAACAATTAAAATATAATACTAACTCACCATGGAGTTTATTCTGGATGCACAGTCCTGTTGCTTTTTGGATCACCTAGTCTCTGCAGCGTATTAAAGTAATCCAGGCAATCCACATGGCAGAGTGTAGCTGTGAATTGATACCATGAAGCCATTTAGTTCAACTCGTAATGAAATCATTGCTTATTTTGGGGATGCTTCCCAGGGCCAGGATGAAAGGAACACATACTAATGCTGATGGCAGAGTAGGTGTGTTTAGGGGCTATGGAGCATTTTTCCCAGAAATCAGAATAATCCATCTTGGAACACTTCTCTGAAGGAAATTTGGGGCGATCAGAGTAAAAGCCTATTTTGGCCAATGTGCACAGTCAGAATTCCTCTGCAGCCAAATGTGAAACTGTCATGGGATCTGGGCAGGAGCAGAGACTCCCTGTTCTGTGGCCACTCGTTCACTCTCTTCTTTTAACCCCTCTGTGTCTTAATGAAATGCACAGATTCTCTTGGAACAGCGGACATCATCTGGCCTGACGCAGTAGGATTAGGTGTTCTGGCCTCATGCATGTAGGATTAAAGATATATCAGAGTTCAAAGAGTTCTTAGAGAACAGACACCAAACCCCCTTTGATCGAGAAAAGGGAGTAAAAACCCCAGGAATGCTATGAACCAACAGCAGAATCAAGGGACTGGAGCCATGAGAGAATGTCTCTCATGCCTAGGCCAGCTTTCTAGGGGACCTTGGGGGGCACTGTAGCTTGGACTTGAGTGACATCAGAACAGAAGTCCATAATTCAGTCAGGTCAGAAGTTGTATTTTCAGCGGAACCTGGGTGGCTCAGCCCCTTACCACACTTACATTCTATTGGTGGAAACTAGTCACATGATTCCATCTAGGGTGCAAGGGAGACTGGGAAATGCAGTGTAGCTGGGCGGATAGGTGAACACAGGACATGGTGTCTTGTACAGCTTTCACAGTATGTATCATTTTTTTGAATTATCTGCTGGATTCTATTTCTAGTAGTCTAGTTAGAACATTGCATATTGGTTCAAAAGCCAGAGTCAAAAACCGACTCAGTTAAACATCTGTCTCTTGATTTCAACTCAAGTCCTGATCTCATGGTTCATGAATTGGAGCCCTGTATCAGGCTCTGCACTGACAACACAGAGCCTGCTTGGGATTCTCTCTTCCTCTCTCTCTGCCCCTCCCCCCTTCTCTCTTTCTCTTTCTCAAAATAAATAGCTTTTTAAAAAAAGATTAAGAAAAGGATTGGCTAGTCATTTTTCTGTATGTGAAAAAAAATCTTTGTAAGATTTTATTGTTAGCCGTGATTTGCAGTGTTTTTCCCATTTCCTCAATTTATTTTTCTATACTCTGAATCACTGTATGAAGTATGGAGATGATTTGTTCAGAACTCTTCAGTTGTTTTTCTATGTCAGAACTTTATATCCAGATTGTGGCTATTATTCAAATGCTATTATTTTACATAACTAATAATTATTTAATACATTTTCCCCAAAAAACCCAATTATTTAGACCAAGCTCTAGATAAACAAGTGAATTCCATCCTTTTCCACCATGATTTATTTTGAAGTTGCTGTGCAAATTACAGGACATGGATTCATCTCCCAGCCAGCTGTAGTGCTCTGCATTGATTATTTTCATGATTTTGGGGGCTTTTCATAAATGAAAGTATAAGAAAGAAAGTGTACCCTTTAGGTGTCTTCCTCTGCCCTCCCTCCCCCCCCCCCGCAGTTTTAAGCAACCACAAATCACTTTCCTCTCTATAAATGTGACAAGTAAGCAACATTGGTAGGCATAGATCCTTTGAAACCTTTTATCATAATAAAAGGGAGAGAGAGAGAGAAAGAGGGGGAGGAAGAGGGAGAGGAGAGGGAGAGGGAGAGAGAGAGAATCTTATGCAGGCTTCATGCTGAGCATGGACCCCAATGCCTGGCTCCATCCCATGACCCTGGGACCATGACCTGAGCCAACATCAAGAGTGGGACACTCAACAAACTTGAGCCACCCAGGTGCGCCTGATTTTTCCCTTTAAAACTAAATTCTTTTCAAATGTCTTTTGTCAGAATTTCAAGAAGCTTGAAGCCAGCCTTTCTGTTCCATTAGAGTTTTTTCTCCTCCCTTCCTGTCTCTTCCTTTTCCTCCTCCTGCTCTGACTTCCTTTCTCTGCCCTTCTCCTTCCCCTTCTGCTTCTTTATTTTTCTTTCTTGGATGCTTCTGAGATTCTTTATCCTCGAAATTAAAAAAAAAAAAATTCCTAAGTAAATGCTCAGGAACAGAATTATTTTAATTTTACTTGTACTTAGTGGACTTTTTTCGACTAAGCTTTTTTAAAAAATTATTTTAGCTAAGGTGTCTTTTTAGAAAAATATATTATCACATTAACTGCATCAGTTCTGTTTTCTTTTTATAGGCTTCCTGTTAAATATATACTCAATCTTCTGGATCTTTCTTTCAGTTCTGTATTAATTGAATATGACAGAAAGCCCAACTTAAACTTAGCTTAAACAGTAAATAAAATATATTGGTTCTGTTTCTGAACATCCAGGGGGAGTTCATGCTTCAGGCAAAGAATGGGAGGAGTCCCTGACAGTGTTTCTGTCAGTTTTCTTGGCTTTAGAGTCTTCCTCGTGTTGCCTTCATCTCAAGGCTGGTTTCTTGCAAGGTACCAAGAGGCTTCCAGCAGCATTCAAGATTGTAGTCTTCCTTGTTCATGTCCAAACATATTTCCTCTTCCCACAACTACTAAACAGAAATCCTGATCTCCCTGGTCAAGTAACCTTGAATCACATGTTCAGCCCAGAAATAATCACTGTGGTCAGCGAAGGGTCCACACCATCCATACCAGCGGGCTGCCCTGTGAGAGACAACTGCATTGTCCCTCTCCAAACTCCCTCATCTTCAGTTTTATTTTCATGTATTAATTCTTCTCTAATTTCTGGATAAATTTCTCAAGTTAATTCTCTCTTGACTCATTAAGTTCTCCATGATTGTTGAGGTCAAGGCAGTAGATTATACTTCTCATTTCCATTGATGTTTAAAAGATATATCGCAGATTATTACTCCTTCAGGAATATCAGTATTTGATGTATAGATTCAATATTCTTCCAGACCTTAGAGAGAATATGACTCAGAAATTTCTTTTTTCCTCATGGAAGAAACAGTTTTTCTTACTCTTCAGGAAGGAGCATTTGGCCTTCAAGCTTGTCACTGACATTGAACCCTGATACTGTCTCTTTTGGGTGATAATCTGACCCTTGACATCCTCCTTTTTCTTTTTAAAAAATGTTTTAACTTTTATTTATTTTTGAGAGACAGAGAGAGAAAGAGAGCATGAATAGGGGAGGAGCAGAGAGAGGGAGACACAGAATCCAAAGCAGGCTCCAGGGTCTGGGCTGTCAGCACAGAGCCTGATGTGGGGCTCGAACCCACAGACCATGAGATCATGACCTGAGCCAAAGTCGGGTGCTTAACCAACTGAGCCACCCATGTGCCCGACATCCTCTTTTCTCTAATTCCAGGGCTCAACTGGTCCTCCAGTCCCATTTACTCCACACGGCCCTTCCCCAGGAATTGCAGGAGCTTCTGCCCAGCAGCTATGGGAAGTCAGACACACCACTGATGACTGCTTATCCAGGCACCTCCCTCTCCTGGTGCTACATCATCTCTTCCACCTCACTCTGGGCAGGCATGGAACCAAAGGAAAAGTCTTCCTCAGTAATGTGCCCTTCCCTCCATCATGCTACGGTTAGAGAGGTGGTGCCATGCTCTACTGTTCTTAGGTCTCCTCAAACTTACCTAAATTGTTATTGCTCCTTCTGCCAGTTTGGGTGATCCTACCCCATGGTGCACGCCTCAGTTTCCACACCTTTTTACTCTTGAGCACCATGCATCCTTGAGATCTCTGCACTCTGTGTTTATAATTGCTGATTATTCTACTAGGTCTGGTAGAGTCACAACGTAACTATGAAATACCTATTGGGTTCACATCTCCCAAACTGCTCATTGCAAAGGAGAAGGCTTTGCTCTCTGGAGTTCTGCTTTGGTGTGCCATTTGGCCTGGAAGTAATCCTCAAATAGATTTCCTGTCCCTCTTCATTCTAGCCAACCCTTATCACCCCGGCCCCCCTGCACCTGATATGGGGAGATTAGGAATCCATCCCTGATGGCACAGAAAATTATGAGTTAGTCTCTGCCTTTTTCAATCCAGGACCATCTGCTGTATTTCCAGTAGAAATCGCTGTTAGATGGTACTCCATTTCATTGTCAGTGGTAATACTCTCTACTTTTATTTTCTGCTAGTTCTTTCTACACAATCTGAAAATATTGGCCTTAGATATCAGAGTTCAATTATTATATTACCTACAAATCTGAATGTGAATAATAAATTAGAAAGCCATGGAAAAATATGTGACAAATTATCATTTTTCTGTCAAATGATTGTGCCTCTACAAAGATGACATTGTCCCACTTTGTCAAAAATGTTGCTCTTCCAATAGTGTGTTTGCTGAGTACTTTCTTCCCTGGTTTCTCTTATGACTAACAGTGGCATAATTTAGTGAGTGGCAGAAAAAGGCATAGGTGAGGACCATGGGGCAGAATGTGATTTTAGTGTCCGATGATTAAAATCCACACTTCTAGTGCTAGGCCCCTCAGGGTGTGTCTGGGACTGCCATATCCAGAGGGGAGTGAGACAGAACAGTCAAGAATGTAGTTTTTAGAGTTAAGTAGCTTTGATTAAAACATTAGCCCTCACTCTTACTAGCTGTATGACTTCTTAGAGACTTAATGTCTCTAAACTTCAGACTCCTTCTCTAGAACTTGAAAATGACAAGAATATCTCCTCTCCATTTGTGGTAGAAAATATAGGGCTTGGCACAGAGTAGGCAATCCATAATGGTAACTGTTATTATTACTATGACTATAGTGACAGTAACAGCCTCATAGTGAAACACCAAGGAAACTCTTCTTGTCTTGCTAAAATTAAATTTATTGCTGAGTAATCTGAACATAATTGCATTCCTAACTGCATTCAGGGATAAGTAAGGACTTCCTGAACACAGGCCTTCTTGAGAATTAGGAACCTAGAGTTTCCCAAAGAAAGCTCTCACCATCACTGGCTCAGTGGGAAGTCATTAGCTAGGGATTGGAGTGGTTCTTAGGGGGACAGTTGACCCTCAACATGCACTGGAATCACAGGACCCATTTATGGCTGACAATTGGCTCTTGCCCAAGTGGCCCATGAAGTGTACGGGCCAAGCATTCGTTTTACAGTCCTTTTAAAAGGGGGCTCCAAATGTTGCTGGATATCTTAAAGTCTAAATTGTTACATGTGGAGGGGACCACCCATGCGTGCTTAGGCTTTCCCTTTTAGAGGCAGAAGCACATTCCAAAAGCTGTGTTTGGTATGTCTTGCCAGCCTAGCTTTTCCAAGCTGTTAATATAAACTATTTCTTGGACACTGGACTTCACACTCACGTGCTTCAGCTGGATTTTTTTTTTCATTTTCTTATAAATGGAAGACTTTATATCAAAAATCAGATATTGAATTGGTGATGTTTTGAACCAACCTCTGAGGCAGAGGACAAGACTTGAGCATAATGGTTTTTTATGGAGAACATCAGCAGTGCACCTCATCGCAGAACTTGAGTATATGGTCAGTTCTAGTGGAATGAGGAAATAGTCAGGGGTGATTACTGTGACAACCCCAAAGCTATGATGATTGAAGATAGCATGCTCTTGCTTGGTGTCCTCATGACCTAGTTTACTAGGAGATCTGTCATATAGACCAATAGTTATTATAGATATCAGTCCTCTACAGCAGTCTGAACAAAATGCTATGGAACAGCGAGAAGTCAGCCAGCCCTGGATAACTACCTTGGGAGGATTTCCTAAAGATGGTGCTAGCGTGCCAGGCTTTGGCGGTTACGTGGAACATCTCCAAGAATAGCAAAACTTTATGAAGAGATAGCATCATTCTAAGGAAACAAGCATGTGTTACAATAACAAAGCTAAGATGATGTTAGCAAAATATTACAATTGCCTGCTATAATTACTCTAACTATGTTATTATTCATAATAGACATAGTAAGGGAGTGCTTGAATTTTCCTATGTGTATTCAAAAGGGCACGGCGATGTAGCTTACAAGGAATGAAAATGAAAATCTCTCCAAAGTACCTCCCAGAGGGCTAGAGAAGAAAGAAGTAGGTGTTCCTCATTGACTTTTCGGGGCACGTGGAAGGCAATTCCCAGCCAAGGAGAAAAGTCACACTTTCCTTTAGAGCTATCCCAGCCAAGATGAGGCATATGTGAGTAGCCTGGTCTGATGATTTCCTGAAACACTCACAGAGGCCTTTGCCACATTATGTTCCAGGGATCACAAGGAAGGCACAGATGGCTTGCCTGAACACAGTGCATTTAGAACAGGAGTTGGAGAACTGGGGGCAAGACCCAGATCCTCTGCTATTACCCAGACTGATCGTTGCCAAGATGGTAGACTTCTCTGTGGCACCTTTACTTAACTTCCATTTTAACAACGTCGAATGTTGCTACTTTTAAATTAAGTGGGCGACTGTTTGAGCTGGACATTCCATCTAGATGTTTTAATTCCATTCCTTTCATTCAGTTTCAGTTCTCTAAAACCTTATACGTGTGACCACTGGGAGATAAAAACTGAGGGTATTTCTGAAAACAGTCCACAGTGTTGCAAGAGTTAGCACTTTAGTTGCATTGTCATGCTAGGCTTCATTTTAAAAATGCCCAATGTGCTAACAGAAGTTGATAGTCTTTCCTTCTCCATCAGAGAAGAAGGGCATTAACTCAAAGTTGCTTGACATGTATTTGGTAAACAGTTGTGTTGGAGACTCCTTCTTTGGGATATTTTCTGCCCTTCTCCCTCCCTTTCTGGAAATGACTTCTCTCTCCCCAGTGTTGTCATGTTCCTGGAGACTGGTGGTGATGTCAGGCAGACAGTAAACCACCCATGGACATCAGGAAGTGGATCGCCTACAGATACACCAGCACTGCTGCTGGGGAAAAGCAAGCATAGGATTTGAGGGTTCCCAAACCAACCCCTAGCTTTCTCCTAACTTTGAAAAGATACTTGTGACTGCACATCTCTTAACCATCGTGAAGTCACATAAGTAGTGGATTACTTCCTGTAAAACCCCACAGCCCTGGAAGAGGATAAAGACAATTATCCAGCCTAAGATAATTATCTATGTGTCAGAGCCTGCACCTGAAGCTATATATGAGTTGTGTCATCTAATCTGCCCAGTATCACGGAGTAGTGGCATTGTGGCCACTTCAGGGATGAGGGGACTGGTCCGGAAAGATGAAGTGATTTGACCCAGCTAGGGATTGGTGGAGCCTGAGTGGGGAATGGCTGGTTTGGCTGTGCTGTGGTGCTTCTCTGGGGGATGGCCAGGTTCCTGGGCAAAGGCAGCTGTGCACATGTGCAGGCTCTGATGCCTTTCCAGTCACCCCTACACCTGTCGTCCTGGTGAACACGCAGTTCTGCCTCACTTGTCCAAAGCTGAATTAAAATTCTTCTCCACAGCTTGCATCCCCTGCTATGATGTGCACTTTTACCAAATGCCTGGGGGGCGGCTAAGCTCCAGATTCTGGAGCTGGACCATGTGGGTTTGAATCCTGGATGAAATACTGGATCACCACTTAGCAGGTGAGGTTGGGAAAGTTACCTAATCCCTCTGTGCTTCAGTTTCGTCATTTTTTAAAAACGTTTATTTATTTTTGAAAGAAGGGGAGGGACAGAGAAAGAGACACAGAATCCAAAGTAGGCTCCAAGCTCTGAGCTGTCAGCATAGAGCCCAACATGGGGCTTGAACTCACGAACTGCAAGATCATGACCTGAGCCAAAGTGAGATGCTCAACCGGCTTAGCCACCCAGGAACCCCTCAATTTCATCATTTGTAAACCGGTAATAAGCATAGTATCTATTTATAGGTTTAGGGAGGCTTGAATGACTTCATAGGTATGACATACCTGGCCCATATGCCACATAAATGCTCTGTGCATCGGCCACCAGCATGATATTATCACTTGTAAGCACCATCACCCCAAGGAAGCCTTGTAAGCTATTGTTGAGTCTACCCTATTCCTCACTCTTCATCTTTCTGAGGCGGGCAACTTTACTCCTAAATGGTTTTTGAGATGATCTCTTTCTTCCTAGTTTGTTGCTGTTACCTTCACTGTCTCCATTTACATGATTGCAACCACTTCCTACCTTCTGTGACCAGTATCTTGCCTTCCCATTCATCACCTGCAATCCTGTCTTTCTATAAGCAAGTCTGAATGTGACATCTGCTTAAAAACCCAGTTTGCCTCCCATTGTCCAGAGGATCAGCTCCTAACGCATTAGTCTGGAATTTTCATTGTTTCCTAATTTGACCCATTCAGGGATATGTTTGTCTCTCTTCTCACTCATTCTATTATCCGCTGGCCTTTGCTTGTTTCACTTTCTCTGAAAATATGTGCAATTTCACACTTCCTGCCCTGACTGCTCTATTCCCTCTCTCAGACACCATTCTCTTTCTTTACTTGGTAAACTCCTCTTCCTTTGTATTTATTCTTTAAGAGCCATTATGAGCTCTTTTGGGAGCCTTGTGACTTATACTCTGGCTCCTGCCCAGCCCAGAAGAACTTCCAGTAAAGCACTCTCAACCTTTCCCCCTAAAGTTTCCTGTCCTGTTCCCCTCCATTCTATGAGTTTCTGTATCCCTAGCATCTCGCAGAGGCCCTCACCCAGGGAAAGTGCTTGGTAAATGTTTGCTGATTAAAAGCTTATATAACATTTGGGGCTGGAAAGGAGAATGAGATCCTTAACCTTTTTAGTTTTTGGAAAAGACACAAGTAAAGAATGCATCAGAGTCAGTATATTTATGGCCTTGGACTCCACAAATGTTTCACAAATAGGTCTTAAAAGTTTTCTAAGATGGGTAATAACTACACTTTCTTTTCTATACTTTTCACTTTCAAGTTTAAGCCCAGGTTTTCATGCTTGCAAGGAAATGGATTCTGTGAGCTTTGAGAGCTCTTTTTAATAAATGTATTCTATCTTTTGTGGGAGTCCATCAGAGATCCAGGATGTCTGGATTAAACCGTCCAAAGAACAGGAAGTCTCTTTTTTTAAAAACGCAAACAAATACAAATAAATGGGCTTAAGCCCTAAGGATTTTATCATGAGTAAAAACCTGGGCACAAGAGACTTTGTGGTTTCTCCACGTGAGAGAAAACGCCGTCTTCCACCTGCTTCTACTGACACTCACTACTGTCAGGGAAGTGAATTTGGTTTGGATTTGCCTTCTGGTTCATTTGGAAAAAAAGAGGGGGCATCTTAAAATAAGTGGGTCAGGATAAAAATGATCTCAGCTTCACATTTGGATTTGTAATTGTTTGGGTTAAAATTTGAGAATTTCAGATTGCAGCTCTGTTCTTTTACAGATAATGAACTTGAAGTCCAGGGGAGTCCAACAAGTTGCCTCAGGAGCCCCTTCCCACAGGCCTCCTTGTCACACCCACCGCCCCCCTCCCCCCACTCTGTCTCCATCTGCCCCGCCCTCCATCACCCATAGCCACCAGCCCCTTGGTGCCTGAGTGGGGACTGAACTTGAGCTCTTTGCTCTTCAGCCAGGGCTCTCTCTAGAGCTTCGGAGGACAATTTCCTCTATTGTCTCTGGAGCCCAAACCCACTTGCCTTCCTGTCCCGGCTGCTCCATCGGTGATCACATTTTGTGTCACTCCATTTGAAGCACTGTCAGATGGTCTTTAAGAGAAGGGACTGTGGGAAGGAGGCTGGTAACTGTAGAGGGGCCTCATGCAAGGAGTTGAGGCCAGAGCTGCAGGCTCTGCAACTACGGCAGCTGGGCCAGGCCATCAGAAAGAGCCTGCGGTCAGACCAGTGGGACAGGCCCGGCAGCTGATATTTTCCCAAACACCACCTCTGTGCTAAGGGAGCAGCTGCTCCTGACCCAGTTCCCAGGCCGCAGGGTTGAGTAAGAATGATCCAATTCAGCAAATATTCATCAATGACCACTGCTGGGTTCTGTGTATACGCTGTGAAGAAGACATAGAGTGACTCCTGCACTGGGCGAACTTCAAGTCTGTTTGGGGAGACAGATGAGCAAACAGTTTTACTATATAAAATTGAGTTGGGCCTTATCCTTGCATGATAAACAAGGTGTGGCAGGGATGACAGTGAGAGAGGGGCAAGTTACAGAGATGAGGTCTGAGAAGTGGCTGGAGGCACAGGGAGGACTGGGGAGAGAGATGTAGGAAGTCAGCTGAGAGAGGGAGCAAGAGCCAAGCTAAGGAGCGCGGGTCAGCATGGAGAAGTGAAGCAGGTGGGCACCCCAGGCTGGGACATCCATGACATCCATGGGGGGGGGGAGGGGGGCAATAATATAAAAGGGATTTGGGAGAGAAGGACCTTGAACACTCAGGAATTTGGAACTTTCCAAGTTAAACCATACAGTGCCAAAAAGAAAGCCTTGCCCCAGTTGCTGTGATGCCGGTCCTGAGTCTTTAGGATAAGAGCATGCAATGTTTGATTCCTGGAATTAATTAACAAAGAGCAGTAGCTGCTTTGCTTAGGTTGCAGGCTGATGATACCTGGTCACAGTGTTGTTTGTTTTCACTTGTACTGTGGTGTTTTAACCGGGGAATTGATGGTGAAGACCCTGGAAGCTGAGAGACAAGGGCGACCCTGATGTGCTTTCATAGGGCCCTAGGGGGAGGGTTTCTTGACCTTTTCCCTTGTTTGGCTCCTTCAGCCTGGCTCCAGTCTGTCCCTCAGTTTAGTAAATTTTACCCAGGGGTCTTCCTTCATTTCCCACTGCCCAAAAGGGCAAAAGTTTGGCAGATTTCTATCAACACCCGATTCATCCCGTATTTCTAGGAAAGAAGGAAATGGCACCAGGGGCTTTGCAGACACAGGGAATGTAGACACAGAGGAGACCCTTAGACGTAGGGCAGGGGCTATGATGGCGGGTCTGCGGTGAGACAAGGGCACCCCCTTCTCTGCAAGCTGCTGTGTGCATGGCACTGCCTTCCAGCCAGTGGAGGGAGCTCTTTGCAGAAGCTGTTGGGCTGGGCTTGAGAATGGTTCTCGAGCCCCCTTGGTCTAAACTTCCCATGGGATGAGTAGGAAAACTGAGGCCTCAAGAGTCAAATATGGTTAGCTAACCTAAATGTTTGAGGGAAAGGTGTGGTGAAGTTAGGGGAGGTGGGGAAAACCAGGTGAGACAAACAAGCTTGGAGAAGAATGCTGTCACCCAGGACAGACTTTTTTTTTTATTTTTTTTAATTTTTTTTTACAAATAGTTTATTGTCAAATTAGTTTCTACATAACACTCAGTGCTCATCCCCAAAGTGCCCTCCTCCATGCCCATCCCCCCTTCCCCCCCACATCCATCAGTCCTCAGTTTTTGTCAGCATTCAAGAGTCTCTCATGGTTTGCCTCTCTCCCTTTCCCCCACCATTTCCCCCCTTCTTCTCCCCCTTGTTCCTCCGTCAAGTTCCTCCTAATCCTCCTATACGTGCAAACATATGATATTTGTCCTTCTCTGCCTGACTTATTTCGCTCAGCATAACACCCTCAAGGTCCATCCATGACAGACTTTTATTAACAAGGTCACAAGAGACTAACGGACAGACCAGGAAAATGAGAAATTGAGATGCTGGCATCCTCTGACTGTATATATTAATCTGGGTAGGCAAGAGACATGAAAGAAAGTTATCTGGACTTGGAAGTGACTATATGAATTAGGCAGAAGCTATCTGCTACTCATCTGCTTCCCTCTAGTACATTCCATACCTGCTGGAGCTCAGTTCAAGTGACATTCTACAGGAAGTCTTCTGGAATGCTCCTGTCTAGGTCAACTTATTCAATTATTAGTCTTTTTAAAAAATGTTTACT
Source organism: Hyaena hyaena (assembly GCF_003009895.1). Taxonomy (NCBI): domain Eukaryota; kingdom Metazoa; phylum Chordata; class Mammalia; order Carnivora; family Hyaenidae; genus Hyaena; species Hyaena hyaena. The sequence goes on along the minus strand of NW_024082030.1, from coordinate 342,029 downwards.
TGTTTTTTAGAGAGAGAAATAGAGTTCAAGTGGACAAGGGGCAGAGAGAGAGAGAGGGAGACACAAAATCTGAAGCTGGCTCCAGGCTTTGAGCTATCAGCACAGAGCTGGATGTGGCGCTTGAACTCATGAACCACAGGATCATGACCTGAGCCAAAGTCAGATGTTCAACTGCCTGAGCTACCCAGGCACTCCTCTTGATAGCACCAAGTCCCTCTTCTTCAGGGCATTTATCATAATTACAATATTGACCTCATCATTTGATTAAAATTTTTCTACCCCATTCAACTGTAAGCCCCATCAAGGCTTGAATCACGTCCACTTTGGCCCACCATTGAGACCCCAATGCCAAACATAGTTCCTGCACCTGGAATGTTGAATTAATTAATAAAATAATGAATAAATAAGACTGCTTGGGAATGAGTGTTTGGTAAGAGATTTAATTTAAAACTGAAAGTTTGAAATAACTACTGAGAGAAACAAGAGAAGAAATATATCAAAAACAAATAAAAATATATTACAAATGCAAGACACTGGCTGAAATAGAGACCACGTCTTTATGGTGATTTTGGTCTACAGTTGTGAAATTGTCTCAATCACTCAACAGATGCTTGTTGAGCATTTATGATGTGTCCAGTATCATGCTTGTTACTGAGGATAACTGGATAGACATATCTCTCATGGAATTTCCAGTCTAACCTTGATCTATGACCCTAGTGTAAGACAAGTAGTAGGATTGATCCAGGATAGAAATTATATTGTGTGATGAGCAAATCATAGGACTCTAGATGCTGGTGAGGATGTGGAGAAACGGGCACCCTCCTACACTATTGGTGGGAATGTAAACTGGTGCAGCCCCTCTGGAAAACAGTGTGGAGGTTCCTCAGAAATTAACACTAGAACTCCCCTATGACCCAGCAATAGCACTGCTAGGAATTTACCCAAGGGATATAGGAGTGCTGATGCATAGGAGCACATGTACCCCAATGTTCATAGCAGCACTCTCAATAATAGCCAAAACATGGAAAGAGCCTAAGTGTCCATCAATGGACGAATGGATCAAGAAGATGTGGTTTATCTATACTATGGAATACTACATGGCAATGAGAAACAATGAAATCTGGCCATGTGTAGCAACATGGATGGACCTTGAGGGTGTTATGCTGAGTGAAATAAGTCAGGCAGAGAAGGACAAATACCATATGTTTGCACGTATAGGAGTATTAGGAGGAACTTAACGGAGGACCATGGGGGAGAAGAGGGGGGAAATGGTGGGGGAGAAGGAGAGAGGCAAACCGTGAGAGACTCTTGATGGGTGTGGTGGGGGAGGGGGGAGATGGACATGGAGGGGGCACTTGTGGGGATGAACACTGGGTGTTATATGGAAACCAACTTGACAATAAACTATTTGTAAAATAAATAAATAAATAAACAAACATGGACTATAAACTAAAAAAAAAGAAATTATATTGTGTGAGTTCATTAATTGGACAGTAGTATGAGAATCTTTTTTAAAACAGCAGATGATCAATCCTGAAGGTTTGGGCTGAAAAAAGAAGAAACTAAAGCCAGTTTAAAAGAGAGTCAATAAAAGCAAGAATAGAAGGAAGGAAGGAAGGAAAGAAGGAAGGAAGGAAATTGGTGGTGAGGGTTGTAGAGAATGAGAGGGACTGAGGGAGAGAGAGATGGGGGCTGGCCATACGATAAAAGACAGAATCAAGCAGTATGATACATGAAATAAATATGACATGTATATCTTTCACAAATGTAAATGGCATAGCATTAAAAGTAAAAATATTTTAGATCAACTAACAGCGAGATCCAATATTATGTTGCATGCAAAAGACACACCTAAAACAGAGATTCTGAGGTATTAAAAACAACAAAATCAGTAGATGACAGGCTAACATACATCAAGCAAATGCAAAGAAAGGAAGTGAGAGTCACAATTCTGATTTCCAATGAAGTAAAATTCACATGAAAAGTATTAAAAGAAATAACAGGATATTTTGTGTAATGATCTTTTAATTCACAATGAGGATTTAATGGTTATTAATATTCCTGAACAGAGCAACATAGTAGCAATGCATCTACAACAGAAACTCCAGGAGATACAAAAGAAAATAGAATTATACTACTAATAAAATATTATAACTTTGTCACATCAAGACAGATAAAATGGACAAAACATCTAAAAGATATAGATGATGTAATCAACTAAATTAGAATTTATCGCTTTATCATAGACTCTAAACCCTGAGTATAAACAATATCCCAAATTTTCAAGTACATATGAAAAATTCATGAAAATTAACGATATCCTGCCTGCAAAAAATACTTCTACATACTCCAGAGAACAGAAAAAAATACAATCAGATTTCTCTGAACACACTGCAATACATTTAAAGATTTATTTAAATTTAAGTACTTTAACAGTAGTTGAAAGCTGAAAAATAGGACACAACTTAGTGCACAATGTGGTGTTGAGGCAGGTTTCTCTTTTTTAATAAGGAAGAACATGACCATTAATGGGAATAATCCAGTGAAGAGGGGAAGACTGAAGATATAAAAAAGAGGGTCAAGGTGACGATTTTTTTTAGAAAGACTCTAAGGATTCAATCCAAGGGACAAGGAAGGAGGTACTGGCCTTTGGTCAAAGAAAAGGCAGTCCTCCATTGTATTATGAAGAAGAGAAGACAGATGCAGGGGCAGGTCCAGCACAGATTTCATTGTGGGAATGTGAGACCTGAAATCGGCTTCCATTTTGCCAATGGACTGCTATGTTAAGGCCTTCCAGCATGAGAGCTGCAGAACGTGGGCCTATGACTGGAGGAGACAAGAGAACTTCTCAGAGTTGCCTCTCAAAGACCGAAAGTGAGTTTACTGCAGAAGCAGATAAAATTTCATGGGGCACTATTGTGTGCCCAACTGAGATTTGAAATGGAAATTTCTCAATTTGATTCTGTGATTTTCTTCACTCATATTCATCTGCATCTGGAAAGATTCAGAAGAAATCAGATTACTTTTTACTTTATATTGTAGTTAAATATTTATATATCTTATTTTTCCTTCATATAATAAAGTAATAGAGAAACAGTACAGAAAACAACCTTAAAAATATAAAATGCCCATCTGTACTCCCCACAGCGCTTTGGACATTGCAATCTCTTAATAAATTTATCAATACGTTTTAGAATGAAAAAAAAAAAATAAAGATTTATTTAAAAACAAAAACAAAATAATTGCCCTTTGGTGCAAGGAAAATTAAAAATACACATTTAAATAGGTTTTTAATGTTGCAGTTTTTATCATAGCCAAAGACAGGAAATAACCCAGTAGATAAACTATGGTACATACACTTCTAAAATGGAAGGAGAAATATTTATATATAATGCTGTGAAATGATTTACAGTAGTTATTGTTAAGTGGTAAAAAAAAAACAATGTAATGATAAAATGCATACAGTATGCTATTATATATTAAAGAAATGGGAAGACAAATATATATGCACAGAATATATGTATTGCTTATATGTATTTTCCCCAAAGGGTAAAAAGGTGATTACTTACCTGCTTCTGGGTTGTTCAGCACTGCAGTTTCAACAGGTAGGAAAAAAAAAAAAAAAAAAGATAAACTATAACAAATAATATATATATTTCAAGTTCTTATATAAATTCTGGTATACTGTAATATTAGTTTCAGGAGTAGAATTTAGTGATTCATCACTTACAAATAACACCCAGTGCTCATCACAAGTACCCTCCTTAATATCCATCACTCATTTACCACATCCCTTCATCCACCTCTCCTCCAACAACCCTCAGTTTGTTCTCTGTAGTTAAGAGTCTGTCTTATGGTTTGCCTCCCTCTCTTTTTTTTCTTTCCCCTATGCTCATCTGTTTTTTTATCTTAAATTCTACATAAAAGTGAAATCATATGATATGTCTTTCTCTGACTTAATAATATTCCATTGTGTGTGTGTGTGTATGCACGCACACTATGTCTTCTGTATCCACTCATCAGTTGATGAACACTTGGCCTCTTTCCATAATTTGGTTATTGTTGATAATGCTGCTATACACATAAATATAACAAAGAATATTTATAAAGTTGTCAGAGAGCTATAGAAGCAAAAACAAATATATAAGCTCAAATTCTACATAGGAAAAAAACTTTTGAGATAAGCAGAGGATCACCTCCTGATGAGAGAAATAAAAGATCTAAGTAAATGAAGAGATATTTAATGTTCATGGACTGGAAGACATATCAATGTTATTAAGATATCCATACTTCCTCATTTGAAGTATGAATTACTTGCAATCCAAATCAAAATCCCATAAAGCTACTTTGCAGATATTGATAAGATGATTCTAAAGCTTATATGGAAAGGCAAAGTACCTGGGACAGTCAACACAATCCAGAAGAAGAAATGGAAGGAGGAGGAGAATAAGGAGATTAAAGGGAGGGGATTGACATTATCTGATCTCAATACTTACTATAAAATCTCAGTCATCAAGACAGCATAGGATTAGTGAAAGAGTAAACATATTGGTCAATGGAACAGAATAGAAAAACCAGAAATAGACCCAAACAAATATAATAAAACATTGACAAAGGAGCAAAGGCAATACCTTGGGAAAGGATAGCTTTTTTAACAAATGACTTGGACAACTGGACATCCATGTACAAAAAAAGTGAACCTTGATACAAACTTCATACTTTTCACAAACTAACTCAAAATGAATGACAGTCCACAAATTAACTCAAACTGAATGACAGTCCTAAATGCAACGCTATACAACATCTAGAATTAACATGGGAGAAAATGAGGCGACCTGGTGTTGAGTTTTCAGATTTGAAACCAAAAGCATAATTCATAAATGAAAAAAATGATTAATTGGACTTCATTGAAGTTAAAAACTCCTGTTCTATCAAATAAATTGTTAATAGAACAAAAAAACCCCATGTGATATCCTAGAAAAAAAGTTTTGTAAAACACATATATGATAAAGGACTAGTGATCAAAAGATAGAAATAACTCTTAAAATCCAACAATAAGAAAACAAACAACTCAAATAAGAAATGGTCAAAAGTATTGAAAAGACACCTTACCAAAGAAGATACACGGATGGCAAACAAGTGTGTAAAATCAGGCTCCACATTGTCATTAAGGATATGCGGAATGAAACATTGATGAGATACCAGTATACAATATACCTGGATAGAAATTGACAATAAGATTGGGAATGAGCATAAAATACAAATTTATAAGCAGAACTAACACCATGGAACTTTGGATGGCTATGTTTTATGTGGCTTTTCCCTCTGTGATGGCTTTATGCATTTCATATAACCCTCTGTAATAGCTATATTTCAAAAGATTGAAATGATTCATAGAATGGTTCTGGCCACAATGGAATTAATCTAAAAATTATTAATAAAAAGATAACTGCAAACACCCCACCATGTGAAAGTAACTTGTATGCTTCTAGTGTATGGATCCAAAAAAATAAAAAAGGAAAATAGAAAATGCTTTAAACCAAATTATAATATAGGCAACTTACCAAAATTTGTGGGATGAAAATAAACAGTGCTTATAGAAAAATTTAAAGCTTTAAATGCTTATTTTGAAATGAAAAAAGGCTGAAAACCAATCATTTAACATTCTATTTCAAAAAGCAAGAAAGCACAAGCTCAAGGAAAAGAGAAGGAAAGGAATAATAAACATAAAGCAAATATCAATAACATTGAGAACAGGCACACTGTAGAAAGAAATAAATTAAGGAAACTAAAAGTGATTTAAGATTAACAAAATTGATTAAACTTTGCAAAACTAACAGAGCTAAAAAGAGAGACATACAAACTAACAATGTACAGAATAAAAAAGGAACATTATTACAGATCTCATAGAGATGATCTTGAGTATTTTGATATACATAAAACTGAATCCATATTCCCACAAAGAAAACCCTGGCTTCATTAATGAATTCTTTCAGACATTAAAGGAAAAAACATCCCAGTCTTGCACAAAACTCTTCCACAGAATAAAGGAAGAGGACAGATAGATAGGAACACATCCTAACTGTTTTTACAATTCTGAAAATTTTTTACAATTCTGAAATTGAACAAGGGCATTTTTTAAAGTTTATTTATTTATTTTTGGAGAGAGAGAAAAGCAGAGAGAGAGAAGAAAAAGAGTGAGAGAGAGAATGAGCGGTGGAAGGGCAGAGAGAGGGAGAGAGAGAATCCCAAGTAGGCTCTATGCTCTGTGCTGAGCCCAATAGGGAGCTCCATCTCAGGAGCATGAGACCATGACCTGAGCTGAAGTCAAGAGTCAGAGGCTTTGGGGCTCCTGGGTGGCTCAGTCGGCTGGGCTTCCGACTTCAGCTCAGGTCATGATCTCAGGGTTCGTGGGTTTGAACCCCACATCGGGCTCTGTGCTGACAGCTAGCTCAGAGCCTGGAGCCTGTTTCAGATTCTGTGTCTCCCTCTCTCTCTGACCCTTCCCTGCTCATGCTGTCTCTCGCTCTCTCAGAAATAAATAAAACATTAAAAAAAATAATAAAAAAAAAGAGTCCGAGGCTTAGCTGACTAAAGTCACCCAAGTGCCCCAAGGATGTTATTAAAATAAGAAAACCTCAGATCACTCTCATAAGCAAATGACAAATGTCCTTTGTTAAATATTAGCAAGTCACAGCCATATATAAAAGTTATAATACATTATAATTTCACTAAGTGAACTATTCTGAATATGTAAGCTTGGTTTCTCATTATAAAATCAAGGAATGCAAACATCACTTTATCTTTTATTTCTTTAAAAAAATTTTTTATGTCTTTATTTCATTTTGAGAAAGAGAGACAGAGAGCAAGTGGGGAAGGAACAGAAAGAGGGAGACACAGAATCCAAAGCAGGCTCTAGGCTCTGAGCTGTCAGCATAGAGCCTGATGCTGGGCTGGAACTTATGGACTGTGTGAGATCATGACCTGAGCCAAAGTCGGATGCTCAACTGATTGAGCCACCCAAGTGCCCCTGTAATCACTTAAAAAGAAAATGTAGAAAAGTAAAGGATCACTTTGATAGTTGCAGAAAAGGCATTTGTCAAAATTCAATGTCAGTTAATGATAAAAATTCCTAGCAAGTTAGAGATCTATGAAAATTTACTTAATCTGATAATGCATCTAAAATCTTCCAGCTGATATATTCATAGCAAAATATTAGAAAATTTTCTCCTACATCAAGAACAGTGCAGAGGTGTCTGCTAACACCACTCTTATGCCACATTTATCTGGGAGGCAATGCAATGAAGCAAGAAAAAGAAAAAAATGTAAGTGCAGGAAAGGAAGACACAAAACTTTTATTATTTGCAGAAAATATGCCTAGAAAAATTAATGGAATATAGAGGAAAACCATTAGCATTAGGAAATGAATTTACTAAGATTTTTGGAGATAAGGTTAGTTTACAGAAATGAACTATCTTCTTGTACTTCGATCACAAAGAAGTACCAATTAAATTTAGAAAATTTATATTAACATCAAACAAATTAAATAAATAAGAACAAATCTAACAAGACTGCTTAGGACTTCCACACTGACACTAAAAATCTACTAAAGAAACTAAAGGCTTAAATGAATCAATTATAGATCTGTATTGTTGAATCAGTATTGCCAAGATGTCAATTTCCCCCAAATTGATACATATATTCAATGAGATCCCAATCAAAATCCCAGGAGGGATTTTTTTAAAGGGGTGAGGGCAAAGATTGACGAGATGATTCTAAAATTCACACAAATGCAAAAGATCTGGAATACTCACAACAGTCTTGAAGAAAAGTACAGTAGGAGAACTTTACTACTAGGTATCATGTGATATTATAAATTTATTATTGGGTCAAAGAAAGATAGACTGAACCATAGAATAGAACAGAGTCCCAAAAAATCAATTTATGTATATTTATAACATGGTGATATTGTGGTTCATTGGATGAAACAATGGCCTTTTCAAGGAAAGGTGCTGGATGTCTATGGGTAAAAAATAATGGAACAAGACCACTTATTTCACCAAATGTCAAATAAATTCCAGATGGATTTTGGATGTAAATGAAATATAAAACAATAAAGTTACTTGAAGAAAACATAATAATATACATTTGAGAACCTGGGGTAAAGAAAACCTTTTTATTTCTAAAAAGGACACAAACACCACACTACAAAAGAAAACAAGTGATAAATCAATCTGTATTAAAATTTAAGACACTGTGTTCATAAAAGGCAACTTTCCTAGTAGGAGGAAGTGTTTGCAATACATACAGCCAGCAAAGGATTTGTATCCAAAATATACTTTTTAAAAACCCCACAAATTAATAACAACATATATTTTACTATAATTTTCAATTATTGGCACTTACTAGACCACTTGGCTTATAAATTGATCCTTTAAAAAAAAAACATCGATTAGATGTCTGGCTTCAGCTCAGGTCATGATCTCACAGTCTGTGGGTTCAAGTCCCACATCGGGCTCTGTGGTCAGCATAGAGCCTGGAGCCTGCTTCAGATTCTGTATGTGTCTCTCTCTCTGTCCCTCCCCTGCTCACTCTTGGTTTCTGTTTCTCAAAATAGAATAAAGACATAAAAACAAAACAAACAAACAAACAAAGCACACTTCATTTTGAGAGAGAGAGCACACACAAGTGGGGAAGGGGCAGAGAGAGCAGAGATAGAGAATCCAAAGCAGGCTCTGTACTGTCAGCACAGAATCCAACACAGGGCTTGAATTCAGAAACCGTGAGATCTTGACCTAAACCGAAGCTAGAGTCAGACGCTTAACCCACTGAACCATCCAGGCACCCAAACATTAATTCTTTTAATTTGATACCAGTTGTACAGAATTGGATAATTTCTGGTTCATAGCACATGGTCATAAATAATTAAGTACATGACTTTCCTTTATTCAGTTAATTTGTTAATAATTATTTTATAATGCAACATATCTATGAACTAACCATGCATTATGATGAGCAAGAACTTTGAATTTAACCCACATCTAATGATATGTTCTCCCCATTCTCTGTTTCCCTGCTCCCGCCAATGCAATTTACTCATCACCCTGGATATCATGTCATTCCTGCCTAGTTTCCTGTTTATTTGGTTTTGTTACATCAATATATATTCCAAAAACAAAAAAAAAAAGTGTGTAAATTTTTGTTTTACTTTTAACTTTATAAGAATGCTGTAAATAATTTTGGAAGTCAGTTTTTCATTGAATACCGTATTCTTAAGATTCATCCAAACTTTTGTCACTTGTTTATTTTGATTGCTATGTAATATTCCATTCTGTGAATAAGCCACATTGTGTTAATTTATTATTCTACTTATGGACACTGGGTTTTTTCCAGTTGTTACCATAAACATTCTCGTATGTGTTTCCTACACTCTCTATGTAAGAATTTCTCTTCTATAGATTCCTAGAGGTTTTGTTACTGGATCATACTGTATCCAGACAGTCAACTGTATATTCATTTTGCATTCCACAATTATGTGTTCTTCATAGAGTTTTTCCAAGTTACTTAACTTACCGTAATCCTAACATGCACTTTCCCTCCATATTTAAATTTTTAAAAAATAGTAATATTCTTACGATCAATGATGTATCATGGTTTGACTGTTGGTGTTTTTTTTCTCTCTAAATGATACGTAAAATAGTAACTTGCCTTAAAATTAATAGTGTTTTAGATTTGGTAAATATGATCATTTTCACAGAAACAAGTTCTTTCACACATGTACTTCATCACTCCCACATTTCGACCGTTTACAAAATGTTAAATCCTATAATTAAAATCACAAGTGCAACTGGCACGTGCAAGCGTGGGGGGAAAGGCAGCTGACTCTTGGAAAGCTTGGAGGGAGGGGGTGGCAGGAGCAGTGCCGAGCAGGGAGGAGGGGAGCTGCCAGGCAGGACTTGGCCCCTGTGGGCACTGGTCACGTGCACTGCGGGGAGAAGGCAGAGAATGTCCACTGTGAGCTGGCCCGTGGCGACTCCTGGAGAGAGCCTGTAAGGTAGTCCCTCAGTGTGGCCTTCCCCAATTCAAAGCTGTGCACCATCCTTTTCTCCACTCTGCCTGAGAAATGACCGGTCCAGGGGCGTGGCTCGCCTAGTACAGGGACTGCGGGCCCCCCCTGGCCTGTTTGCACAGAGCTCTGACCATTAATAATTCCTCTCCCCTGCAAAACACTTTCACTTCCTGTCCCATTCCTTCAGAAACCAGCAAGAGTAATAAGATCACATTAAAGAGAGGGAGCCTACCGGCTCTCGGGCAAAACCTTATTTTTCTTCTTTGAAAACAAGACTTTCAGAGGGGTTTTCGTTACTTGCAGTAGCTTCCTGTTCTCAAGTGTCGCGATCTCCAAGGAGCAGGGGCAAGTGGAGTAAGCAGGGAGGACCCCAGGGCTTCCTCGAGGTTTCCAATGCCTTTATCTCCGCTTCTGCGGTGAGCATCTCAAACTTCCAATATCAGGATTTAAACACCCTTCGTAATTCCCACGTCAGGAAGGCAGCGTCCTGCTCCCAAATGTGTTCCCAGGAAGGAGAGAGAGAGAGAGATCTCTGGTCCCCTGGCTTGCTCACGCTCCCACCCTGGGCCTGGGGGTCCTCGTTTTCTGCCAACCCCCAGAGTATCCTTGCAGGATGAATCAAGATCATTCCGGTTTTGTATGGTGCCTGTGTGCACTAAGCACGTGATAAATGTCGCCATCATTACTTTTATTCATCATCTAAAGACAGCAGTGAGGTGGGGGAGGGGCGGCCTTTAGCCTGTCATGCTCCAAAAAAGAGATTTGCTTATCGCAGTGATTAGGAGCGAGTCAAGAAAGCCTGGTGTATTGCCAACACTTTCCCTGCAGTTTTCAATTTCTCTTTTCTAGGAATAGAAGCAGAAAGTATAGGGAAAATGTTGTTTGGCAGATAACCTTCCCTCCTCCAGTTTTGTTTGATTATTATTTTCCTTGAGGCATCACATCAAAAAAAAATGGGGGAAATTATTCTATGAAACTTCTTAGCTCGAAAAATTAAAACCACATTTCTCTGTCTGTGGCCTCTGACTCTCGGAGCAGATGGCTCTGGCAGAGCTCCCTGCCTGCACACCAGGATCAAGGCGCCCTCCTCCTTCCATTGATCATTGTGACACACCAGCCGTGCCGGGAGCCCAGGCAGAGCAGGGAGGCCAGGGGCTAGTGTGTACACTTAGATTCATTCAAGCTGGAATGAAATATGGCAGTCACAGTGGCCCGTTTCAAATATGTGTTCTGCAAATTAAATTAGAGGACTCGAGAACAGGCATTTGAATGAATTATAAGACTCAATTAAGTTATAATCACTTAACAGTTTAAAAAACACTTGCACATATATTTTATGATTCAGTCCTTACAGTGACAACGGAAGGGCCATTATTATAATGCGTTCCTTAACAAATGAAGGAATGAAGGCTTAGAAAAACTGAATGATTTGTCCAAATATACAGATCAATCAAGGTGCAGAGCTGGGGCTTCAAACAACTGTTACCCAGTGTCTGGTCTTCCAAGAGCTTGGGACTTGTGCTAGAAAGGATCTCAGTTATATTACTTTTATTCCATGTTCCATGATTTCTTTCTCAAGATTGCCAAAAAAATCCCCCAAAACCCATAGTTGTTCTGTATGAAAGTGCAAAGGGAAGCAGGGAAGAAAGGAAGAGTGAGAAGAAGTGAAGGAGCATGGAGGGCGGAAAGGAAGAGAAGGGAAAGGAAGGGAAGGGGAGGGGAGGGGAGGGAAGGGAAAAAGAGAAAAAAAAGAAAAAAAAAAGAGTAACATCATGGCATCTGTTGTCTCTATTAAAGGAACATCTGTGCATTCCCCCAAACCAAGAGAAACAATCCAGCTCTTTATCATAAATTATCTGGAAGAGATAGCACAGGACTTAGACAACACAACACACAGAAACCTTTCCCTAAAATCCTCTTTAGATACCTCTTTTTCTCCCTTAAGATGTAAACTTCACAACTTCTAAACAAGTCCCCCCTGTCTTTCTGTAGCTCCTGTGACTGCCACCCTGCCCTCCCCTTTCTGTCACACAGTGAGCTCACCCACCCTGTCCTCCTCAGAACCCTGAGCTCCCCACCTATGATTCTCCAGCCAGGAATTGGAGGGAACAACATCCTCCATCCTTTGACATATGAGGCCCGCTGCTCCCTTATAAAGGGAGAATAAATAAGAAGAGCTTCATGAAAGAGGAGGTATCATTGGTCTTAACAGAAAAAATGGAATTGCAAGTAGAAATAGGAGAGGATATAAGGCACCAGAAGAGCTTGCGGCTGCTGCAAGGACTTTGAGTCCCTAACTGAGGTAAGTGAGCCAAGATGTGTGCAAAGCAAGGCTGAGATGAAGAACACAGAGGGGCTGACCATGGCTGTGGCCAAGGGATATCAAAACACCTTTCACCTAGGGACATGCATGGGAGAGGGTGAGAAAGGGAGATTCCTCTACCGCTTCCTTCTAGATCTCGTATTTACTCTAATCAGTGAATGGAGGTGGATCATATTTGGTAAATGCACTTGAATTTTGAAGAACATGATATTGGAAAATAGGCCTGCTCAGAACTTTGGAGTGGCCCTTTCCTTTGGGGAGCAGGGGAGACCATGGGAGTTTGGGGGGACTATGAGGGGAAAATGACAGTTGGGAAGCTCAGTAACACCCAACTTTCTGATGCCAAGTCAAGGGCCCACCCCACTGTGCCATGGCTGTCTTTCACATTAGCTGGGTAATTCTAACATCTCAATCGTTATGACATGAAAAACTCTAGGAGGTAAGCCACATACTTGTGGGTTTTTAACATTTTGATAGTTTGGCTGTTGTACAGACTTTTATTAAACCCAGACCCCCACGCACACAGACATGCACACAAATAGCTCCAAAAAGAATTTTTCTGAGCATCAGAAGATATTTTGGCCTGGCACCTCCTGCCCCTAAGGATTTTGCTCCAGGGAGAGAGAGGAGGGAATTGATTAGACTTTTGCTGGTTTACTAAACATAGCAAATCAGTGCTATGGACTCATGTGCCGAACGGTGGTCTCTCTGCAGCGAATCATTCTGATCACATGATTCTGAGGAATTTAGCTCGAGCGGAATCCCTGGTGTCTTCAGTGGACTCCCTGAGAATTTGATTGGTTCGCCACTTCTTGGTTTGATGAATTAGGGGTGGTGAGGCTGTATTATGGCATGACCCCTCCATTTGCCAGATTTGGAACATAGCACGTGGTAGGACTCAGTACATTCTTATTAAATGACAGAGTGAATCTTGGTTGAGGGAGTGGATGGACTAATACCGGTGGACCCAGGCTCCATGATGGTTTCTGCACGGTGGTGTTGCTCATGGCTACAGCCTCACAGTTCCCCAAGGAGGAGCACAGTCATGTCAGAGCCTTTGCAAGATGAGCTCAGCCCGTGGTGTTTGGCTTAGAGGCTGGAGATGAGCCTCCAGCCCAGCAGTGATGGGGCTTCTCCTTCTGGCTAACACTATTGTAGCATTTCCTAGGGGTGGTGCAGGGGAGCCTCAGGGAGGACCCACCCAGGGAAACATGATGGAGACCTTCTGCCCAGATCCACAGCTTGCTAGACAGGGTGGCACGTAAGGGCATGTTTTTGTTTTGTTTTGTTTTGCTTTGTTTTGTTTTTAGCAAATGCATTATGTTTGACCTTAACGCTAGAACCTTGCTGTGCATTCAAGGGTTTGCTCCTCTGTCATCTCTCAGTGTTTCTGAGTCTATGACCAAATTGCTGAATCTGACACTTGGATGTATTAAGAAATAACATAGATTATATGCTTTGTTAATAATTAGTAATGAATATTTTGTTGGAAACATTCACCTCCATTAAATAAGAGGCCCAGCTGACGACACCTAAAACTGCTCCCCATATAACCTGATACTGATTAAAACTCGGTAGAAGTATAAAATCCGTCGGCAACACTCAGATCTGCCAAGTCTGACTTAGGAAAGTTGACTTCATTGAAATGATAGCCCCAACGAAAACTGAAAGTGGGCTCTGCCCCGAGGAGGCAGGAGGGTCCAAGTACAGCCTGTCCTTGCTCCCTTCTGATTGGGTTCGAATTTGTTTGTCTTGGCTGCTCACAGACCGATCTCCTTGTGGAAAGTGAGGCAAAACACCAGCCAGAGAGAGGGCCAGGGAGGCTGGACGTGTGCTGGGGGCCGGGGCATGGGCAAGCTGCTGCTGGGGCAGGCTGTGGGAGGTGGGTAGGTAGGTATGGAAGGCAAAGTGAGAAGCGGGAGGCACTGGTAGAGGAAGGGAGTGTGAGCAAGCCCTGGAGGGGCAGTGCCTGGAAGAACAGAGTCTCAGGCTGAGGACACATAGGCTGTTTGAAACATGGTTATTTGAACCTAAGCATTTTAACCACTGTTAAACAAGACGCATCATGAAGATGTGATTCATCCATAAATTTTTGTTCCTAAATAACCTTCTTGTTTAAATGTTTATTTATTTTGAGAGAGAGAGAGAGAAAATGAGCAAGGGAGGGGCAGAGAGAGAGGGACACACAGAATCCAGAGCCTGCTCCAGCCTCTGAGCTGATAGCATAGAGACCGATGCGGGGCTCAAACCCACAAGCCTCTGAGCTGAAGTTAGACACTTAACTGCCTGAGCCACTCAGGTGCCCCGTCCCTAAACAATCTTAAAGCTACTAGCCTCTGCCTTTGGGCATTTGTGATAGAATATATATCGCCAACATGTATATTGCAAATATAAAATATATACCATAATATAATATGATGTAATATAGTATTTCATTTTATCTTCCTTTTAGTTTTCCTGATCATTAATGTAAGTAATAGGTTCATATGTTTATTATTCATATGTTTATTGGTCAGAAATGACTCCTCTTTTGTGAAGAAATTTTTCATGGCTTTTCCCCATTTTTATTTTTTTTAATTTAATTTTAGTTTTGTACTTACTTTTCTTTTTATTTTCCCCCATTTTAAAAAGCATGATTGTATTTCCTTTTTTTTTTTTATGCTTATTTTTGAGAGAGAAAGAGTATGAGTGGGGGAGGGGCAGAGAGAAGGAGACAGAGGATCCCAAGCAGGCTCTGTGCTGACAGCAGCAAGCCCAGTGTGGGGCTGGAACTGATAAACAGTGAGATCATAGCCTGAGGCTAAGTGGGACACTCAACCACCTAGGTGCCCCTGTATTTCCTTTTTTATGTAGATTTTAATGAGTTCCTCATGTGCTATTCATGTTGATCAATTCCATGTATTACAAATATTATCTCCCAGTTTATAACATTATTTTCCTTAGGGTGTCTTTTGATGACTTGTAATTTTAATATAGTCAATTTTTAATCATTTCTTATATAAATAGTATGCTTTGTTACTGTTTAAAATTTTCTTCTCTACTCCAATGTAAAATTATCCAACTATGTATTCTACTAAAAATTTCCATGTTTCTTTCTAGACATTTAAGCCATGAATTGGTCTGGAATATGTTTTTGTATATAGTGTGAGGTCAGAATGCAATATTATTTTTGTCCACTTGGAAAACCATTTTTAATACGCCTTTCTTTCCCCCATTGATCTGGTACACCACATCTCTCACATCCCAAAGCTCTTTACATGCACACATTTCTCTCCTTTTTTTCTCTTTGATGATACATTTTGTGGCAGTACTACACTGTTTTAATTATTATGAGATTAATATTCGGTTAGATGTTTCTTCTTTCTGCTCTTTCAAAATATCCTGTTATTCTTGACTTAGGAAACAAATCTGACTATCAATTTACCTCATTTTAAGAAAATCCCCACTAGGATTTGCATTGAACTTACATTGAATCTGTAGATGAACTTTAAGACAATTGACATCTTAAAGATTTATTTCATTTCTGTGATCACAATATATTTCTCCATTTACTTAGGCTTCTTTAACATCTCTGAATACCATTTAGAATCTTCCTGTAGAAGCTTACACACTTCTCGTGAGAATTATTAGGTTCTGACACTCTCTAATACATGATTTTAAATGGCAGTGTCTTCTCAATTACACTTTCTATTAGTTGTGGGTAGTTAATAGGTATTTATAATTTAAATACAAAAGAAAAAATGAAATAAATGAATAAATGAATTTTGTGTATCATTTATAATAATCTATCTGTGTATGTTCTTTTGATGTCTCCATGTAAAGGACCACATCATCTGGAGTTAATGACTGGTTTATTTCCTCCGTTCTAATCCTTCCACACTTAACTGATTATTCTCCTGCCCTTACTGCACAATTGTGGAAATCCACTATGATGTCTAGCAGAAGTAGTAATAGTGGGGAGACTTGTGTTTCCTCATTCAATGTGGCATTTGCTACAGTATTTATTAGATTATAAAAGTGGCCTTGCACTTCTAGTTTACTAAAAATTTATAGTCATGAGTCTCTATTGAATGTTCTCTTAAGATTTTTCTCAATCTATTGAAATGATTATATATGTTTAATCCATTCATATGGTAAAATAGGTGTTTTTATACCCGAGTGGTAGTAAGCCAGGTTTGTCTTGATTGGTTGTCTTTTTATAAGGTTTGACTCAATTTGCCCATATTTTAGTTATTGTTCCTTAATCTATTTTAATGAGTAAAGCAATGTTACAAATTGACATCCCCAACATGTCAGTGTAGTTTTGGGTGTCAGGGTTACAGTAGCCGAGAAGGGTTTCTTCTTTGTATTTGTTGGCATGGTGATGAAAGATTGAGATGGTGTAGGGGCACCTGGGTTGCTCAGCTAGTTAAGTGTCTGACTTTGGCTCAGGTCATGATTCATGAATTCGAGCCCCGCATTGGGTTCTGTGCTGACAGCTCAGAGCCTGGAGCCTGCTTTGATTTCTGTGTCTCCCTCTCTCTCTGCCTCTCCCTCTCTCTCTCTCTTTCAAAAATAAATAAACATTTTTAAAAAGATTGAGATGGTGTATACTTCAGAAGCTTGGTAGAACTTATTGGTAAAATTACTAAGCCCATTTTTTTTCTTCTTTAGAAGATTTATAACCGTTGCTTCAATATTGTTATCCCTTATTTCTCCTGTCAGTTTTGGTAAGTTTTTTTTTTTTTTTTTTTACTATTTCTTTTCCATTTTCTCTGTTTTTAAAGATGTTGGCATCTGCCATGTTATATTTTAATTCTGTTTAAAATGACTCATGTCTTCTTTTCCATTCAAAATATTTTTGGTTTAGTTTTCCCTTAATCCCACCAGAGACATTTGTCTTTTTTTTTTTTTTTTTTTTTAGTTTTTTTTTTTTTTTTTTTTTTTTTTTTTTTTTTTTTAGTTTTTTTGTGAATTTTGTTTTATCCATGAAATAACTCTTGGCCATATTCATTGTTTACTGCTTTTCATTAGGATCTTTCTATTGTTCTTTCCTGAACTTATAATTTTTAGCCTTTAATTGTCAACCATTCATTCTCCTTTTATTTTGGAAGTCCTGAAGACTATAAATTTTCCCCATAGCACTTCTTTTGTTACACCTCTGAATGCTGATAGGTAGTGTATTTATTATTGTATCATTCAAAGAATTTAAAATCGTCATTATAACATTATTTAAACCACAAATTACTAGTTTTTTCCCATTTCCAAATATACAAGGTTTTAAGTTTAGATATTTGTTTTTAGCTTCCACTTAATTATTAAAATGAGCAAACCTTAACTCTGTCCTACATACACCGTGCATTCTATTGAGCTTGCCTTGTGACCTAGTGCCAAACAAATTTTGTAATATTTGTTGGGTAACTTGAGAGTAGTCTATATTCTCTATGTGTTGCATATCAATTTAATTGAGTTGTTTACATCTTTAATATTCTTGCTAATTTTTGTCTTCCTGATGTGTCTATAATCAAGTGAAGTATTTTGAAGTTCTAATCACACTGATGATTTTCAAATCTTCCTGGAATTGTACCAAATGGGCTTTGCACATCCGGAGAGCATTTCACTAAATGTACACATGTTTAACATTCTTGTAGCACCTTGACTCTTGAATATTTTATCACTGTGTCGTGACTCCCTTGATGCCTAATAATTGTGTATTCCTTAAAGCCCATTTTTCTGTACCACCTTTCCTTCGGTTTAGAGTTCCTTGACACATCTTTTACATCCGTTGTGTGGAGTCCAGAAAACGCATGCCTAATCCAAAGAGCAACAATTTTCTTAGGCTTTTCGGAGGATAGAATTTGAAAACAGAGAACTGGCTACAAATAGGTGAAGGAAATGAAGTAGCAAAAGGAGAAAGGTGAGCTAACCCAGGTATGAGAGAACGGCACCAGGCCGTTTCCAATCATAAAGTGGGAGAAGCAGATGCACAAAGGACTTTCCCAGAGCCTGCACGGGCTGCTGGCACAACTGCTGTGGGAACCAGCATGAGCAGGAAGCAGGCGTCTACACTCCCCGGCTCCTGCTGTTGCTGCCGTGGCTGCTGCATTGTTTCTGCGACTTCCTTTTTTTATATAGTTTTATTACATCCCTATGTGTGCTTTAAAATTATATTTTGTATTTAGTTTTTTTTCACTTAATAAAAATGGCACGAATCTGTATATAATCTCTTGGGTTTATTTTCACATTTAATTGTCTATAGCTCAGGTTGATTCATTTTGCGGCACGTCTGTCTGGTTAGTTTACATTTCATTGTGTAAACACACCAGAGTGTATTCATGGACTCTCCTGTTGATAAGCATTTGGATTCTTTTCAGAATTTCTGTGAATAGCACTGCTGTGAGCTTCTTGTGTGAAAGTTTTGCTTAAAGATATATAAACAAGTGAAATTGTGGGTCATAAGGTAGATGCATATTTAACTTTATTGGTTATTGAGGAGCTGTTTTCCACAGACAGAAGGATTGATAGGTAGGTAGGTAGGTAGGTAGATAACTAGATTGGATAGGACAGGATAGATACTATTTGCAAATGCTCTAAATATTATTCACAAGGTAAAAGCAGAAGTTCTAAAATGCAGAGTAGGGAGCATACAGCCTTGCCTTGTATCACAAGCACACTTGGCACGTGGGAAATTTGGGCCTTTCATTCTCCAAAGGGAGAGTGGGAAGTCTAAAGCTGGAACATTGCTTTTAAGTGGGAGGACCTTCAGGTCATCTGTGCACTGATTTTTTTTTTTTTAAGTCAGGTTCATTGAGGTATACTTTATATGCAGTAAACATCATCACTCTTTTTAGGTGTACAGTTCTATGAGCTTTGACAAACACTTGAGTTGTGTAACCACTACCACAATCAAAGTATAGAACAGTCCATCACTCCAAAAGGAGCCCTCATGCTTCTGTGTAATCAATCCCCACCCACCCACCACTCTTGGCAACCATTAATCTAATTTCAGTGCCTCTACTTTTGACTTTTCCAGAAAGTCATGCAAATGAAATCATGCAGGTTGTGGCCTCTGTATCTGGCTTCTTCCAGTTAGCATAATGGTTTTGAGATTCATCTGTGTTTTCTATGTATCAATAGTTCATTCTCTTTTATTACTGAGATGCATTTCGTGTATGGATGTACCTCGGTTCATTTTTTCATTCACCAGTAGAAGGATATTAGTGTTCTTTACAGTTTGGTGATTGTAAATTAACATTCTATAAATGTTTGCACACAGGTCTTTGAGTGGGATTTTTTTTCATTCACCTTGGGTAAGTATCAAAGATCAGAATGGCAAGTAAGTATATATATATACTTACTTTATAACTTTATAAGAAACTTCCAAACTGTTTTCTAATGTAATTTTACAATTTGTGCTCCATCCACAATATTTGAAAGTTCCAGTTGCTCTGTATCTTTACTAGCACTTGGTATTGTCAGTGTTTTTAATTTTAGCTATTAAAGTAGATATGCAGGAGTGTTTCATTATGGTTTTATACCACATTTCCCTAATGTCTGATGTTGTTGGGCATCTCATCAGATGCTTACTTGCCATCTGTATATCCTCTTTGGTGAAGTCTATATCATTCTTTCCCTCATTTTTAAATTGAATTGTGTGTCTTCTTACTGAGTTTTGTGAGTTCTTTGTATAATCTGGGTACAAGTTTTTTATCATATGTGTGCTTTGCCCATATTTTCTCCTAGTCTGTGACTTATCTCTTCATTTTCTTAACAGTGTCATTTTAAAGAGCTAGGTTGGAAGACACATCCCCTAATTTAAAGACTTAATGTACAACTACAGTCATCCAGACAATGTGGAACTGGTGCAAGATGAACAAATATGTCAATGCGACAGACTAAAGAGTCAGTTGATGTTCAACAAAAGGTACAAGATAATTGAGAAGTGATGGTGTTTTTAACAAACAATGCTAGAACAGCCTTGCGAAACACACAAAGCAAAACAAAACCTTGAACTCTTCCCATGAAGCACATGCAGAAATCAGTTTGAAATAAATCATAGGCCTAAAGATAAAATCTAACAACTGAAAAATTCTATAAATAAAACATCACTGAAAATCTTTTCAACCATGGGTTAGGAAAAAATTCCTTAGCACCCAAAAATGCAAACCGTAAAAGAAAACTATGATAAATCAGACTTCATTAATTCAAATTTTCCACTTAGTGACTTCTTAGTAACTTTAATCTTCAAAACAGAATACAAAATCCATAGGATATAAGGAGTATTGTATTCATTTTACAGATGAAGAAAGTGAAACAGAAAAGTTTAGATCACAAAGCTGAAACTATTACAGCAAAGGATCAAATGTTGGTGTTGGCTTCCAAGTGCAGGTTTTAGCCTCTCCATAAACGCAGAAGTTGATCTAATACAATCCAAATGCAAACACAAATAATTTTTATTAGCTGTGCCACAACTCTGTCAAAGATAATTGAGAGCTGGATGTGTGCTTAGACTTACACAGAATCCTTATCTCTTATGTTCATGTAGACAGATATCTGTGCAGCTTTTAGGCCCACAGGCATTTGGCACAGCCCCTATGAGGTCACCCACCTATAGACTTTTCCCAACTAATTTCCAAATTGATCTGATAGGAAACAGCAAAAGTCAACTAATGTGTGGCTTCCAAGGAATATAAAGGCTGACATTAGTAAAGGCTTGGCATTGCTGACTTTGCCACATGGCTTTGGCAACCACACTGAAAAGAACATAGCACCATAATTCACTGACGTCATGTGCTCTCAGATATCCATATGCAAGATGATCTATGTTACATGGACCTGTATTCACTATGAGTTCCTCTCTTCCCTGCTGCCCACTGTATCTGACACAATTCCCCCAACAAAGATCACCATGAAGTGAACTATAAAACATTCCCAACTGAAATTAAATGTTATTATTATTTTTTAAAATTTTATTTGAGAGAAAGAGGCAGAAGCAGGCTCTGTGCTCAGCATGGAGACGACACAGGGCTTGATTTCACAACTGTGAGTCAAGAAGAGTCAGAAGTTTAAGGGCTGAGCCACTCAGGTGCCCCTCCAAATGCAACTTTCTATCAAGTTGTATCAGACTGTCCACAGAAAACTGAACTGGGGTGGGGAGGTTCAGCTGAAGCCAATGTGGAAGCTCTCAGGGAGTTGAGAACAAGGGTAGAAATCCACACTGGAAATCATCCATCATTTGCAAGAAGATTGGATCTCTTCCATGCATTCTTTCCATTTTTTTTTAACAGATTTTTTTGAAGTGCAATGCTTAGTGTAGATTTGGAGTAAAATAGGGGATGTGTGATGAAAAAAAAATAAATTTATCTGTCTCCAATGCAAATACACCAATAATACCCCTTCTTACCATTCCAGACCAAAATTCCTATTTACGTTCTATAATCAAAAGAGAAACTATCATATAAAGCCTACTGATGGATAGATCCTGAATTTAGTTGTCATCTTAAAGTAACATTGATTAAAATAGCCATTTTAATTCCAAAGACTATTTGGTATTGGCTCCAGCACAAAAAATATCTCCTCCATTATAAAAACCAAACCAAATCAACCAAATAAGAGCACTCTGTCTGGTTTGGTTTGAATGAAACATCTGCCCCTGGAAGGTTGGGTAGAAAAGGGGAACAGGATCACACTTACTGGAGGAAATCCCAGTGTATTATGGTGCTGTTCAGACATCATCTGGGGAGAATTCATTGCCTTCTAAGCAGTTATTTTTTCAAGTGTCTACTTTATCTCACTGTCCACCCTCCACCTTCTTCTTCTATCCTCCAAATCTTCCAGATTCTCCATGATGCATGGGATAAAAGCCAGACTTCTTAGAGTGGTATATGAGGCTACCCATGAGGTCTGGCAATCCCTTAGCGCACAACCTTGTGTTTCACTTCTTTGCCCTCACTCTTACCCTGAACCTTAAGCTTCTACTACACTAAAATTCCTGTCAACCCTGGTCATGCTTTATTCCTATATGATCGGTCTTCTGAATATGCTTTTATGCTGAATGATTCTGTCTGGGAAATGCCCAGTCATCTTTTTTTAGAGATAGCTTAACCATCATCCTCTTCTCTACAAAGATTTCCCAAATTCTCTCTATCACTCTCTCCTTTAAGACTGAATCAGGCTTCTTTCTTTTGGACATCTCAAGCTGCATTTGCTCACTTTTCTTGTGGTGCTGCATTATATTGTATTGAAATAGCTGAGCCTGTGCTCTGGTCACGTATGCCATTCCAACTTCTGGGAGTGATCACTAAGCAAAAAGAATGATTAATCAATTCAACCAACAAATCAATTAATTAATTTAGCTTCGGCACCAAGGTTAACCTGCTTTGTATTGATTATGCCCAAATTTTAGTACCAATTGTGATTTGCTTGGTTTTTCTTTCTAATTGATTCTTGAAAGCTTCGTAATAAAATGTAGCTACATATTGAAGGTATTTAACCAAGGATATAAGATGAAATCAGAAGTTGTTTCAAAGAAAGATATAATTTTAATACCTCACACTTTTATAGAGCATCTTATATCTCTGGCACTGTCCTAAGTATGTTACTTGTATTAAATCATCAAATCCTCTAACAACCCTGTGATGTGGGTGCTGTTATTATCCCAAATTTACAGATGAGGAATCTGAGGTTCAGAGAAGTTTGGTAACTTGCTAAGAAGCAATGCAATCATGATTAGGTATACACAAAATTGTTCCTGGGGCTGTGCCCTTAATCAAGAGGATCGTCGGCCTCTGTCAGAGATATTAGGAGCCTCAGGTAAATAGTGTGTATATGTAAGCATTGCATTTAGCCTGCATCTCTTAGAGTTCCCTCTGGAATAAATCAAATGTATAAAGGAAGGATCAGGGCTAGATTCATGGGCAAGCAACTTGTGCAGTGATGTAAAACCTTGAACTCTCAAGCTGTAATGCTCTGCTGTGGCCATCTTGAAACTCTTACTAATTTTTGAACAAGGGGACTCGTATTTTAATTCTACACCAGATCCTGTAAATTATGTAAGTGTTCTTGGAAAAGATATATAATTTCCAAACAGCCTTTGTGAAATATAGAGGTATTTATTTTATGGATTGTGAGTAATAATGATTATGCTTTTTTTTCCTCCCAGAGAATTTTAAAAAATGCGCTCTTTCATTTACTTAACCATCTTCGATATCCAAATTATAACACTGGATAAGGTAATGAGGATGACTCTTCAAATGCAAGTCCCATGGGGGACTAGTTTCTTAAAAAGATTTTTTTCCCCAAAAGATGTCTAAAGGAGTAATCAGCATTTCCTTCTCTGGCCATGTTGATGGAGGGGAAACGGGGCAGATGTCAGATACACAGTCAACGGAATGCAAGATGAGCAGCATGGGGGAGGAGGTGGGAAAGCACAAAAAGATAAAGCTGGAAAGGAAAACCAGACAGGACAGTGAGGGGAACTTGGAAGTTGCATAAGGACTTGAAATCATGTTTTGTACACATTTGGGAATGGGAGCCCTGAGGCTTTCTGCTGAGAGGAAGAACATGGTAAAAGTGTTGAGCCATACAAATTCACCAAGCGGAAGTGTGAAGCAGACTTGCTGAAGAGAAGGGAAGCTGCATGTAGATAGAAAACAGGGGTTGGATTGACGAGGTCCTCTGAAGAGGTGTTTGGGAAGAAAAGATCTAAGGCTTTCTGAAGATGCTGTAGTGAAAACCAGCTGCATCTATGACTGACTGGCTATGGGACTGGAGGAGAGTGGATAACCCTGAGAGCTTGGGCCACAGCAACAAGAAAATGTGGTGGTACCTTGAAAAGTGATGGAGTCATTCTATTATAGTCAACCTCACCTGTCTTTCCCCATTGTCAAACTGTAAGTCCCATAAAGGCGGGTTCTGTTTTGTCTGTGCAGCTCTCACATGCCCAGCATAGTGCAGGAGAACAGAACAATCCTGTCCCCTGTCACTGCTCACAAAGTGCGATGAAGGCCTAGTGAGTCAGTCAGTGAGCGGCTAGTGTGGACCATATGGGTAAATCAAAACTGTGTTGGAGACTCTTCTATCTTGTGGAGATCCTGTCCATTTTATTGAACAATAGTCATTTATTACTGAATAAGATATACTGCAAATGTGTATTGGCTGACATAAGTATTTGAAAAGGCAACTCACAGGAAAAGAAGAAATTTTCAAAAGAATTACCGAATTACTGCTCCTTCATTTTTCTCTGGTGCTGTTTTTTACAAATCCAGAGTAGAACTGGAGCCCACAACTACAGACTTATCATGGGTTGATGCTGTCTCACTGTAGCAGCATTTTGGAACCTCAGATGTACATAAATAAGTAAATGATAGCCACCATTGCATAGTATGGATGCCAGCCTGCTCTTCTATTCTCTGCTTTCTGATGCTGGAGACTGAACTCGGAAACTCCATTTCCCTTTGGCCAGCCAGCCTCAGCCAGGCTCTACCAACAGGTGGAGGTAGAGGAAGACCCCAAGGCTAAAAGAGAAGGGACTTTCTTTTCCTTGTTTGCTTCCTTTCCTATCAGGTCACTCCAGCCTCATTGCAACAATATATTCCAAGTTAAGTTTTTAATGGACACATATGGAACACAGTGCTCAATAATCATAGAAAAAACATTCTTCTCAGGAACACATGTTCTTTTTCTTTTTTTTTAATTAACTCAGTATCAATCTTTAAAGGAAGTCCCAACAAATTCCAAAGCATCTGTAACATGCAGGGGAAAAAAATTCCCTCACTATGATGCAAGGTAACTAAAACAGTCTCATACATTTTGGAATAATAATAACAATAAAGAAACCAGTCCAAAACAAAGCCAAAACAAAAACATCCTTCAAATCACTTCGCGGATTAAAGATGACATGCAAATTTTTAAAATATTTAAAGTTTAGTAAAACTGAAAATACAACATATCTAAACTTAACAATATTTAGCTAAAGCATTACATCAAAGAAGATTTAAATATTTTTTATTTATATTAGAAAGGAAAAAAGGCTTTACATTATTGAGCTGAGTTAAAAGAAAAAGAAGTTAACACAAAGTCAACAGAATAAACCCAAAGCTGGCAGAAGAAAGGATGTAATAAAGTAAGAGCAGACATTAATGACAGAGAAAGCAAATATACAATGGAGCTCATCAGTAAGGTCAAAGTCGTTTTTCCGAAAGAAACTAGTGACATAAGCAAACCTTTGGTGAGACTGATTAATAAGACATAAGTAAGAGGGAATGAAAAGGCACAAATGAAAACTATTAAGAATAAAAAGTGGGATATTAGAGATTGAAAAGATAACATTATATATTACTTTATGTCTTTTTTAAAATTAAAAATCTCAACTTGGCATTGATGGAGTTTCCAGATCCCTCAAGTTATTTTACTTAATATGTACTTTTCAAACACCTACACTGTCCAAGGCACTGTTCTGTACTCTGGCGCTTCGGTGGTCAATAAGCCAGAAAGGCTCAGTTCTTAGGAACTATGTCAGTAATAAGGGAAGACAGAGAAAGAAGATTCTTTTGTAAAGTGGTAGGACAATGAAGAAGATAAAACAGAATGATGTCATTGTGGGTGGGGGTGAGCCTACTTTGGACTGAGTATTCAGAAAAACCCTACACTGGAGATGTGTGTGCTAGCATGTGATGGGTAAAAGGAAGCCAGCTGTGAAAATATCTGCAGGAAGAATATTCTAGACCAGTGCTGTCCAATAGAAATTTCTGCAATGGTGAAAATACTCTGTCTGTGCTGTCCAATATGGTAACCACTAACCACAAGTAGCTATTATTTTAACTGTGTCCAGTGTGACTGAGGAGCTGGTTTTTTTATTTATTTTTTTTTTTTGAGGGAAGTAGAGATAGAGGGGGTGAGCAGGAGAAGGGGCAGCAGAAGAGAGAGAGGGAGAATCCCAGGCAGGTTCCATGTTCAGTGCGGAGTCTGTCATGGGACTTCATCTCATGACTGTGAGGTCATAACCTGAGACCACATCAAGAGTTGATGCTTAAACAACTAAGTCACACAAGCACCTCCTGATTTTGTAATTTAATTTTGATTTTAATTAACTTTAATTAAAATAGTTATAGGCATATGCCAAACAGTACAAAACTTATAATTAAAAAGTAAAATTCTTAGAGAAGGGCGCCTGGGTAGCTCAGTCAGGTAAGTGTATGATTCTTGATTTTGGCACGTGTCATAATCTCATGGTTTTGTGGGTTTGGCTCTGAGTCAGGTTCTGTGCACTGACCACGGAGAGCCTTCTTGAGATTCTCCCTCTCTCCCTTTCTTGGCTCCTCCCCCACTGGCACCCTCTCTGTCTCTCGCAAAATAGATAAATAAACTTAAAATTCATAGAGAAACCTGTTTACTAGGATACTCATGAATAAAAGAAAAAAGTTTAAATTAAATCTTTACTAAAAAATCTTCCCATGAAGAAAACAAAAAAGTAAATTTCAAATCCAATCTTCCACAAAATGTTCAAGAAAAGTAGATAAAAAGGAAATTCTTCACAAATTCCTTTGATAACAAAGGCAGACAAGACCCAAGTAAGAAGTTTTACAGACCAATTTCACCCATGAGCACAGAAACAAAAATTCTTAAACAAAATATTAGCAAACAAATCCACTCCTTCCCCTCTGCTAGGCATAGGTAAGTTAGCTGGTCTTCATTTATGTCTGCTCCTTCTTCCCAAAGTCATCGAATCTGAATAATAGTGTTGATTTAGCAAACATGTGTTGATTTCCTGTTGCTGGGAGATGGGCAGAGAGGTACAAAGATGAATGAGGCCCAGGTCCACCTGCAAAGTAACTCAATGGGGACTGGGGGTGTGAGGAAAAGCCGTGAGGGAAAATGCAGCTCTAAGTCAGGTAATCACTCACCAATCCAAGTATTCATTTAACAGACTTTCATGTGCCAATCTCTGTGCGGGACCCGGTGCATAAAATGATAAATATTACATTGCCAATGCTTTCAAAGACTCATAATCCGGTTAAGGAGACAGACACTTAAACAGAAAGTTATCACACAACTGGTAAACCCGGTGATAAAATTTCTCAAAGAATGTTATAGAAATAGAGAACAGTATCTGATATGGCAAGGAAAGAGCTGAGAGTGGACATTGGAGGGAGATTTTGAGTGAAGCATTAGACAATACTAATCAAACATGAAGAATACAGGAACTGTATCCAGACAGCAAGGGCGTTGTGAAAAAGACATTGAGGCAAACGAACACCACCACTGCTACTTTGTATGTTGGAAATTGGGGGTAGGGCAGATCATGGTAGAGCTTGGCTTTCTGAGTTGGATTTTTATCTTTTATATTTTTAAGTTGAAATATAATTAACATGCAACATTATATTAGTTTCAGATGTTGTATATTTATTGCATGGTAAGGGAGAAACCATCGAAAGAGTTGGTGATGAAAACTGACATAACATGATCTGAGTTTTCCAATTAGTTCTCTGGAGACTAGCATGGAGAATGGTTTTGAAGAGATCAGAATGAAATCGAAGGAGCTAATGGAAGGCAGAGAAGAACAAGGTAGGGGTAAGAAGGAGTTCCATTCTGGATACTTTGTGTTTGAGGGACCCGAGACAGAAAACTCAGAAGTCAAATGGGCAGGAGGTAATCAGGTCTGAGGATGGATACAGTCACATGCAGATTCTAAACCAGTGGGAGGGGACTGAAGGGAAACGCTGCCTCCCTGCCGTGGCTGTGTGGGGCCTCCTCCAGAAAGCTGGACTGAGGGACCAAGAGGGAAGAAGAGACACAGTGGTCGGAGCAACACACGGCCAGTGTGGGTCCTGCATGCCTTCCTCAAGCTGGGTAAATCTGGTGGAAGCCATTTCTAACGTGTCCCAGTTCCTATTTTCTTGCTCCTCCAATGGAAAGTGGTTAGGAAAAAACATCGCATGTCTGAACTGGATATAAATCAGATGGAAGGTGGTTCACAGGACATTTCAGTCCAAATAATAGGTCAGATCTTTTCAGGCTCCATAAAAAGAGTCATAAAGATCAGTATCTACAAAAACCTGAATTCCATTTTCTGTTAAAGGAAATTTGAAATCAGCTGGGGCCCTTGTCAACTTCATTTTCTTGGGGGACAAATGGGGAGAGAAGTGGATTGTATCTCATTCTCTCAGTGGGTTATAGAATCCAAAAATCATAGGATCTCATGGCTAAAGGGTATTTTGAGGTCAATTTACCTGACCGCCTTTAAGAAACTTGAAATAAACCTTCACCAGGAACACTTCTGGAAAGAATTCCTTCCATGGCCCTAGTAGGGATCAGGACAAGCTCATGTTGTGCAGCCCCTTTGGAGACGTGGAAGAGATGGAGTGGGGCCCGGGAAGTAGCACCAAAAAATAATGCATTGCATGATGTCATCGACCATAAAGCTTATCTTGGCAATAAGTCACTTCCAGTGTAAGCTGGGGTCACCTGTGGACTTGGCAAGAAGAAAAGAAGGAAAGATTGCACATTAAGAAAAAGTTGAAAACATAAAAACAAGAATTAAAGGGTGTTATCAAGATATTGCACCCTTCCGACCTGCAATAATGAGGATCATCTGCACAGACAGTATATCATATATATTAACAAAAACCTATTGAATACTTGACCATTTAATCCTCTACAAATCATCTTTAAACCCACAATCGTGTCTGATAAAACTAAGACCCAGAAGAGGTAAATGACTTGCCCAAGTTTGACCAGTTGGTAAGCAGAAGAGTTTAGAAGTAAAACATGGTTTCCTTGTGGTAGACTTTTTTTTCCCAGAAGAGGAGTCTGCTTTTTATTGAGAATGTATTTTCTGAATCATTTTTTGTGATAAAATATATATAACCTAAAATTTGCCATTTCAACCATTTTAAGTAAATAATTTGATGGCATTTAATTACATTCATAATATTTTACAATTAGCACCACTACATATTTCCAGAACTTTTCTTCTCCTCAAAACAGCACCTCTGTAACCATTGAGTGATGGTTTCATTCTCTGCTTTCTCTCCCAATTCTGCCTATTCTAGGTATTTTGTATCGAGGGAATCAGACAATATTTGTGAGTTTTTGTCTGGGTTATTTCAACTAGCATGATGTTTCAAAATTCGTCCATTTCTTAGCATGTATCAGAACTTCATTCCATTTTAATGGCTGAATAATATTCCATGGAATGTATACATCACATTATGTTTATTGATTTGTCTCTTTATGGACACTTGGGTGGCTTCCACCTTTTGGGTATTGTGTATAGTGCAGCACTGAGCACTGGTATACACACATCTGTTCAAATCCCCATTCTCATCCTTTTGGCTATACTCTTAGGAGTGGATTTGCTGGGTCATATATTCTATGTTTAGCTTTTTGAAGAACCACAGACCTGTGTCCCATGAGGGCTGCACCATTTTATAATCTTGGCAACAATATATAGGGGTTCAAGTTTCTTCACATCTACTTATTTGTGGTTTTTGATTTCTGATTGCCATCTTAGTAGGTGTGCTGTGGTCTCACTGTGACTTTGATCTGCACTTCCTTAATGACCAATGATGCTGATTACCCTTTCAGGTGCTTATTGGCCAACTATATATCTTCTTTAGAGAAATGTTTATTCAAGTCCTTTGCCCAGTTTGTTTTTAATGTTTATTTATTTATTTTTTGAGAAAGAGAGGGAGAGAGAGACAGACAGAAACAGAGAATCCCAGGCTGACAGCTCAGAGCCCAATGTGGGCTTGAACTCACTAACCGTGAGATTGTGACCTGAGCCCAAATCAAGAGTTGGACCCTTAGCCAAGTGAGTCACCCAAACACCCCAAGTCCTTTGCCCATTTTTAAACTGTATTATTTGCTGTTGATTATAGGAGTTCTTTCAGATTCTGAATACTAACTCCTTATCATATATGACTGCAAATATTTTCTTCCATCCCATGGGTTGCCTTTTCACTCTGTTGATAGTGTCCTTTGATGCACAAAAATTTTTAATATTGATGAAGTCTCATTCATTCATTCATTCATTTTTCCTGCCTCTGCCTTTGGTGTGGTGTCCAAGAAATCATTGCTAAACCCAGTGTTCTGAAGCTTTTCCCCTATGATTTGTTTTTGTTTTTGTTTTCTAAATGAGTTATAGTTTTAGCTCTTACATTTAGGTCTTTGATCCGTATTGAGTTCATTGTTTATGTGGCATAAAGTAAAGATCTTTAGCATGCTCTAGTGCTAGGAAAACTCACATTATGTGCCTGGTAAGACATTTTCAAATATAGTATCTCTCTTCCAGAATGGTGGTGTAGAGAGCTTTACAAACATGCACTCCAAGGATACAATCACAGCTGTTAAAAAAAACTAATGTTAAAAACAACCATTTAAAGTCTCCAGAAATTTTGTGAGGGCATACAGAAAATGAAGAAACATTTATTCAAGCAAACCTATTAAGTCACAGAACAGTGAGAGCCTATGATAGCTGAGCCACAGCCCCCTACCCGCTTTCCTCAGCTTGATTCTCTATGGGCAGGTGTGGCCAAGTAGATGGGACTCATTCTCCCCCATCGCCCAGCCAAAAGCACAGTATTTCCCTGATGAGAGCAGGTCACCATCATTTCTCAGCACCACCCAGGTCAGTGCTGCAGAGGATAAATTCCAGGTGAGTGTGGCTGAGAATTTGGAGGCTCCCTTCCTCCCCCCAGATGCCATTCTTCACCTACACAATGGAGGAGAGAGGTGGAAAAGGCTAATCATACCAGCTGATCTCTCTCTTTCTTCCATCCTTAATAAATTAAGGACTCTACTCAATGAACACTTCCTTCCAACCCTGAACTCCACTTCTATCTACCCCCTGCCAATTTCTTTCCAAAGAAAGCTTTAAATTCCTAGTTCAAAGGCATAGGAATGAGGAAGTCTTAAACTCTTTGCTAATTCCTAAGGTAAAAGCAGAAGATATGTCCTCCTCATCATCTCTCATCCTTCCCACATTTCTAATGACCAAGCCTTCCTCCTAGGACCATATCTGAGGGTATCCCTCATTAATACACCTCTGCAGAGGGATTTGGTGGTTTCCACAGTCAACTGAAGACAAAATTCAGCCAGGAAATTGAGTATATGACTCAGTCAGATGGACGCAAGTCTGACAATATAGGACCGCTTCACTGTCACCCAGTCGCAGATGGCCAGACCGAAGGAAAGGAGCAGCTGTGTTATGAGGTGAGCAGAGACAAGTAAGCATCCAAACACATCCATCCCACGGTGCATGTGCACATCTGGTACTGATTCCCTATGTCCCATCCAGAGAGGTGTGAGTGCGTGTGTATGCACGTGCGTGTGCACATGCACATGCATGTGTGAGTGTGTAAGAGCAATCTAAGCAGGTGAGAAGTTCCAGCAAGCAGGTCACAGAGGAGACATATAGGACCACTGGGACAAGGTGTAGTGGTACAACTTACGAGGAGGCTGCTAATAAAAGTGCTGTCCCAAGGCCGTGGCTGGAGGAAGAGGGCACATCACACCTTTCCTCTTTGCCTTTCACAAACAATACGTGTTTACTTCTGTAAAGAGTTTTGAGGAATGAACTTCTCACCCAGATTTGTGCAGGAGGTGAATCTGCCTCCGATTAAAGCTCAATTGCCTCCTCTGGATGGTAGAAGTTTGCTTCTTCCTCGTGGTCCTTTTTGAGAACTAATCATCTGTTATATTTCACCTTTGGCTTGCTATGGGGCAAGGCTCATGCCCCCTCCCCCACACACACACATGCGCACCGTGAATTTCTTGCACTCTATACACCCTCCCACCTCCCTCGTTCCTGTTTTCTCCTCCCTTTTGGGTCCCCAGCTTGGCTGGCCACGTGTCTCCAAGCCCAGTGTCCCAGGAAGACATCCCCTCACTCTTCTCCCTCATCCTTACCGTTTTCATGGCTGTCTTGTGTTTTGGGCCTCATGGTCAGCTGAAGGTACACTTTGGGCTTAAAGAGAAGGATACTGTGCCATTGGTTCTGATTCGGTTTTCCAGACAATCCTTCAAGGGAGTTCATCAGCCTGCATGCTACTAACTGGCAGGGGCCCAGGCGTGCATTATCCTCTGGAATTTCACAGACAGGCCTTGTTGTGCCTTGGTACAGAGTTTGAGCATTTCTGGGCTTCTGTTATAAGACCATCTAAACTCATCAAAATATCACTGATTCCTAACAGGAATAACATCTGTGTGTGTGAGGTCACCCTTTATTGAGTGTGAAAGGAAGAAGCAAGGAAAGGCTGGCACCAAGTAAAACCATGCTATCCAAGGCCAACCCTGTGCTTATACTTCATCTTTCAACACCTGCCATGGCTTCTATGCCATTGCCTTTGAAGTTTCATTCTTCTAGGATCGTGACCCTTACTAGAATATGAGCATCACAGGCCTTATGGTTAGATGAATTATAAGCATGATTCCTAATGTCAGAAAACTCAGGACTGAGTGGTGACCTAGACATGCAGTGTCTATGTTAACTGTGGACATGACACTTCCAGTCTGTTGGCCTCATTTTCTACACCTGCAAAAATGTGAATGTTAGAAGGATCTTGGAAGTTCACAACTGTTCCTTAAATACTTATCTTTCTATGAATCAAAGTTTAGGATGTAGTCCTAAGCATCTTTTTCTTTTGAACATCTTCCCAGAGTTTTATGGTGCTGACACAGGATATGCTTGCTATTTTGTTAAAGAAAGGACAATCTTTAAGCAAGTAATGCATTCATAAATCTGCATTGAAGATGCAGTAAAAAATGGTCCTGGGAGAAATAGCCCATTATTCCCGAAGTTCCCAGGGCCCAAAGGAAGGGCACAGGACCAGCTGGTTCAGTGGTCTATCTACACACAGAGACTCTATCTTCCTCCCACCAACAAAGCCTAGAGGTGCTGCATCAAGATGTCGCCCAGAGAAATCCAGCTCCTTCTCTGGCTTTAAGTCCTAGGAAATTCAGAAAAGAAGAAAATCTATGTGAGGGGTAGGAGGCAAGAATGTACCTTCATAAATTTCACTTGAATTCTTCTGAAAATGCTCAGTATATTTCTTATATAACTAAATATATATGAATAAGTTAAAGGAAGAGCAAAGGCATCTCAGATCCTCCCTCTCTGTCTCCTTCTCTTCCTCCTTCTGCTTTTCTCTATCTTTCCAAGATAGTTCTTCTGTTAGCACTTTTTCTAGTAAGATCGCATTAGGTTTCTTTACTGGGATAGGGGTAAAGGGAGGTTAAGATTAAGACTCACAATCTTCACCCCAAGGAGATACATACAGCAGGACCCCTGCCTCTCTGCTCTCACCTACCACCCTCTGATAGAGCCTCTGCAAGATCTCGCCCAGCCTCCAATCCATTCTCCTCTGTGAAGGGACCACAAGATGAGTCTCCTACATGCCTTCTTATTTATCCCCAGGGCTACACTTACAGTGTTTATAGGCCACCACCACTTGGACAATGTTTTACCCTTCAAACTCAAGATGCCCAAACTAAACCTGCCTTCTCCTTCCCCATCTCTGATATCTCTGAAGTCTGGCTCTATCATCTTCTCTTTGAAGCATCTCCAACATTTGCCAAGGTCACATAATGGGGGAAAGATCTCAAGGCCATTTGGCCTCCTTCCCTGCTGCCACACAGGTGGTCCAACAGGTGGTGCAACAGATCCTAGAGCCCCCAGTTCAAGGAAGGTGTGCTCCACTGCTGAAAGCTCAAGGTGCGTGTGTTCGCTGGAATCACCACCTTCCTTCATGGTTTTTCACACCATCTGCCTTCTGGGCCCCATTGCGCAAATCAGATCTTTCCTCTAGATGACAGCCCTAAAGACATTTAAAGCACAATGTCTCATCTCTGAGGGGTCTGTCCCTTCCCAGCACTATTCATTCAAGCCTGCATATAACATTATTTAGTCCTTCCTTCCTGTATCAACCCCCTCTGCACACACTTTCCATATGAAGGCCATCATTCAGGTGTGGTCTGTGAGCACAAGGTCCTGGGAGGTGGTCCCTCCCTGCACATTCCAGGGCCTCCTTCCCAGAGGCCTGAGGGCTGCAGCCAGGAAGCTGGTCTCCTCTGGGAAGCAGGTGCACGTACAACAAAAATGCCTTGGGTCTCAATGGCATTCAATAACAATTTAGATTACTACTGACTGGGCCCATTATTTTTTTTGCATTGTTATAATTTTATTTATTATTATCATTACTATTATTTGTTTTTAATATCATTTACTGTCAAGTTAGCTAACATACAGTGTATACAGCGTGCTCTTGGCTTCGGGAGTAGAGTCTCACAATTCATTGCTTACATACAACACCCAGCACTCGTCCCAATGAGTGCCCTCTTCAATGCCCATCACTCATTTTCTCCTCTCCCTCATGCCTTATCAATCCTCAGCTTGTTCTCTGTATTTAAAAGTCTCTTATAGTTTGCCTCCCTCTCTGTTTAAAACTATTTTTTCCCCTTCCATTTCCCCATGGTCTTCTGTTAAGTTTCTCAAATTCCACATATGAGTGAAAACATGTAGTATCTGTCTTTCTCTGCCTGACTTATTTCACTTAGCATAACACCCTCAAGTTCCATCCACGTTATTGCAAATGGCAAGATTTCATCCTTTCTCATTGCAAAGTAGTATTCCATTGTGTATATAAACCACATCTTCTTATCCATTCATCAGTTGATGGACATTTAGGCTCTTTCTATAATTTGGCTACTGTTGATAGTGCTGCTGTAAACATTGGGGCACATGTGCCCCTATGAATCATTTTTATAATTTTAAATCTTCCTGCGAAGGACAGTAATCTGAGAATTACCTGAGAATTCTGTAATATAACTGGGGTTTCTTTTTAAGTAGGGTAAGAAAAGTATTACTATCCGATCCCATACTTCCTATGATGGTTAATGTTATGTGCTAACTTTGGCTCGGCCACAGTATCAGGATGCTTTGGTCAAGCATCAGTCTGGATGTTGCTGCGAAGTTCCTTTTGAGATGAGATCGACATTTAAGTCAGGAGACTGAGTAAAACAGATTACCCTCCATAACGTGGGTGGGCCTCATCCCATCAGTTGAAAGCATTGAGATTAAAAAGTGGACTTTCCCAAGAAAGAGTGAATTCTGCCTCAAGACAGTCTTTGGAGTAGAGCTTCAACAGCCTGCCCTGCAGATTTTGGACATGCGAGCCTCCACAGTTGCATGAGCCAATTCCTTAAAATAAATCTCTCTATTTCTCTCTCTCTCTCTGTCTCTTTTCATGCATAAACACAGATACAGATACAGATATACAAATGACTGCTTCTTTTTCTCTGGAGAACCCCAATATACTACCCTTGAGAAACCACTTGAATTACACTTAAAAAGTATATGCTCAACTTTTCCTTTATAATTGTATGCATTATAAAATAACCTTTTCCTTTGGGTTAATTGTTCTCCACTCCTACCTCTCTCTCCCCCTCATCCTTTTTGCTCTTTTCAACCTTGTAAAAGAGTTGAAGCTCAAGTAGGAACACTAGCAGGAGCTTATTACATATGCTCAATATCTCCATGGTCTTCCTTTATACCTTGCTTCGCTGACTTCTACCAGATCTTTGCAAGCCTGGCTCCCTCTCTTCCTTCAAGTCTTAACTTAAAGTTCATCTCCTTAGGACTCCTCTGACCACTGTCTTTATTTTTTTAATTATTTTTATTATTTTTTAATTTCTATTTATTTTTGAGAGAGAGAATGAGAGCGAGAGAGCTGGGAAGGAGCAGAGAGAGGGAGACAGAGGATCCAAAGCAGGCTCTGTGCTGACAGCAGCAAGCCTGATGTGGGACTCAAACTCATGAATCATGAGATCATAACCTGAGTGGAAGTCACATGTTCAACCAACCGAGCCACCCAGGTGTCCCTGACCACTGTCTTTCAAGTAACCATCACATCACCTACCATAATTACAGTTCTCTGCTTAGACATCCAATGGTTTGGTGCTTTTCTGAGTGAGGGATTAACTGTAGAGGTTTCCAAGGCCATTTTCTTTCTGCTCTTTACTTACTTGCTTTACTTACTGCTTACTTGCTTTACTTACTGCTTACTTACTTTGCTTACGTGCAGCACTTTACTAGGGTGTATGCGCAGGAGGAAACTGTGGATGCATTGGTCAAACAGTCTTGTATGGAACGCCATGTCTTTCTGGAATCATTTTAGAGTTTGCAGGCATTAAAGTTTGCAGGAGATTCCTCTGTTCACATATCCTCACATCCAGGAGGGCATAGATGCAGAAAAGGTGTTTTATAAAATTCAACATCCATTCATGGCAGACACTGTCAGCAATCTTAGGTAGAAAGGAAGACCCTCATTGTGAAAGTGTAGCTACAAAACTCCACAGAAAACATCATCTTTCGGGTAAATCATTGAAAGCCTTTGTTCTGAGACTGGGATAAGACAATGATTCTGTTTGTCACCACTTCAGTTGAACCTTATGATAGAAGTTGGCATATTGAGAGCAAGAAGTCGGCATGGTGGTCACTTGGAGGGGAGGGATGGATGCCTAGAAGGACATATTCTTGTGGAGTTCTATAAAGGCAGTTTCTTGAGCTGATCTGGTTAAAGGCAAGTTTCCTTTGTGGAAATTCTTTGAAATATACACTTATAATTTGTGCCCATTTTCATATGAACATTATACTTCAACAAGGTATTGACTTACAAATAATGGGAAGGGCTTGGATGTCAATCAACAGGCAAATGGATACGTGAAGATATATACATATTGCAACAATTTATTTCAGTTTGAAAAGAATAAGAAAGATCTGTAAGTACTGACTTGATTAAAAGAAAATTCTCCAAGACCTGTTAGCAGATGAATAAAGTGAATTGAAGATCATTACGTACCACATGATCCCATTCCGTGATGCGTGCCAATATTAAAATAAGGAAAAAGGTTTAGAAAGGAAGTAGGCTGTGGTCGGCAAAAAGGAAAATTTTACTTTTCACTCTATTCTTATATTATTCAGTTTGTTTATAATGAAACTGCATTCATGTTTTACTTGTGTAAAATAAATGTCAATGTTTTTAAATTAAAAAGTGTTTTAACGTTTAATCATTTTTTGAGAGAGAGAGAAAGAAAGTGTGAGTGGGGGAGGGGCAGAGAGAGAGGGAGACAGAATCTGAAGCAGGCTGCAAGCTCTGAGCTGTCAGCACACCCAGAGCCCGAAGTGGGGCTCGAACCCGTGAACCGTGAGATCTTAACCTGAGCCGAAGTCAGATGCTTAACTGACTGAGCCACCGAGGCACCCTTATAAATGCCAATATTTTGTAAATGGATGCAGAGGAGAGCCTATGCCGATTACATGGCACTACACAGGACAGGGTGGTGTGCCGGGGACACAGAGCCCTGCCTGTGCAGGAGACTCGCGGCAGTCGTGGCAGGGGTGGGCAGTGAGCCTGGGGTGCTAGGGTTCCAGGCCAGCCCCACATTCCAGTAGTTCCAGCAGCCAAGTGACTTCACAAGTGGCTTAACCATTGATTTGGCATCTTTGTCAGGAAGGAGGAAGTAGAAGGTGATGATTTTAATGACCCAGTTTTGAGGTGTAGAATCTGACTTTATCCACTTTGTTTTGCTGCCTCTTGCCCCTGGAGCGCCCATCTGTGTGGAACCCTGTATAGATGTTTGGAGGAAAACCATACTGTTCAACTCAACTCTGACCTTCAGTCAATTTTTATTCTATCCTAAAGCCGTGAGAAAGCTAAGATCTTGAGGGGCATGGCTTTAAGAGGTGTTGACTGTCACACTTGGTGTGACAGAGAGCTGGTTCCTGCACACCATTTGGGGGGCAGGGTACCCCCCGTTCTTCATTTCCCTGATAGTGTTTCAAGACACAGTTACTGTTTGTC
Organism: Hyaena hyaena; assembly: GCF_003009895.1. Classification (NCBI taxonomy): domain Eukaryota; kingdom Metazoa; phylum Chordata; class Mammalia; order Carnivora; family Hyaenidae; genus Hyaena; species Hyaena hyaena. The sequence continues at coordinate 303,799 of NW_024082030.1, read as the reverse complement.
TTTTCGTGCCTGAATGGAGAGACAGAGTCTGACACCTTTACTTTAACTGGGAGGAACTACAAATAAACAGCAAGGAATAAATCCAAGTTTAAAAATAAACAGTCTACACAGACAGCTCTTCAGGGCTGCGTTTTGGTGAGTTAGCTGAGTGACAGATTACCCAGCTGCCTCCAGCCAGCAGGGCACCTATCTGTCAGGGTCACTAATGGCTCAGATGGAGATAGAATGCATCTCCCTCCAGAATGGATCTCTCCCTCCAGAATGGATCTGCTCAGCCGAGGTTCAAGCTGATTTCGTAATCTAGCTTATATTTATCTAATCTTCCTCCCTCCTTGGCAGACAGTTCCAAACCTGCCCTCCCAACCAGCACCCCAGACCACACTAGCATCTGTCCCTCTCCGTGGCTGCCTGGAGCTGCGAGCGTCACATCACCAAGATTGCCTGAGTAGCCTTGGCTACAGCTGAGATAAATGGGGTCTGGGGGAGCCGAAGCCTCTGCAGAAGTCGGCAGGAGCCATGAAGGAGCAGATTCCTCCCCCCAAAGCCACACATCGCTGCGTTCAGGCCAAGCCTCTGGTAAATTGTCAGAAGGCATCACTACCTCTCGTTCCTATGGGTCCTTGTTAATCCTTTATTGGAGATTTAATTGGCACCACCTTGGGAGCGCCTTGTGTTTATAAAATGGTATACAACTCCAGACATTCATTAGCACTGTCAGTGCCTTTGGAATGATAAATAGCGGGAAGGCTCGGTCAAAATGCTTCTGGAGCTAATCCCAAATTAACTTTCCTGTACCCTGCCAAAAAGAAATATGAGAGCAGTGAAGGTTTTATGATAGTCCATAATCTCACGATTAAACAATCGACTGGAAAAAAAAAAAATGGGACGATGCATTAATGCTCTAATTGCAACGGAGGAACCAAAATAAACAGCAGAGCCTCGGAGCCCTTTTGGCGACAAGACCTAACACGCCTTCACTGTAACACCAAGTCCAGCACCACACGCCGTGTGTGGTGTCCGGCAGTGGAACGCGCTCAGCCCAGCACAGGGTTGGCATTTGCGTGTTTATTTTTTGATCCGTGTCCATGGGCTGTCTCCAAGGCTGTTTTCACAGGTCCCCTTCGCTCCAACAGTTACCCAGATTAAACCAGTAGAATTGTACGGGTAATTGAGTTAACGTTTAACCTTCCCTCCAAGAGAATAACTTGGTTCTGCTGGCAGAACACCCCCCAGGCTGGAGAAAATATGAAAGGGAACAGAGGGCCTTCAGCTGAATGGCCATGGAGGTGGGGAAGGAAAGGTAGGAAGGGCTCTTGTTTGCACTCTGGAGAGTTATGTAAACTAGAGCTTAACTTCTCCTCCAGACCACCCAGTTTTATCTTTTTAAAAAAACATTAGCACGTTCGAAATGCCTGGAGTAGCTGTGGAGGCCCCTGTGGAGTTAGCTGGGGCTCCCGACTCCCTGTGACCATTAACAGAAGGAAGCACCAGGATACTTGCAATTCACCAAAGCAATTGCCCCAAACAGTTCACATAAATATTTAAAAATTACATCCTAAGGTCAAATCACTCTTTTCCTTTTACCTCTTTTTGACTTAAATTTTAAAAACCCATGTCGACAGCCCGAGTCTGTAAGAACTTCGGAATCGGTATCTTGGGCTCTGAAATATCTCTTGCCCTTTGCTTTCATTTTCTATATTCAAGTTTTTATAAATGTTTTTTCTTTGAAAAAGAAGTCTGGGTGGTGGGCAGTGCTCTGAGAAGGCCACGGTTGCTGGCCCATTTGCCTTGTCTGCGGCACAGGCAACGGTCCTGGACCCTGTGTGTGAGGTCACAGACACAGATGCTGCTTACACCACAGCCTTCCATGCTACCGTCCGGTCAAGGTCACTCTTGTATCTATCTAGATGGGTGGGCTAGTTACACAGGGAGGTCCATTTTCCTGGAGACCTGCAGACCCTCGGCCTGGAAAGATCTAAGCCTGCCCATATGCCTGTGTGCCTTCCTGTGCTTGTGGTCCGAGGCACTAGAGGCACTAGAGGCACTAGGCTTTTCCACCCCAGATGATCGCTTAACCAGAGCAACCGCTCGGTAGCCCTTCCACAGCAGCCCCAAGCTCCTCTCGTCCCACAGCAGCTCTCTATACATATATATAGACTCCGAATATTTAGCATCCGGATCCACTTCTTGGTGTCACTTCATATATTCAGACCCGGACCTCAGCCACAGCACTTAGTATGTTTTTGTAAGATGATAAACTCAATTCCCCCTTCCCCCCATCCTTAGTTTTGTACATGTTCTTACAACAGGTGATTTGTTACCTGCTTATCTCCAGGCTGCCAGCCAACCCCGGCTGTCCTGAGTGGGGGAGGAGCAATGCAGAGCGGCAGTGCCAGAAAAATGTTCGCCCGGGGATTACCAGACATCGCAGAACAGACGGCAAGGGCTTCAGGAAGCCCAGAGCTTCCTAAGGAAACAACCCCCAAAAGATGTCTGGACAGCGTCTGCCCCCTCTGCCTTGACAGCAGCCCCCCGTGAGAGCCATCTTATGTGGATGGCCACACTCTGTCCGCAGGTTAGGATGGGTCTCCACCTGTGCTTCTCATACCTGGAGCTCCTACTCTGGGGATGGTCCCCGGAGCTGCGCCCCTGCTCTGGTAGGAACAGAGAGCAGTGGATGATTCAGTCCTGCACGCCTGTGCCTTTGAGTGCAGGGCATGGCAACCATGTGAGCTGGACCTCCGAGACCTGAGAAAGAACGGATGGACAGTGTGGCAGTGAGGTGGGAGGGGCACCAACTTATCTCCTCTCTTCACACAGAGTTAAAACAGAATGAACTGTCACGATAGAACTAATTCTAGAATGCACAGGCAGAGGTAGAGGTGGGGTGTTGAAAGATAGGTAGGCTCTGTGTAAAATGGTCACCTCACTTCCCCTACATGGTCATACGAGGAGGCTTGAGTGTGGCTCTGAAGAGGCAAGGGACACCTCCTCAGGGCTGTCTCCGCCCATCATGACAGTCCTGGGAAGGGAAGCAGCCCATACTGAAAGCACAGCAGGGTGGTCACATAGTGATGGTCACCATGTCCCCTACTGTCCCTGCCCCTGGAAATGACCCAGCCCCTTAGGCACCTTCCTGATTCTGGCTACTCAAAATATTGATCATGTGTGGGCTGGGGACACAGCAGAGAACAGAGACAGAGGAGTAGAACTGAATGAAATTCACCCAGAATTCTCCTGTCAAAATATCTACATATAAATTATTTAAGGTTTAGCGTAGATGAGAATCATTTTGGAGAAACAGAAGTTTATTTGAAATTCCACAGTGCAATGGGGAAATAGAACAAGGTCTTTACCGCCTTAGTTCAGCCTGATCTGAGCGTGTGTGCTGTAGTGGTTACAGCTAGGCTGTGAGCTAGGCTGGGGCAAGGGACCCAGCTGCCCCCAAGTGCCCCGGTGAGAATCAGGTCTGTCGGCTGGGATGTGGGTCCAGCTCTGCACTTCCTCACTGGCTGTTACATCTTGGGTAGCTGCTTACCTTCTGGGGACAATGATACCTCCTGGAAATTTGTGCTGACAACTAAGAAGATGTATCTTAGTGGTGTTTGGTGAACGTGTTTGGTGAACCCAAAACAACAGAACATGGAAAGGGTACCCGGTAGAAGGACTAATCTACTGATCATCCACTGGGCTGTGTGGAGGGGCTTCTATCAGTGCTGGTGAGAGCTATGGAACACCGCTGAACAGTAGTTCTCAACCTTCAGTATTTATGTAAGTCATCTGGACTGGGGGGGGGAGCTTGTTAAAGGACACAGGACCGGGCCCCACCCCCAAAAATTCTGATTCAGTGGATCTGGGTGAGCATCTGAGAACGTGCACTTCCAACAAGTTCTCGAAAGATGCTGGCTGGAAGACCACACTTTGAGAACCTAAAATACCCGCCTGCCTACCTGATAGTGCCAATGACCTCTCTGCTTCCACAGCATTTCCTAATCAAGCACTGCTTTTGTGTGGAAAGTCTATCATTTAAAACACTGGTTCAATACAAATGATTTACTCTCAGAAAGTTGACAATCTTGAGCCTAGCTCCATGCTGACGTCAAATAATAAACATTTGAGTGTTCTATTTCAAGATGATCTTTTTATTTATATTTTAGATCTGATTTGATTGATTTCCAAGTAAAGGTAAAATCATCAGTGTGGTAGGTAAACTACCCTGTTCTCTTTCCTTTTTTGAAGAACTATATAATGATTCACTTGTACAAGTATAATGTTTACTAGAGTGAATGGCTAAAAAATGTCTTCTTTCTTACCTTTCAACAACTTTTTTTAGAATGAAAACGTGGTTGTTGATTTTCATTATATGATTTCAGCATCTTTATGACTTTACTTACATTCAACTTTGTACATCTTGATACTAACCTTTTGTTCTTGGTATATGTCATGCGTGGTTCTGGCGAATGATAAATTTCATGTATTGTAAGATTCAAGTTTCCTCAATGGAAACCTTTTTCCATTAAGGTTTTTGCGTCTACAGGAGACACTTGAAAATTGCAAGGTGTGTCATAGATCCCCATATATTCTGTACACAATACAGCCAAAAGGCACTTACAGACTTATATCACCTATTTCTCAATAATGTTAGTATGACTTCTTGGCTTTCTTATGAATTGTATATGAATTTTATAGCATTTGTTAACACATTCTCAGATGGGGTCGCTGTCCTTGTTTGAGCTCCTGAAAGCAGGGTCTGAGTTGAGGATCTGACTGTAGATAAAGGTCTGGGACATAATTCCAGGTAGCCAGGGTAGGACCTGAGGGGGGAGACAGGGAAAGCAGAAAAATCAGGGAAGGGGGAATTAAGGTTTAGGCTATTGGTGTGGACAACCAGGGCATAATCCAGCTGGGAGCCCTCTGAGACACAGGTAGAACACACCTGGGAAGGGGCCTGTAGGGAGGTAGAGAAGGATTGCTTGAGGGCTGTCCTGGGGACATGAAATCCAGCTTCTCTATTCTGTTTGCGCTACCTGCAGGCACAATGAGCACGCAGGACCTTGGCACCAGAGACCTCTGGGGGAAGAACCGCACCATTATGTGGGAGCCGCTTCATGAGTGGGAGCCACTGCCAGAGATGAGCCCAGGAGACGCATAGCAGCATCAAATCAAATCATGTGCTACACCAGCATTCCCAGGGTGGCTTTTTCAAAGTTTAATCCCCCATTTTATGAGAGATCTTTGCATCAGTGAAAGTACTCATTAAACATTCGCCCAGTAGCTTCTGCCAAATTATCTACAGACTGGAGGGTGAAGTGGTTCTGGTCAATGAAGCAAAAGAAAAGAGAATTTAATGGAGAAAGTAACCAGTTCCTGGAATGCCTTCATTCCTAACATCCTGAAGTTCTGCATGTGACCACAGGTAACTGTAAAACAGCTTCTGTTTCCCCCAGAGACACATCTGGAGCCAGTGCTTTCTACACGCTGTGGTCCTAATGCTGCCTATCCCAGCCTCTCAACCAGTGCACAGCCCTGCCAGAATGGACATGCAGCTTCCCTCCATCTGTCACTGATTCTGCGCAGTCCCTGAGTCTCACCTCCCAGGTGCAGTAAGGTATGGGATAATATCAGGAAAGAAAATGTGGCTTTGGCAACTTGCATTACTTGCTAATGAAACTGGTTGTAGATTTAATAGTTGAGACTTTGGAGTCCTGCCAGGATGTCCCCAAAGTGTCTGGGATACGTTCTCCTAAAAGCCCTTTGTAGCTTTGGAAACTTAGAAGATGTCGCCCAAACATCAACTCTGGGTGTGGATCCGCCCTGCTGTGGGTGCCCAGGGTCACATCTGATCACATGGTCCCAAGCAGGGGTCTTTGTGTGTGAGGGACAGGCTCCAGATTATCCGTCTCTTGGTCCTATCTGCATAGAGTGATGTCCAGCACAGAGAGCATCATTAAAAGAGCCCTTGGAATTGTAGTAACCTAGCCCACCCAGACACCTGCATGGCTCTTTCCCTCACCTCTGGAGTGCTCGATATCAGCTTCTCAGGAAAGGCTTCACTGACCGCCTTTCTTAAAATAGCAAGCCCTCTTCAGATGCCCCCTTAACTGATTCTCTGCTATATTTCTTCAATAGCATTTATTGCTGTAGCACGCTCTACATATTTTGCCCACCTGTGGTCTGTCTGTCGTCTCCGGAATGTAAACTCTACTTGGCTGAATTTTTATTTTTTATTTTTTTTGCTAGTTATGGTTATTATTGTGTTTTCTTAAAGTTTATATCCAAGTTAGTAAACATATAGTGTAATAAAGATTTCAGGAATAGAATTTAGTGATTCATCACTTACATACAACACCCAGTTACATCAGTTAGGGTCACTGTGGAAGCCCCAGTGTGTAAGGCAAGGTTTGGATCATATAAACGCTGCATAATCTTTGGAGAATAAAGAAAAGAGTAAATAAACGAATGAGCTAAAACTGACTGTCTCTAGACTGTGACCACACTTTTCTCAGCTGATACTCAGAGACATAAATAGTGAAAATGCCAGAAAACTCTTGTGAGGCAAAGCAGCAAGTTGTATATAAGTTAGAATAGGGTTAAAGACCAATGAAATAATTACAGGATGTTAAACTCTTCTCTTGATCTAACACAAAGGCTAGAAAAGATAAAACAATGAACACCCACTGCAAAGACACGAAGCCCTGACAGACAGTGTCAGGCAACGCAGGCCTCTGGTGTGCTGGCTCAATGCTAGTCACAGGAAATCCTGCCTGAGAAGTCAAGGGGGCTCCTTCCTCCCCAGAGCACAGCAAGGGGTTTATGAGCTGACATGGTGCAGCTGGACCACGAGACTCAGCTCAAAAAGATTCTGGCAGGGCCGTCCAGGGTATATGGGACTTTGGGCAAAGATTGTTCGCCGGGTCCTTATCTCTCTATATATAATCAAAGGTACAGAGAGAGACCTGGGTTTGCTCAGTCTTCTCCACAACTCCTTTTCTGGAAATGCCACCTCTTTTCTGTCCAACTCCTTTTCTGGAAATTGACAGCCCCACACCCCAGCAGCTGCTCTGTTGACTAGGACATCTTGGGGGGGGGGGAGCTCCTATGGAGTCCACAGCTCCCCGCCGTCTCATAAGCTGGCTGAACTAAGATGTGCTCAAGATGTCTGTACAGCACACCTGCCTCCAGTGACCTCCCCCCAAAACCAAAGCATGGGAACCAAAATCGAATTAGCAAATCGATAATCATTGTCTGAATGAAATTAAAAAAAATTGAATTTGCTAAACAGGATACTTATAGGTGCAATCCGTATTCATCTGCGCACCTGGCAGGATGCCTGCCTGTCTCCAGCAGGCACTTGTCAATAAGCAGGCAGACATGCTTTCTCCACTTTGTGTGTGTGTGTGTGTGTGTGTGTGTGTGTGTGGTTATTTCTTCACTTAAACAAAAAATTGTGTTTCCCGTTGCTTTAAAGTGAAATTTTAGAAAGAGAGTTCCAGAATTTAGGGTTGAGGCCAAACCTCACAATTTCATAACAGTCTTGCCATTTCTTCCCAGGAACGACAGATATTTGCAGAACTCTCCTCATTTAGAAAAGCATCCTACTTCACTTCAGTTTTCTTCTCTCATAGTCCTGGGAGGAAGGGAGGAACTAAGGCAGAGATTCATATCATTAGCTGAAAGAATCCCTTTTTACATGGGGTGGGGGGGGGTAGGTAACGTTTAAATCTCAGAGGGATAAGTGACTGGCCTGGAGTCACCCAGCCCAAACCCCCTCCCCATTATCCAAGTGACCCCACGGATAGAGCCCGCTCCGGCCGTAGCACCTGTCTGTGCCCTGCTGGGCCCTTCTCAAACAGTCCCCAGACCTCTTGGTTCTCTGTATCCTTGGAACCGCATCATCTTGCATCTTTGTCTGTACTGATTCTGAGAGTAGGTCAGGGTACATATGCAGACAGGGAAAGTGGGAAGACAAAGAAGTTGTGGAGAGCACCGCCCTGTGCAGCCACCAAATGAGGGCATGGACTCCAGATATTGCTGGCTTCGAGGCTCCATAGAAATCAACAATACTGCAATTCATGCTTTTGGCCTCTGAAAATCAAAAGGCATTGACCATAAATGAGAATTACTGAAGTTTTCCAAATCATGGAAGGCAAGTTCAAGGTTGCCTGGCCACCTGCCTTCTTACGGCGCAGACATAAGTAGACACTCCACAGTGTCACCACCCTAAGAAGCAGTTAACAGAACCCTCTTGGTCCTTGCCAAGTTGAGGTGAACATCTTTCTCCCTCCAGAAAGCAAGCCAGTCACTCAGTGCTTCTAGAAGATTCTATGGTGACAATCCTACCTACAATTACCATGGCTGATGGGACCAAGTGGAGGAAGGCCCAGAATCTGGACTTGATCCTGCAAGCAGCACAGGGCCAGGGATCACTGGGGAGGTTCAAGATCCTAGGCCTGAAAGTGTCAGATGCCTCTGTGATGATTATGAGGTCCATCTCTGGATAGTGATGCCCACAGTGCTGGTTCTCTGCTCAGATATCTGCAGGCAGTCCCCAGAGTCTGCATAAGCATGGCCAAGGCTCCCCAGGAAGTCCCGCTCACACATGTTACTTGCAGGCGAGGAAGTGTGTCTCCTACCCATGACTGCACTGGCTTCATGCTCCAGGATCTCAGCCTTGCTATGGATGAGCCCACCCCCAGCCCTCTCCCCTGCAGGGGACCTGAGCAGGAGAGCTACCAGTCAACAGGCCTGGGTGGTGCCATGGTCCAGCAAGGGGTTTTGGGTCACGTTAATGGTTCAGATCTTGCTTTGCTCTACCCCTCATGCTCTAGGCAGGCATTAGCAAAGATCCTGGCTGTGCACACACTTCTATTTGCAGCACTGACACGTGGTCCTCAGAACTGGCATGGGCACAGGCCTTAAGGCAGGGAGCTGAGCTACTCCACATGAGAGCAGGGCCTGGAAGACCTCGAGTGGCTGGTTACCAGAGCACAGGATTTCTAGATCCTACACTATGAGCTGAGTCAAGCCATGCTTGACATTGTGGGAGCTGTAAAAACTGAACAGATCTCCATAGTCCCTGGCCACCATCCCCAACATGAGACTTCAGGACAGCCACTGATAACAGGCCTCCATGCCCCACTGGCCTGTCAGCATCATGTACAGAGGGTGCAGGGACAGTTGCAAAGTGACAGGTTCTGATGTCAGACAGGACAGTGCTTGCTCCTCTGTCTCTCCCTTCCCCTCTGGCCCTGTGATCTGGAGCAAGTCACGAAAACCCCAGCTGAGTGTTGGTTTCCTAACCCACATGGACCTCATAAGGCAGTTCTGTAAATTAAAGGAACTGTCTATATAAATAACGTGCTGGCCCAGGGCCTGGCACAGAGTGTGTGGACTACAGAAGACATATGTTCTACTGCTATAGTCCTTGTTGCAGCTGCAAGTGGGCATGATCCTCCCACAGGAAACACGGATTTCCAGATGCTGTGGGCTAGGCCTGCTCATCCTCCCCCCTCGGCTGTGCTGCACAAGCAGAAACATCTCAGTGGGTGCTAAGATGCCCACTCCTCAGCTCCCTGGCTGTGGATGGCCAGGGCTCACAGCTCTATGTGTTGAAACCAATTGTTTGTCCTGAGGTCATGCATTCTCTTCGAGGGCATCCTGCCTCCACTGCCTGGTTAGAGGGTGAGGGGCACTAAGGTCCAGCCCCTGTGGGGCAAAGGCTCCAGGCTCCCTGTGGGTTCAGCAAGTTCCCTGTTGCGTCAGTTTATACCTCTGCCCAGCCTACCTCCTCTCACTCCCAAGCTATTCCTGAAACCTTGTCTCTCTCTCTCTCTCTCTCTCTCTCACACACACACACACATCTCCTTCCCAACTCTGCATCCAGCTCCTGATGCCATGCTGCATGTTAGATCCCCAGAACTTACCTTGTAACTGACAGTTTGTACCCTTTGATCAATATCTCCTCATCTCCTGGCCTAGGACAAGCATCTTTTCATTACAATCTGTCTAGAACCACAAGAAAGAACAGAGTTCTTGATCTACAGGGAAGGAAATGAAAAGGACAGGATGAGAAAGAAGTCTTGTCTTCTCCCCATTCTAAAAATGATGAGCATCATACTTGAGTCCTTGCTGTGTCCCCTCCAGTCCTGGCCTTGGAACAGACATCAGGCTCCCTCAGGGCAAGTCTATCAAACTGGACAGTTCCATGTGCAACCTCGGTATTGTCACTCAGAAAACGACCCTGGTGGCCCTCCCCTTCTTCTCCCCCAATCTCCTCCTAAGCATGACACCTCTAGATGGTAGAGGAGAATCACCCAATGCTGTGTGTTTTCTCCATCCCAGGTACCTGAGAGAACATCGAGCCTCCTAGAAACCATCATCCTGGAGTCAGAATGATAAACTGGGCTTGACTTTTCCATTGAAAGATGTATATCTGTGAATCCAGGAGCTGCCTTGAAGAGCACTGTCTTGTACAACCCAATGGATACCTCAGAATGGCTTCTCTAAATGGCACAGCTCTACATGGCCTCTCGGCCCCTTTCCCTGGGTGTCCACAGCAAGACAGTCAACAAAGCTGGTAACTTGTGAGGGTCAGATAGCACAACAGGGCGGAAGCATCAGAAAAGCATGTGGTAGGGGGTTCTGGGTCCTCTGAGATGGAGCAGCAGGCCTAGAAATGGGAGCAGAGGCACCTGGAAGCCAGGAGGTGAAGGCAGCACTAAGTCTGTGAACTCTAGGAGCATCTGGGTGGCTCAGCTAGTTAAGCATCTGATTCTTGGTTTTGGCTCAGATCAGCTTGGAGGCTACTTGAGATTCTCTCTCCCTCGCTCTCTGCCCCTCCCCCACTTGTGCTGTCTCTGTCTCACAATAAATAAATGAATAAACTTCTTTTTAAAAAGTGTGAACCCTATTCTGTTTGCCAAGCACCAGAGACTTTTAAAAAGAGAATGTGCCTGATCACATCTCCTGTTCAGAAAGACCATCTGGAGCATAGGTCTATAGAAGCGATGAGCTAGGGGTGGGGGAAGAGAGATACCAGAGGCACATATCTGCTTATGAGCCTGGTGCAACAGATCAGGGGACGTGCACTAGGGTCCACTGATACTTCCTGCTGATTTAGACAGAGTCACACATCAATCCACCCTTAAACGGAGTGTTTACCTTGAGGAGGTTGGCACACTCTCTCCTCTCCACTTTGGAGGCTGCTCAGTGGAGATATGGGTTATGCAAAAAAAATCTGTGTTTGCTGAATGTCTCAGAGGATGATGTGATGTGCCACTTGGTGGAATGACCAGAGTCTCCACATAGAAACCAGACCTGGAGGATATTCTTTTTATAGGCAGCATGTTGTTTCTTTGAGACCAGAAATCAATGCTATTTGAAAGGCCACACTTCTTCGAAACTCCCCAGCCCAGAGACTTGATACTGTGATGTTTCTTCTCCTTTTTGAACTGGAGCTGGTTTCCTGAGTCAAGATTCCTTCATTTACAAGTGACAGGATCTTAAATCAAAATGGCTTAATCACAAAAGGAATATACAGTCTCTTAGACTTCAGGCATAGCTGGATCCAGGCATTCAAACAATGTCATCATGAATCTACCTCTTAATTCTCCTTTCACTCTATGCTTCCAGAATCAGAACTTCAGACTTACATCCAACTGATTTAGCAACAATAGCCAATGAGAACTTCTCTTCTAAGAATTCTCACAAAAATGCTGTGTTCAATCTCATTCCATTAGTATAACCATGGCTCCATTCTTAAATAAGGCAGTGTGGTCAGGGGGATGAACTATACTGATTGGTTACTCCTGGAGGTAAGGGACAGGTAGGAGGGGAGGGGGGAGACAAGAAGCCCATATGGATAGAGATTAGGATAGAAAATATTTCCTCAAAGGAAAACCAAGATGCTATTAGCAAAAGGAAAGATAATAAACTCTAAGCAAATGAAATAAATGGCCACCATATGCATCCTGGGAATTCCCATCCCTTTACAGACTGAGGGAGTTTTGAGTCCTTGACTCTTTTAACACCCTGCTTTTTCCATTGAGCCAAAACTTAACCTCTTTCTTATCACTTTGCTTCTAATGGCATTTATAAACTTTGGACTTATTTTAGGCAAATATAATGTATGGGACCATGAACTACTTTGGAGCTAGATCATATCTGATTTGCTACTCCTTCCCCATTTTCTATGGCACTGTAGCCTTTCACATAGTTACGCTGGATTAAATGTTAGACTGATAATGTATTTCTGGTACCAATATGCCTTGTTTTGATAGAGGGGATAAAAGAGCATACACACCCACTCTCCTGCCTCAATCCATTTAGGGGCATAAGCAGGGAAGTCATTCTAGTCAACTGAACCCTCAAGAGTTGGATCTTAACAGCCACTCACATCTGGGATGACAGTCATATATGCAGAGGCTTCTGACATGATCACAAAAGTTGCATCCACATGGGCCCTGTGGTTTATATTGTCTCTGCGAAGCTTTATGTCTCACCAGAGGACCTACTTCCTCTCCCCTGTGATGGTGAGTCCAGAGCCCAAAGAGGAGCTAGCGTGTTGATGAGCCCCCATCAGGGCAACTTGGCATTAACATGTCTTGCTCCCACAGGACAGCATCTCCATGCACAAGACTTGAAATGACAAAACTATTATATGCCATGGAACTTTGGGGTCACTTGGGAATGGTAGAATAGATACTAAATTCACTCATGCCAGATCTATACTCCAAGATCCTGGAAGGGCTGCCTGTGGACTCTTCTAGTCAGCACTCAGATCTGTTTGGAGGAAGCAGTGAAAGCAAGGACAGCCATTTTTTTTTTCTTAAATAGTTTATTGTCAAGTTGGTTTCCATATAACACCCAGTGCTCATTCCAACAAGTGCCCTCCTCCATGCCCACCCATTCTTAAGCAGAACGCCTTATTCACTGAAAACTCAAGGAGGGATGTGTGTGGTGTGCATGTGTGTGTGTGAGTTCCTTCTAACAGGAATGCCAGACACAGATGCCCTGAGCCACAGAATTAGGGAGAGAATTCCCAAATCGTCCATGTGATGGGTTCTAGGGCTGGGGCCTCACTGGAAAGAACTGAAACCAACCAGCCTTTCTTCAGCAAAAGCTTGCATAGCTACCAAGGGCACGTAAAGAACAATGCAGATCTTGTCCCTTCAGACTGATAGTCACCAATGGAGAAACTGCTTGCACAGTGGACAGAGCAGAGCACTATGGGAGCACAGAAGAGGGACTTAAACCAATGGTGGTTGGGGGAGAGGGTTTGGTCAGTGACAGTTTCCTGAAGACAGAAGACAAGCATGAACACAGAGTGCATATGGGGGTCTGTGGAGTTACAGTCACCACCCTGAGGGAGGGGTGCAGCCTGGTGGGCGGGGTCCACAATTGAGCCGAAAGATGACACTGTCTTGCCCACCTCTCTTCTCCTTCTCCCTGAGTCCCTCTCACTTGGACCTTCCCAACCTACACAGAAGGGGTCCATAGTTCAGTTTAGGGCAGGCTCACACTCAGCTGTGCAGGGGTCCTTTGGTCACCTGGGGACCTGTGTATGACACAGAGAGGCCACTACTTTGAGAAAAAGAGCCCTGGTGTTGGGGTCAGGAAGGCAGCCCCATCTCTGGCCTGTGCTCGCAGACTTGGACAAGTCACTGCTTCCCTTCGCTAGCCCCATCTCCCGTCCTCTGTAGGGCAGGGGCTGAGCGTCCTTCCCTCCTTATTCTGCGGTTCCACACACTTAACTCCTTCAGTCCAGAGGCTTAGGCCTTGTGCCAAAATTAGATGTTGCTAATCACTCGCAGCCACAGAATTGGAAAGCAGCGGCATCAGGGACAGGCTACTCCCTCACCTCAACCACGAATAAACACTTCTTATTCTGAGCCCATTTTCAACCAGAACACTTGCTCTGAGCAAAATGATCTTCCTTCCCTTGCTCAACCCGGCCATAATTTTTCTAACCACATGGCAAACTTCAGCCACTCCGGTTTCCAGAAAGACCCCTTATCTTTACAGAACATACCAGATTATCTCTTGGTGTTTGGTCCCTATTGATGACTTTGTCAGTGGTCTCCAGGAATTCAGAGACACTCCTGTAGCTCAGGCCAAATGCTTTTCTCTGGATAGAATTGTTCTGTAAATTTGTAACCATGCTGGCCACCTCATATGCTAAAGAAAGAAGCCAGTGGACCACCAAGGAAATGAAAGTTTATTACTCCGTGGCAGGTGCTATACTAGACATGGCATTCTCAATTATGCATGTGGTCCCCACAATGAGGTATGCTAAGTGATTCATCCCAAGACAAACAGCTAGAAAGTGATGGAATAAGGATTTGAATGCAGATCTGACTCCAAAATCCATATTCTTCCTATTACCCCAGAGGTATATGTCTACCAAAGCATGTAGATGCTGAAAAGAAAATGTCACTGTATCCAAAGGCTCTCCAGCAAAGATTAAACAAAGCAGATATTCCTTCAACTGTCCAGTTTATGAATGCATTCATATACACACACACGTGCACACACACACAAACACACACACACACACACAGAAGGAGAGAGACAATACACACACTGAGTGCATAGTGCCTTTCAGCTTACAAGGCAGTTTCATATGTTATCACATCTAACCCTCATTTCAAGTATTAAGGGAACACCATCACTTTACAAAAATTTTTTAAACCTTTATTTTGAAATAATTGTAGAGTCACAGGAAGTTTCAGAGACAGTAGAGAGAGGTCCCCTGTACCTTTCACCCAGCTTCCCCTAATGGTTACATCCTCTGTAACTATAGGACAATATCAAAACTAGGAAACTAACATTAGCATAAAGTGTGCCTGTACAGTTCTGTGTCAGTCCATCACATGGGTAGTGTCATGTAACCCCCATGGCAGAAAAGCCAACATCATATGATCACATACTACTTGATTTCATGAAGTCTGCCCCTAGCCTGGCAGCCCCACAGCTGGCTTGGCTCAGCCTGAGAGTAGAACACAGGCTGACTTCCCACAGCAAGCTCTCCTGTCGGGTCTGGGACAACTGTGATCTCACAGTGTTGCCACTTGTGCTGCTATAGTTTTGAGAAGGCCTCACCCAGGTCTCAGTTCGGGATTCCAGCTCAGCTACCCCCACAGAGCTCCTAGGGAGGCTTGTCATAACATAGTAAGCAATCAGGCATTTCCTGAGCATTTGTCCCAAGCACTATGCTTTTTACAAGGGAGGAATGTGTGCTCAGAGTTCTTGATTGCCTAAGAATCCTGCAAGTGTGATTTGACCAAGCTAGTATTCTCGGTATATGACATTTAAGGGAGGAAATTTTCTACCATTGTTGGCCTGATTCAGGCGTTCATCATATCTTCTTGGACAATTAGAAATTTTTCTAGTAGTTCCTCTGCTCTAAATCTTGCTTTGCTCCAATCTTTCTTTCTCTCGTCTTTCTGGAATCATGACTGTATTAACAATAACCGATGTGTCAGGCACTGCAGTGAATGCTTTAGGCTTACGATCCCATTTATTTCCCACAAACATCCTACAAGTAGATTGAGCTGTTCCCCTTACTTCACTGATAAGAAACACTCCCAGAGAGGCTTCCACAATACCCTGGGTGACAGAGAGTGAGCAAACATGTTGGTATTGAATGCAGACCCAACTGACCCCAGATCCCCGCCTCTCATTTCCAAAACTCAAATCTAACCTTGTTATCTCCCTCCTTAAAGGATAGGGTAGACTTGTCTTTCTGCTCTCCCCTGCGAAATATGACTATGAGCCCTAGACATTGACATAAGAGGAAAAGATATTCAACATCAGTAGCCATTTGAAAAATGCAAATAAAAGCAAAAGCAAGATATGACTACATGCCTAGTGTAATGGTAGAATAAAAGTAATGATGTCACCTAATACTGGTAAGAGTGCAGAAAAACCAGTTCACTCATTCCTTGTTGGCAGGAATGTAACACATGAAGCCACTTAGGAAGGGAGTATTAAAGTTTCTTACAAGCTGAACCTGCAGCTACTATACAACCCAGCAATTGCACTCTTGGGCATTTATCCCAGAAAAATAAAAAGCTAAGTGTATGTAAAAACCTATACATGAATGGTCATAGCAGCTTTATTCATAATAGCCAAAAGCTGGAAACAGCCCAGATGACCCCCTCCCATGGGGAATGGGTAAACAAACAGCATTTCACCCATATCATGTGTATTAGGCAGGGGTCTCCAGAGATAATAGTATATAGACAATAATATATAATAATACAATAATATAGTGCATATAGTATATGTATTTTTAATATATGCAATGATATATAATATATAATAATACATGTATATATGTAAAGAGAGAGAGAAAATTTATTACTTTAAGAAATGTTTCTTAATGTTTATTTATTTTAGAGACAGAGAGCACAGGGGAGGGGGCAGAGAGAAGGAGAGACACAGGATCTGAACTTCAGGGCAGAGCCTCATATGGGGCTCAAATTCACAGACTACGAGATCATGACCTGAGCTGAAGCTGGACGCTTAACCAACTGAACCACCCAGGCACCCCTAGAAAAATTATTATAAGGAATTGGCCCATGTGGTTATGGAGGCTGGCAAAGTCCCAAGATCTGTAGAGAATTTTGGCAAGCTGGAAACCCAGGAGAGCTGATGGTTGAGCTACAAGTATGAAGGCCTTAAAATCAGGGGATCTGATGTTGCAATCCTGGTTCAAAAATCAGTGGGCTCTAGACCCAGGAAGAGCTGATGTGTTTCAGTTGAAGTTCAAAAGCAGGGGAAACACTATTTGTCCCAGTCTGAAGGCCATCAGGCAGAGGATTTCTCTCCTACTTGGGGAGGAATCAGGCTTTTCGTTCTGTTCAGGTATTCAACTGATTGGTTGGGGCCCACCCTTATTATGGAGGTTAATCTGCTTTACTCAGTCTACCAATTTAATGTTAATCTCATCTAACAACACCCTCACAGACACCCCCTGAATAATGCTTGACCAAATATTTGGCCCATGTCTCAGTCAAGTTGACACAGAAAGGTAACCATCACACAATGGAAAACTACTCAGCACTGAAAAGGGAGGAACTATTAACTCATAATGGCTTAGGTGAAGCTTGAGGAAATCTTGCTGAGTGAAACAAAAAACAATCACAAAAGATTACATACTTTATGATTCCATTCATATGACATTCTTGAAGTAAACTCTGCAGATGTAGAACAGATGAGTGGTTGCCCGGGGTTAAGATCAATTGGTGCTACGTATAGGAGGATTAGGAGGAACTTGACGGAGGGACAAGGGGGAGAAGAAGGGCAGAAATGGTGGGGGAAAGGGAGAGAGGCAAACCATGAGAGACTCTTGAATGCTGACAAAAACTGAGGACTGATGGATGTGGGGGGGAGGGGGGATGGGCATGGAGGAGGACACTTGTGGGGATGAGCACTGAGTGTTATGTGGAAACTAATTTGACAATAAACTATTTGTAAAAAAAAAAAAAGATCAATTGATGCTAGGAACAAGAGACAATGGGGGTCGTTATACAAGAGTAATTCGAAAGATGCCTATCTCTGATCAGATTTTTATATATCTTGGCTGCCATGGTTGATACAAGAACTTACATCTGTGATAAACTTACATTGAACTAAACACTCCCTCTCCAGACACACGTGGGTACAAGTAAAATGGTAATCTGAGTAAGAATAGTGTATTGGGTCAATGTTAATATCACAATTTCAATATCACCCCATGATTTTGTAAGATGTTAATCACTGGAGAAAATTGGGTGAAGAGTATCAGCATCTTTCTGTGTTATTTCTCACAACTGCATGTGGATCTACAAAGATCTCAAAATAAAATGTTAATGAAAAACAAATGATTAGCATAAAGAATGGCTCTGTAATAATGGGCTTTTGAGTATTCAGGATTCAACCCTGAGCTGGGGTTTAATCTCCTCCCATGAGAACATGGTCACACAAAATGAAAGCTCCAATATCAAGGAAGAAAGGAGGATCGATATTGGGTGGGCAACCAAAGGTATCTGCTGCAACTTATTCCTATTTCTTTTATTCTTCCTAGGCTTATCCCATCTTTTCTCAGACTAGGTGAATCCAGTTGTCAATTGGATATACCTACCTGAATAGACAAATATTTCAAGTTTAAGATGTTATTAATGAAATTCCTTTTCCTCCCCAAATTTTCCTTTCCATCTGATTTTCTCTAAATTAACTGGGGGCATCAGGGGCATCTGGGTGGCTCAGTCGGTTAAGGGCCTGATCTTGATCTAATGGTTTGTGAGATGGAGCCCGGATTGGGCTCTGTGCTGACAGTGTAGAGTGTGCTTGGGATTCTCTCTCCTCTTCTCTCTCTGCCCCTCCCCCGCTTATTTTTTCTCTGTCTCCCTCAAAATAAATAAACTTAATAAAATTATTAATTAACTGGTGGCATCAACTCGCCTTTGTCACTTACTCTAGGAGACGTTTCCTTCTTTATGCCTCCTCTTATGCTCTAATCTATCATCTCCCTGTGCCTCACATTCTTCCTCACACTTCTAAACCATCTGTCACTCCCTGACCATACATCGCATCTCTGTAACTCCGGCTTCTTTCTCAACTTAGCTTAGTTGTAATTCCTTCCTGCTATACTTGAGTGGCATGTGCTACCATGTTCTATCAGCGTACCCTGTATGACCTGGCAAAGGTGCTATCTCATTTCATTTCACTCATCTGTTTCTTCTCTAGACTGTAAGTTCTAAAGCCAATAATCTCAGACTCAGCTACACAGAGGAATCACCTGGAGAGCTTTAAAAAGCAGTAATGTCTTGGCCTGCCACCAGGTTTTTTTCTGGTTTAAGTGGTCTCGTGAGTAGCCTGGGCACTGGAATATATTTAAAAGCTCCCCTGGTGATTCCTCTGTGTAGGCAATTTTGAGAAGCACTGTTCTAAACCTTCCAAGTCTACCTGTCCACCACTGTGGACACACCCACTCCCAAAACAGAGCTGCACACATAGAAAGTCCACAGATCCAAGTAAATTCATGCATCGACTGAATGTGGCAAGAAGTGAAATAGATCACTATCTCCCTGGAAAGCCTTAGGTCCCAAGGTCTGTGAACCTCCTGAGATATAGGATGACTTACCTCTGAAGAGGAGTGGAGCTCAGCAGCCTTGTGGTTGCAGCCAGGCCTCCCTGGGAGCTGGGCCACACTCCCCTCCTCCCCACACTGTCACCTGAGTAACCTGCATCCCAGGGCAGAGGCCCCAGCATTCTGGGCTGGCTGGCACCCCTTTCTTTCATGCCCTGAAACACAGCAGACTAAGCCACCGGAGCCTGGGGTTGGCAAAGTTAAACCTTTTGTATCAGGGCATGAGCCAGAATGTGAGATTCGGTGATTTGCAAACGGCATCGACATTCTAAAGATGCCAGCTCATGTGTTCACAGCCCAGTGGCGGAGTTGCTTGCTGCCAGCTGTGTGTCTGAGGCAGCAGCACAAAAGCCCTGCTGTTGAAGACAATCAAGTCACAAAACACTGGAAAACTGCACACAGTTTCTTTCTGCTCCAGCTTCGCTTACTCCAGGCAGATGTTCATATTGTCCCAAGTCATTCAGAAAATGCTTTCAAAGATGCAAACCAGAAGGTCAGCTTATTTCCTCCCACCGAAATGAGCTAAAATGTATTTTCTGGATGGACAGAGTTGAGATCATTTGACAGGGAGCCCAGAATAGCAGTTTTTTAGGACTCAGAAACATTACTTAGCCCGGTGACCTCATTCAACTTCTAAGGATAGTTACACATGAACAGAAAGGAGTTAAATGTTCAAGGTTCAGGGTTAAATGCCTATTTCCTGGCAGCAGCAGGAATAGAAGCCATAACGATTGGAATAGAATTAAAGAAGTGACTTCAAGCTCTTAGCACTTTTCAACAGATAAATAACCACCATTCATTTATTCACATGTTCAAAAGCATTCACTGAACACTACTATAAACTAAATATAAACACCAAGGCACCAGGGATTCAAAGATGCAAAGAGGAATCCTACTCTTAAGGAGGAGGAGAAAAAATGAATAAACTGGAAACAAAACAGAGTCGTGATGGTGTGATAGTGGCAAGAGGATGGTATAACCGAGGCCTGGTGGAGAGGCCCCTGAACCAGGGGTGCAGGTGGGGGAGGAGGAGGCAGAAAATGACGTGAGGAGCGTACAGAAATAGAGGGAATGGGAAGTGTAAATGCAGGGCTTATGAGAGGTAAAGTCAAGAAAAAAATACTAAAAAAAAAAAAGCATAGGTAAATCAATCACCTTATAACTTTTTAATGGAGAAAACATTACTTACTGTATATGATTCAAAATCCAAAAGCAATAGAAGAAAGATTGATAAGTCTGACTGCATTATTCTTTACAAAAATAAGAAACAACATCATAAGCAAGGTGAAAAGACAAGATAAACTGGGGAAGAGACGACCGGGGCAGTGCAGGTAATATGCACCAGGCCTGGTTAAAAGCTTAGATTTGTTCTAGAAAAAATGAGAAGCCATTGAAGGTCCACAGGCACTGAAGTCAGCTCACAGCTAAACCTAGGTTTTCTGACTTTTCTGCATTTTATGGGTGTCTCACCTGAGCAGCACAGCTACACTTCAGAATCACTTGTAGACACAGCTTCCCAGGCAACCCCCTTGGGCAATAGGATATGTTGGTAGAAAGTCCCCCAGCTGGTGGGTGAGTCATTTTTCTAGGGCTCTTGAGTTTTAATCATATGCACATAGTTCATGGACAAAGGGCAAATGTTATGCATTTTCACGTAGATTGTTCCCAATATTCTGTTATTAAAAGTTATGGTCGTGGGTTCGAGCCCGTGTCAGGCTCTGCACTGACAGCTCAGAGCCTGGAGCCTGCTTCATATTCCACGTCTCCCTCTCTTGCAGACTATCTCTCTCTCAAAAATGAATAAATGTTAAAAAAAATTTTTTAAATGCCAGAATCACTTGTAGAATGTGTATGTAAGCATTCCGTATACCTGGGCCCTAACTTCCAGAAACTCTGGCTTCTTTGGTCTGGAGGCTCCGTACTTTCTGTTGCGGTCGTTATTGTTGCTGGCTAGGTGGTTTTAACATGGGCTCAAGATGAAAAACCCCTCACCCTCTGAGCTTTCATCAGCCCATCAAGTGTTCTTTGTTTTGGGAATTTTTCAGATAGCTTGCCTGTCTTTTCTTTTAAATCTTTTTGTGCCCTAGCAAAGAGGGGATCAAGGTGTCCACACTCCCAGCTACTTGCCCAGGGGGCAATTGTAACACGAAGTCCCTGCTTTCTTACGCATCCAGGATTCTCAGGTAGGTCCCCTTGGCCCAGAGGCCCAGGAGGGTGCTGTTGGCAGATAACAGAGAGGGGATAACATTTCAATGGCAGAAATAATGAGGTCAGGGAGACTCCTCCACCTGCTGCAGGGAGATGAGGTGCCTTGGTTTTGTCTTAAGAAGCTCAAATTTCATCTTGATGGAAAGAATTTTCCTGAATGATGCCTTTACAACTCTCTCTTTGGAGGTTCCCTTTCTTCCCCCTCCATCACTGCCCATGTTCAGCCATGACCATGTCCTGTACCATCTAGTCCCCACGTGGCTCCCCAAACCATCCCACTCTCTCCATCTGCACCCTTACCCTCAAGCCCAGTGATGGAAGTGGTCGGCCTGGTGTAGCCTACAAAGTGGCCTGATGAATTTAAAAACAATAATAAAACAATCTTAAACTCATCAGCAATTTCAGACGTCAGTGATAAAATACTCCTTTCCTTAAAAAATCGTTCATTATTTTAAGTTCTAAACAATTGAGACAGTCAATTTTATTATGTATATTTTCATAACGATCATATTTTATATGCACCTAAATTTGGAAACTTTCAGTTGTACGGTTGGCCTTTGACTCTGCTAGACTTGGCCACATGGCTCCATTTCAAGAGTAGGCTTGTAACAATTAAAAAAATTTTTTTTATTTAATGTTTTTTTTTTTTTTTATTTCTGAGAGAGAGAGAGGGAGAGACAGCATGAGCAGGGGAGGATCAGAGAGAGAGAGGGAGACACAGAATCTGAAGCAGGCTCCAGGCTCTGAGCTAGCTGTCAGCACAGAGCCCGATGCGGGGCTCGAACCCACGAACCATGAGATCATGACCTGAGCTGAAGTCAGACGCTTAACCTACTAAGTCACCCAGGCGTCCCGGCTTGTAACAATTTAAACCCATCTGAACTTGTTCCAGGTGCTATGTGTTTCTCAAACCTTGTTTCCATATATACTCCTGAATTTAAGTGATAGCTTTGAAGCACATGATGTTGGCCCAGTGATTTCAGGCCAGAGGAAATAGAACACACTCTCTTTCGTTTCTGTTATTTGTGTCCTTGATGTGGTCACTTGGAATTTGTACTTGTATATAAAATTTAGAACAATGAAGCAGGAGCGTTGAGTGTGAGGTTTAATATTTTTGTTTGCTAAGTACAAATTTTAGTTCATTCATAAAATATTTTATTGAATTTGAAAAATATTTAAAAGGGTCAAGTATTATTTTTAAATTGTCAGTTGTTTGAAAACTAAAGAATGGATTAAGAAAATGATAAGTATCAGTAGTTAAGATATGATTATTGCTAAAAAACAGTTTTTTCCGTACAGAGGAAGGGGAGTGTTCAAATCTGCCCCACACTGGGTATCAAACATCAGAATCCACTCCAGAACCACACTTTATTGTGTTTTCTCTCATCTGACAGCAGTGGCCTCCTCACTTAACCTCCTACTTCCCCTCACTCTTCTTGTATGCTTACTTGATATCACCCCTAATGTAATTTTTCTAAAAACCTAATTTTATCACCTACATGCAAATCCCATCCTCTTGATGTAGAGATCCCTCAAAATATGGCCTGACATCCTTTTAAAAAAAGAGTAAAATCAATCAATCTGCACAAGATGGAGGGAAGCAGATGGGGTGCAGACGTGGAGAGAGGCACAGAGAGGCATGGTTCTGGGAGCCACTTAGGGGCTAGAATGTGAAGGACTCGGTCACGGCTAGTGTGGGCAGTGACAGGTTGAGAGGCTCAGAGTGGGCCCTGTGGCTGTCCAGCAATGCATTTAAGAGACAAGATGGTAGTGTTCTGAGGAGAGACAGCCTGAGGTGGCATCTCAGCTCCAGATCAACCACCCAGCAGGGCTTGAGCACCTTCACCCCTTGTCCTTAACTCCTACCTGCTCTTAAGGGTGTTGTGATGATTAATACGTGTGGTGCCGGAGCACAAATGCCTTACCAGTAGTTATGAGCCCTAACTGCTGCCCTGGGAAAGGCTGTTATGTAAATTCTCTAAGACCAGTGCCCTCCCTTGAGGAGCTTGGGTGTGGACAGGCCATGTCTTGGTAGTGCAGGTAATGGCAAGGGGGAAAAACACAACTAGAGGACCAGAGCTGGGTTTGAGTTCTGATTGCTTGGCCTACTGATCTGATGGTGGGCAAGGGACTCGTCCTCTCTGGGTATCAGATTTCTCTCCTCGGTGGGAAAAAATCCAGGCCAAATATAACATCCCCTATAGATGAGATATAACTTCCAGAACCCCCAGCATGCACCCTAGGTCCCAGCCACATGGTGGTGTTCACTGCTGTCCATCATCCCAGATGCTCAATCCTCCTAACTTTGCCCATATCAAAGTCTTTTCCTCTTTGTGGTCTATTATTTCTATAATGATCTGGGTACATGTCAAGGTCCTTCTGGGATGAGTGAACCCCACAGGAAGGGATTTTCCTTATTTATCAGTGTACCAGTGGGTGTAGCCTAGAACCCGTTGGGTGATAGGTGCTTTTAATAAATGGTGTTATCAATGGTGCATTGTAATATAATATTAGAGTATTATCAAAGTAGCTTCACATGAATGCCACTTCAGTCTATTTAAGTTTACTGAGTCTGTGTTAGGGTGCTCCTGAAATAAAGGTCTTTGATATTTCGAAGGACTCTCATAACTTAATTGTCACCCCAAGAGTAAACTTCCAGAATAAGATAAACATTAAGTCAGCTTTCTAACACTTAACGGCTGTCTTTCTAACACTTACGGCTGTCTCAGTGGTTTTTCCCGGAAGGCATGAATTCTGTTTCTGTAGAGGGATTGAGCAGAAACTGGACAAGGAGCAAGGGACAGCAGCCCCTGGATAAGTGAATGCATTAGACAAAAGGTAGTTAAAGGTCTTCAAGGTCACTTCTTTCCCACCCTGAGACCCATTAACTTGACACTACCTCATCCTCATAGTGGCTACAGGAAGACTGAACCCAGATTCACAGGAGGGTGACTTCAAAGGCAGGAGGTTCCATTGGTAGAAAATCCAGGGCAAGGCCTTCATGTTCCTGTGAATTCGCCTTGTCTTACCTCAGTTTCAGCACTGGCCTGATGCTGCCCGTCTGTGTCAGGCCATCCAAGTGACTAGAACATGGGCAAAGGCCTTCAAGGATGGCCCTCTTTCCCACCTGCCTCTTTCCAGGAAGGATGCTTTACCATGTGGCAATGCTCCCTAATCTTTGTCCGTTGGGTTTTCCAGTCTCAAGGCAGGGAGCACTCAGTAACCTTATCTAGAGCTCATTACCATCTTCATAGCAGAAATTGAGGTAGGCTTGTTAAAGACAAACCCAAACAGGCCCTAGATTCCCCACATCCCCTTCATGGAGGATGAGCTGCAAGAGGACAGTGAACTTCCTCCAGCTGGAAAAGCCGGAAGACCTCACTCACTCTGGTCTGTACCCTCCATTAGGCTCTGTGCATTGAGGCAGGCCCAGGTCAAGGCCTCCCCTGTAATGTCCTCACCTCCTGACTGCAGACAGGATCCACCTGCTCTGTACTTACAAGCCTTGCTGCCTAGACTACACTTATAATCCCCTTCCCCTCCATTAAGCCCACTGCCATCAGCTTCTGCCTACCAGTCCTTAGAAGTGCTGCCCACTGAAATCACCAGTGACGTCCTCATCACCAAATTCACAGCCTCTGTCAGCTTCTACGGCAGATGCAGTCTGCATCCTCACACTCAGTTACTGCTCTTCTTGAGCACACAGGTACACTGTATTTCTGTGGTCATGAGACAGTTCTGGCCAGTGAAGTGCAAGCATCACTTCCAGACAGGTACATGACTCCCAGATGTGACCTCCGGAAGCTCTTCCTTCTGCTGGCTTGCTACAGACTAATGTGATGTCCTTGAAAACCAGGTGTTGAATGGGGGCAGAGTGCAGGAGGGGACACAAGATCAGAGGAGCCTGAGTCCCCGAATGGTCACCTGGAGGTGTGAGCCAACTGCCCACATATTAGACTTCCTATGAACAAGAAATACATTCTGTATTCAGGTCCTGAAATTGGGGGGATTACCCACTATTTCACATAGTGTTAAAGTTCCATTCCTTGAGGGCCTCTGTGCCATCTGATACTCTTGATTCAGATCACTGTGCTTGTCTCCCTGGTCCTGAATTTTACCTTCTCAGCCAAGGTCGTTCTCCTCTGGTCACAATCCTTCCCAAGCACTAGGCAGAATTGGTCCCTAAACAGGGCTGGGGGACCCCGAGGTGAGCAGCACAGCATCATGGCTAACCTGGCTCACTGTGAGTCCCTGCTGATGTCCACTGCCTATACCAATGGCGATAAGCTTGGCTGACTTGGACATTTGAGATAAATAGAAGATCTGAAGTCCCTGTGAGGGGAATCCAGATGTATATTTATTTGGTTATTCTAATGTCATTTGTACATTTATTTATTTATTTTGATAGAGATAGAACCAGTGGGAGAGGGGTAGAGAGAGGAGGACAGAAGATCCGAAGTGGCTCTGTGCTGATGGCAGAAAGCCCCATGAGGGGCTTGAACTCACAAACCATGAGATTACTGAGGCAAAGTCATATGCTCAACTGACTGAGCCACCCAGGGGCTCCTCTAATGTCATTTTTGAGGGCTAGAAAGTGACTGGGTGCTAATAAACGGTAACTGAAGATTTGGCTATATGGTTGATGGAACTATTCGTGATTTCTCTTTGGTAAGGTAATTGAGTTCCAACAGGAATCAATGTTTATAGAGAACAATGGATTGTGTCCCTTCTGAATTCTTACATCCTTGTTCTGAGCATGTGCTTTGAGGAGGAAGGGTTGCTGGCATGGTAGACTCCTAAGTTATGTCTCACATGTGGTATAGCTTCTCACAGAGCCCATGGCTGGGTCCCACTTGAACTGCGCCTGTAGGGAGTATGCCAGGCCAGTCTCACATATCCCAGAGAGAGTCCAGGAATATCAAGTTCTCAGTGTCTTCAACTCTCTAAGGAGCCTTGGCCAGACTCTTAGCTCTGGGCAACATGGAGCCAGCCTTTCACAAACATGGCGCACCTATCAGGGCATGGGTGTGGCAAGGCACACTGTGGTCGGTCTGAATGTTCTGTGCTCAGGGAGCCCAGGCCTGCATGAAACATGGGGCCAGCCATATAGGGCTAACCTAGGCAGGCAAATTTGCCCGAGAGTACACTGGTGCAGCTGGTTCAGGAAGTGGGAGGCCAAAGAAGGACTCCATCAGGAAGAGGCCTGGTCACTCACACAAGACAAGAGGAAGCAGAGTGTGCCAGGAGACCATGCAGGCGTCTCATGAGGCCCGGAGCACTGAGCCCACACTGTGTGCTCCACACTGGCCTGTAGTGGCACATTTAAACAAGGCCACATGTGTTCTTGTGCCTATGGGCACATCCTGGATAAGAAAAGCTCTGTTCAGCCTGACCCTTGTTTATAGCACTCAATGGGGAGCATGTTACCTGAAAGCCAGGTCCCCAGAGTTGGTCCAGAGACACTGGGGTCCAGCTGTGTCATGTCACAAGTGAGGAAACTTGTGAGCATAGGTCCTGCAAAGAAGGCTAACGTCAGGTCAGATGGAGGTCTGTGCATCCCCATGCCAGTGCACACCCCAGCGATGCCCCTAGGACAGCAGTGCTGAGAGCTGCTGGGGTTACAGACTGTGGACAAACATCAGAAGGGCTCATACAGGCCTCTGCCTAGCTATGGAGGCATCTGGAAAGAATTGTGGTCTGGGCTGGAAGCCGTGTTGAGAATGACATTTTCCTGTAATATCCCCGTTTTAAATAGGCACATCATGGCAGCTCTGAGTCTGATTTCAATTCTAAAATTTGTTCAAATTCACATTGACTTGGGAAAAAAAATATTGTGGGAGGGAGCAAACAGTGCCGAGTGGTACAGCCCGTCCCCAGGCACTGTCAGACAGCAGGCACGGCAGACGCTCCTGGCCTCTGGGGAAGAGCAACAGGACTTTGGCAGGGCTCCTGAAGGGGGCGCCTGCTCAAGCTCAGTCACCCTGTATTTATACACAAATGCAGGCTGTCTTCCCTTCCTCCACCGAAGGGGCCTTGCTCCTGTTTCCTTTCCCATCCCAGGCAGAAGCAGAGGGAGCAGCAGCTCTGTAATCAGAGAAGCTGGTATCTCTAAGGGAAGGATGTTACCAGAAAGCAAGCCCTACTGAGGCAGACCACACATTCATGGACGTTTGGAAGACAATGCTAAGTGAGAGTTCTTCTTTTTCCCAGTAAATCACCTGTCATTCTGTAGAGTCCCCCAGGATGGGTGGCTGGGAATCACTTCTCTCTGGTCCCTCTCTTTGTTGATGTTCCTGCCCTCAAGAGGAGAGAAAGCCCTCTGAGTCTCCCCACAGATCAGGCCGGCTCGTGCTCCTTCCCACCAAGCTGCAGGTGAGGACGAATTCAGAATGAATCCTCTAGAGGAAGGAAAGTAAGCCTTCTCTGTTCACTATCAACTCTCCCTTTGTACTTTGTGGACCGTGCTTTAAAGCTCATTTTAAATGGATTTCTATCTACCATCTCCCTCCATTTTGCCACAGAGCAGCCACAGGGAGGGGAGAAGTTTCTCTGCCAAGTGTTCCCCAGGGCAGTGCTGTTTCCTCACCCCTACCCTAGGGGAAAAGGGGGGGCCTCTCCAAGCCTACAGTGCATACCCGTCTCCTCAATGCCATGTCAGCTCTGATCTGGAGCAGGCCTTCTGGAGCTGTCTGACTCCCTTGTTCTGGTGTTGAGAGTTTCACCTCACCCCTACCTCACATGCACATGTGTGCGTGTGCACATACTGGTGGTGGGCATCACAGCTCCTTTCTCAAGTCTGCAGTCTGATGTTCATTTTGAATATATGTCTGGGTGCTAGACTTTGGCCGTTAAGATCTGCTGAAGAAAATATAACAATTTGTGCCAGTGTGGTGGTGGATGTGACCTCAGGCTCCATGTCGCCTAATCCTTACTTCCAGGTGTCTTTACCCTCTTTCTGCTCATTTTGCATCTCCTGGGAAGGAAGTGCAAACAGCTCTTTGGGCCCAGTTGGTGCATATCTAGAGCATCCAGGCATGGTTGTTGAAGTTGGCACTCCAGGTTGGGTTTAGTCCCCTCTTTGCTGGTCCTCTGATGGCTGAGCTATGCTTCTGTGCATTGTCCTCACAGCTCTGACTGTGGCCTCCAGCTACACTCAGAACACTGGTGAAGATTCTGATAGGGCTGTGACAAAACATGGTGCACATTCACATGGACTGTGTCTAACTGATACTTCTGAATTTTGTGGTAATACCCATGTCAGGCCCCAGCTGTTGCCATTGTACCTCAATGTCAAGGTGGTGGGCTTGAATTGGAGAACTGAAGCCACCCTCCACTATAATTCTCAAAAGCCTTGATGTTCTCCTCTTATACCAAATTAACTGAAAAGAAAAATGAAACCCAGGTGTTTTTAGCACACTCTAGCCAACCAACATTTGCCACCGGAGATTGGCTGAAAGCATTTCCCGTAAGCAATCCTTGTCTCTTTCTTACCTATTACTCCATTCTCTCCCCACTGGTTTAGGTAAAGAGATCTTTAATCTCCTCACAAAACTGGGAGTCTTTTTATGCTCATCCTTTCTCAGTTTCAAGGTCAAAAACTTAGCGCATGTCTCTTAGTAAGTCTATTCTGCCAAAGACTCAAAGGAAAGCCAGCAGTCAGTCATGGCCTCCAGTCTCCCTGGGGAGGTACCACTCTGGTGGGGCCCCTATGCTTTTCCCATGCTGCCTGCAGCTCTGCCCAAGTCCTTCAACTCTGCAGGTTTCTCTAACATGTGACGAAATCCTTTCTTTCCTGCCACCTGCTCTCAGCTTTCCCTACCCAGATACCAGCGGCTTTTCCAGCGCTTTACATGGGCTGCTGGTCCTAGGTTTTTGTGGCTTTCCTGCTCCCTCTGCCATATTTCTTATGGGCTATCTTTCCCTCTATAGCAACAACCCAGCTTTGTCCTTTCAAAGTCTTTATTAGAACACACAGTTGTTTGGGGCCCTTATACTCAGTATCACCTTCAAGAAGTCTGTCATGTAAATTCCCATGGTCAAGTGTGACTCCACCTTTATGTCTGAACCAGGCATTTTCAGTACGACTTTCACCCCAGGAAACAGCATAGTCTCCACCAAGTTCCCTCTCACTAAAAGTCATTGCTTTTGTTGGCGCCATTCAGTAATGGTAGAAATTCACTCAACTCCACCGGGCTCTAAGAAATACTGAGAAATGGCCATTTAACAGCCTAGAAAACAACACCCAAAATGTTTCTGCTTAATACGTTAAGCAGACAATACCTTAATATCATTGGCAGCTGAGAGAAAACATCACTATTGAACATCACAAATACATAGAGGCACCAAAAGGTGATAAACTATCTTTTTCCCATCAGACCACAGAGAATTCTTTGTGGGTAGGCATGAGATCTGTTATCTCTGTGGTCTCCATTCCTGTCTCCTTCCATCACAAACCCTAGAATATGTGTGCTTGTCTACCTCTCTCTAGGGTTGGACAATCTACTTCTTCCAATTTTCTCCTTAGTGAAACCAGAGGGGGAGAGTTTCATCTTCCAGATCTTCTAGAAAAAATACTCTACAGTGAAGGAAACTTTTCCTTGACAATATGGAAAACTTCTTCCAACATACTCTGGGACATTCTTTGATATTTCTATACCTTTTATACCCCACTTTTCTATCTTTGAAGGGCTGATATAGAGAAGAAAACCTCACCCAGCTCATAAATATAGATTTGAATCAGAGCTCTACCACTTACTAAGTCAATGACTTTGAGAAAACCAACCAACTTCTTTGATTGTCAGTTTACCCATCTATAAAATGGAGGGGTTAGTACCCACCCCATGGGGGTTTCTGAGAATTATACAAAATAGGTGATGGGGGCATTCTGGTTTCACCAACCCACAGTGCAAATTAGGTCACATTGTCACTGACACCATAAATTTTAAGAGCTCTGAATTGCCATCCGTTCCTGTGGGACCTCAGTGCCCCTAATGTTCCCACCTTGAGTGTCCTTGGAGTAAGCTCAGGGCTTTTCATCTCTTCTCAGCAGACTTAACCTCCAGCCTTCTTGAAGTTGTGAGCTCTCACCTTCCTCAGAGGTCCTGGGGGCAAACCCTGCCCTCCCTCTACTTCTCTGTTCCTAGTATTCTCGTCAGCAACTTAGCAAATGTTTTGGGTGAGTTTGACAACATTGTGCTGAAGATTTGTGAGTAGAGGGAATCTAATGTGCAAGGAATGACTTTGACTCTATATGTGCCCTTCTTAGTTCCCACTGCCCCAGGCTCATTGTCCATAGGTCCTGTCTAGCATTCACTGTCCACCCACCATCCAGCCTGCCTCCCTGTACCAGGGATCATATGTGTCCCAACACCTTAGATTATTCCACGTACTGCCTGTGAAGGCACTGTCAAAGTTCACATTTGCCCTAGGCCATTCTTTGTTTACATTGTTCCTTCTGCATGAAGGAACATGCCCTTCCTATAGTCTGCTGTACTGAGGGTTCTCATCTTGTCCACATCTGGCAAAAATTGAAAAATACTTACAGGTTTTTTTTATTATTATTTTTTTTAATGTTTTATTTATTTCCAGGAGAGAAAGCGTGAGCAGGGGAGGGTCAGAGAGAGAGGGAGTCACAGACTGAAACAGGCTCCAGGCTCTGAGCTGGCAGTCAGCACAGAGCCCGACACGGGGCTCGAACCCACGAACCGCGAGATCATGACCTAAGCGAAAGTCGGACGCTTAACCGACTAAGCCACCCAGGCGCCCCAAAAAATACTTACAGTTTTAAAGTAGCATCCTCCCCCCCAAAATCTTATCTGTTCTATGCTCATTAAAGGAAAGCCAAATGAATAAAAGAAAACAAAAGCCATAGCAGCTCAGTCAGGACACCCTGTTTCATACAGATGGAGTAAACAACGTTGGGAAAATACAAATAATTCTTAACTGACTGTGCAGGGGATGGATTGCTTGTTTAAAAATAATAATAGACCATGTGTTTAAAGAAAATTGCAAATTTCCATCCATCAGAAGAACTTCTGGAACTACACAAGAAGCACCATCTTGTGTGTCTTCGGCTCCATCAGAATGTCATGGGAACAAGGAAAGAACAGGGAAAAGGCAGAAACGTTAACCAATTATCACTATATCATGGTGTTTCATCTCTGTGAGTTAGAAGTGCACATCCCAAATTCAGCCCAGACTGAGTCAGTCACCCCTCCAATGGGCAAGGTCCACGCAGAACAGAAGGGGAAAGAGAGAGGCTGTAGCTGAAAAAAATAAAATCATGAATTTACACTTATTTCACATTCTCATCAACAATGACCACAGAACTAAGTCTTTTGGCAGAAAAGGAGTGAATGAAAAGGCAGGGAGAACTCACAAAACAAGGGTATGATGAGCCATACCCTTACTCACCAGACCATCTGCGGGCCTGTTGGAGAGTGAGGACGACAGGCCACTGAGTGCCAGATTCTTGTTGCGTAGGTTTCATTTTTCACATTTTAAAATAAACGGCTTAGCTGAGCAACAGAAAACAATAGCAGATTGCTTTAATTGAGTCTAAACTTTTGCCCGTTTTTTCTGTCCCAACGTGTAATCTTTTGTGTGCTTAAATTGTGCTTCTTTGTTTTTTGGGTTTTTTTTTACACTTGAAAATCACATCTGGAGCACAGTCATTTTATTCTAAATAGTTAATTTAGGATTAATGTGAAATTAGATTTGAATCATGCTTTGACAAGATTTACTTGATCTCCAATAACAGTAGCCTTTTCCCCTTGTTGTTGAATTTATTGTAAGTGGGTAGAAATAGGCACTTGATGTGCCATTGCTAAAGAATGAGCAAAGACCAGAAAATCCCCCAGGAGCCCCTCCCAATGCTAATTCGCATCAGTCTGATAGTCAGCAATGTCATCCTCACCCATATTCTTTCCCTTTTGCTTGAGCACCCTTGAATTTCACCCACGTTGCTCTTGTTCCTTGAAAATGTGTAGGTTGGTGGGAGAAGGGTCTCAGGTACATGGATGCCAGGCTGACGTGAGAAGACCCCTGACGAGATAGTGCTTCACAGGGAATTTCCATTAGGACACGGGTTGTGTACAGTGAATGGGGATAACATCCTCAGAGCAATGAAAAATGTTGAGAGGACCACCTCCAAAAAGGAAGTGAAGCATGAAATAACAGTGAAATAAGTGACTTTAACCACTCACATAAGAGATTGTTTTAAGGGAAACTTACTAAATGCCATGATGGAAATAGACATTGGTTTCCATGAAATCTCCCCAAGGAATGTAAACTGAGTCATGCTTTATAGCTATTACATCATTTGATCTTGGCAACAGTCTGAAACGTAGGCGGTACCCTTTACATTTTTTTATACAGAAGACAAAGATCGAAGGAAAAATCTTGAGTTTCTTCCTCAGGAAACCTGAGACTGCACCCAGATTTTATCCTTAACTTGATTTCTCTCTCTACACCCTTCCAAGTCACTGAGTTTAAAATGCATGTTTTGAGGGACACCTGGATGGCTTAGTTGGTTAAGAATCTGACTTCGGCTCAGGTCATGATCCCATGGTTCATGGGTTTGAGCTTGCATCAGGATCTGTGTTGATAGCTCAGAGCCTAAAGCCTGCTTCAGATTCTGTGTCTCTCACTCTCTCTCTTCCCCTTCCCTGCGCTCTCTCTCTCAAAATAAATAAAAATTGAAAAAATTTATGAAATGAAAATTTTGATAATCACTGGGTTGTTGAGGAGTAAATAAAGCAATTAGAACAATACCCAGAACACACACACATACACACACACCCCACACATGCACACATACACACACACGTGAATGGCTATTATTACAATAGATTTGTGAAAACTGGAGTCTAGAGGGATAATTTAGCTTGGTCTAGAATATATTGAAAGTAAGCTGCTGGTGCAAGTATTATCTTCACTAAGGCCAAAACCCCAAACCTTCTCAGTAGGTCAGTTTCAACTACCAAAAAAATATATATATATATATATATATTCATATATATAATGAAAGTTTGACAAACTTGCATACCCTTCAGTAAGCCATCCTGGAGATAGTAGTATAATAAAATGTAAGTTTAGGTACAAGGTTATTCACTACGTATCTGGAATATTAGTATAAAAAAGACTGAAACAAACACCCATGGCTGTCAATAAGGAACTGGCAGAAAAAATTTTGGTTCAGTCACACAGAAGATCCATCTGAAGCAATAAAAAGAAATAAGGAATAGGTCCACATATTGTGTGCTCCTCAAAATATAGTTTGAAGAGAACAAAGCAAGATGGAGAAGAAAGTATGTATATTATCTACCACTCATTTATGAACAAAAGAAAGACACATGGATGCAGATTTCTCCATATTAAACAAGTATAAGAGATTTCCACTTTTGGAAAGATAGAGTACCTGTACTTTTTTCTTGTTCTTCTTGTTAAGTACAACTAAAATATTCGACAGCACATATAGAGCAAACGTTAGGTGGACTATAAAATAGAGAGAAGAAAGAGCACCTAGGAAACTTGGGAACCAAGGACCACATCGTGGTTAGTCCTTTGGGTTTTCATTTTCCTCATATTTTCTCAACATGGAGCTGAAGAAGAAGCTAGCTACCGAGAAGTGTCAATGGTCAGAGACAAAAACAAAAACAAAACTAACAAAATCTTACTCTCCTAAGCCAGATGGCTATGAAAGAAGCTGCCCAGTGAGACAGAATAATGACTCTACTCCAGTCAAACACCCCAGATAAAAAAGTGACCTCACCTACCAGCAAAAGCCTAGGCTTCACCACTCTGTCAGGGGGCACCCCAACACCTTTGTTGATGTAGTGTCAGAGAAGGCCCAGTGGGGAGCCAAGACTTTCATCTCTACCAGATTAGAGAGCCTCTCTCTATGCATAGAGTCATGGAAACCATATGTGGAGCCTGGACTTCCATTTTTACCATGCAGTAATGAGGCACCTTCCCTTCCCCACTGAGGTGGTGACAGAGGAGGTGATAGAGGGAAGTCTGGACTCTCACCACCACTCAGTAGTAATGAAGCCACACCATCTGTGATATCAGTGGGTCCATGTGGAGAGCAGTAACCAGATGTATCTATCACTCCCAGACAGGGAGGTACCAGTGGACACCGAGCGGGGACACAGAACTCCTGTCCCTGTCCAGCAGTAATGAGAAGCTTCCCTCATCTTGGGTACTAATGGAGGCCAAGTGAGAAAAACAGATTTATAAATCCATCTGGTCATAATGACATAACAAATCTCCCTTTCTCTGGTGGAGCACTGTCAGAAAAAGCCAGCAAACCAGATGGTTTAGATAAGATGCAAAATCTCAAAATATAATATACAAACTGACAAAAATTCAATAAAAAAATCACTCATCATACTGAAAACCAGGAAGATCTTAAACTGAATGTAAAAAAGATAATCAATAGTTACCAAAGCCGAGATGTCAGAAATGTTAGTTATTTTAAAAGGATTTTTAAATCAGTCATCACAGAAATGCTTCAACAAGCAATTATGAACATGCTTAAAACAAATGAAAAAAGAGAAAGTCTTAGCAAAGAAACAGAAAGCATAAAGAAAAACCAAATAGAATGGAAATTTTCTAATTTTCTAAAATAGAAAAACCAAAATGAAAAGCAAATAAGTAAACGGAGTCAATGGATTTGGCTTAACAGCATAATGGAGAATCTGAGGGAAGAATCAGTGAACGGACAGAAAAATAGAAAGTATCCAGTCTTTACAATAGAAACAACATAAGCTGAAAAATGAGTAATAAAGTCTATAACAAAAGAGCTAACATTTGTGTCACTGGAGTCCCGGAAGAAGAAGAGAAATAGAATAAGGCTACAAAAGTACTCAAAAGAAAAATGGCTGAAACATCCCAAATTTGGGGAAAAAGGATATAAATCTATAGATTCAAGAATCAGGGCAAACATCAAATAAGGTAAGCCCTAAGAATATACACGGAGAGACGTCATAGTTAAACTTTTATAAATTAAAGACAAAGCAAATATCATGAAGCAGGAGTATATATTACTTATAGGCAAAAGCAATTCAGGTGACAGTGTATTTCTCATCAAAAACCATGGAGGTCAGAAGGAAGGGGCACACATTTTTTAAATACTGAAAGAAAAGAACTGTCAACCTCAAATTCCATACTTAGTAAAAATATCATTCAGGAATGAGGGGAAAGCAAGATAGCTTCAAAGGAAAATTAAGAGTTTATCACCAGCAGATCTAACCTAAAAGAATGGGTAAAGAGAAAGGAAGAAGAAAGGGTGCCTGGGTGGCTCAGTCAGTTAAGCATCTGACTTCAGCTCAGGTCATGATCTCACAGCTCTTAGGTTGGAGCCCCGCATCAGACTCTGTGCTGACAGCTCAGAGCCTGGATTCTGCTTTGGATTCAGTGTCTCCCTTTCTCTGCCCTTCCCCTTCTGGCACTCTGTCTCTCTCTCAAAAATAAATAAACATTTAAAAAGGAGAGAGAGAGAGAGAGAATGGAAGAAGGAGTCTCAGAACATTACGAAGGAAAAAATGAACACATAAGAGAAACTATTGGTAAATGAAATAGTAATACTCTGTAATATCATAGTACTTTAATACTCCATAATACTCAAGTCTTCTAAATTAGGATTGATGAGTGGAAAAAATTATAACACTATCTGATGTGGTTCTAAGTGTAAAAATGGGGGACAGTAGAGGAACATAATGGAATTACATTTCACTTGCGTTAGCCAAATATGACACCAATAGACTATGATACATATATATGCATAAATGTGTAGAACAAAGAATAAAACAGCTATATAAAGATATGTATTCAAGGGTGCCTGGGTGGCTCAGTCAGCTAAGCATCTGACTCTTGATTTCAGCACAGGTCATGATCTCATAGTTCATGAATTCAAGCCCTTGTTGGTCTCTATGCACAATTAAAAGGAGTAATTAATAAATGCTTGCTCTGTGAAAGACCCTATTTAGAATAGAAAAAGACAAGCTATGGCGTTGAGTAACATATTTGAGAACCACATATCTGACAAAGGACTAATATCTGGACTCTCAAAACTCAATGTTAAAAAAAACCAACCTAATTTAGAAAATGAGGAACATTTTACTAAAGAGAATAAACAGATGGAAAATAAGCACATGGAAGTATATTCAATATCATTAGCCACCTTTAAATAGGCAGATTACAATCTCATTGAGATAACACCACACTCCTATCAGATTAGCTAAAATAATAAATAATGACACCACCAAAAGTCGAGAATCCAGAGAAATTGGATTACTCAGTGCTTATGGGAATAAAAAATTATACAGTTCTTCTGGAAAACAAGTTGTTAGTTTCTTATAGAATTAAACATACAACTACGACACAACCAAGAAATCATACTCTTTGGCATTATCTCAGAGAAATAGAAATTAATGTGCATTCAAAATTTGCATATAGATTTTCACTGCAGTATAATGGCCAAAAAAAATTGGAAATGCCAGATGCCCTTCGGTAAGTGAATAGTTAAACAGATAGTGGTACATCCATGTCATGGAGTACTACTCAGCAAAAACAAAACAAAACAAGACTTCTATTGATACGTGCAACAATTTGGATGACTCTCAAAGTCGTTATGCTAAACTAAAGAAGTCAATCTCATAATGTTATATGCAGTATAAGTCCATTTATATAATACTCATGAAATGACAAAATTATAGAGCTGGAAAAGAGATTAGTGGTTTCTAGGAATATAGGACAGGTAGAGCTGAAGGGGAATATATAAGGGTGATGTGAGGGATCCTTGTGGTCATGGAAATATTCTGTATCGTGACTGTATCAATATCAGTATCCTTGTGATATTGTAGAATATTGTAC
This sequence comes from Hyaena hyaena, assembly GCF_003009895.1. Taxonomy (NCBI): domain Eukaryota; kingdom Metazoa; phylum Chordata; class Mammalia; order Carnivora; family Hyaenidae; genus Hyaena; species Hyaena hyaena. Next base: position 266,583 of record NW_024082030.1, on the reverse strand, counting down.
TGCATTTTGCATGCTATATTGGGTTTTATATCACAGTACAACACTGTGTGCATTGCATTATATAGGATCCTGGTTGTGACTTATAAGATGTTATCTTGGAAAAGACCTAAAGAAAGAGTACACAGGATTTCTTATAACTACATGAGAATCTACAACTATCTTTAGTGAAAAGTTTAATATTCACAACAGCAAAACAATGAAAACAATCCAGGGGTGCCTGGGTGGCTCAGTTGGTTAAGCATCTGATTCTTGGTTTTGGCTCAGGTCATAATCTCACAGTTCATGTGTTCGAGCTCCACAATAGGCTCTGTGTGCTGTTAGCACAGAGCCTGGTTGGAATTCTCTCTCCCTCTCTGCACCTCCCCTGCTCACTCACTTTCTTTTTCTCTCAAAATATGTAAATACACTTTAAAAAATAAAAGAAACCATCCAAATGTCCGTTGGTGGATGAACAGATAAACAATATGTGATCTACTCATACAATGAAATATCAGCATGGAAAAGGAATAAAGAACTGATGTCTGCTACAATATGACTGAGAAACAAGTACATTATATCAAGTAAAACAAGCCATACACAGAAAGACAAATACTTTATAATTCCACTTACATAAAGTATACAGAGGAGTCAAAATTCACAGAGACAGAAAGTAGAACAACAGTGACCAGATGTTGGGATGAGGGCAATGTGGAATTTGTGCTTAATAGGCACAGTTTCAGTATCGGATGATGAAGTTGTCCTGGGGATGGAGAGTGGTGGAGAGTAGTTGTAAAACAGTGCTTATATAATTAGTGCCAATGAACTATACATTTAAAAATGGTTAAAATGGGTCACCTGGATGGCTCAGTTGATTACGTGCCTGACCACCTCAGGTCATGATTTCATGGCTCCTGAGTTCAAGCCCCACTTCAGGCTCTGTGCTGACAGCTAAGAGCATGGAGTCTGCTTTGGATTCTGTGTCTCCCTGTCTTTCTGCCCCTACCCCACTCATGCTGTGTCTCTCTCTGTCTCTCAAAAATGAATAATTAAAAAATTTTTAATAGTTAGAATGGTCAATTTTATGTTGTATGTATTTTACTAATAAAAAAGGGAAAGAGTACTGCGGTGGCTCAGTCAGATAAGCATCTGACTCTTGATTTCAGCTCAGGTCATGATTCCAGGGTCATGAGATCAAGTCCCATGTCAGGCTCCAAGCTGAGCGTTGAGCCTCCTTGGGAATCTCTCCTTCCCGCTCTCTCTCTGCCCCTCCCCCATCAAAATAAATAAATTCACACATACACACACACACACACACACACACACACACACAAAGGGAAGAACCCCAAACAAAACAATAACAAAACCAAAGTTACACGTGGAAGAGGAAGAGACCATGATGGAAAGAATGACGATATAGCAGCTGGATTTCTTTCAGCATCCTTTCTTTTGGTGGATTTAACTCTGTAAATCTTTTATATAAGTATAATACAATTAAATTTAAAATATGAAATCCTTAAAAAGGAAAAGCTGGTGGAAAGAAACAAGACATCTAACTATATTGACTTGTGGCATAAACACACAAATAAAAATTGGAAAATACAAATATTTTCAGTGATTATATTGTTGGAGATAGCTTTGGTGTTGTTATTGAGACTTTTCCTATGTCTTTAATTGCAAGATAAAGCAAATAAGTAATTTTTTAAGTGTTTTCAATTTATTTTTTGAGAGAGAGAGCATGTGTACATACAAAGGGGGAGGATCAGAGAGAGAGGGGGACAGAGGACCAGAAGTGGGCTCTGTGCTGACAGGCTTACAGCAGGGAGCCTGATGTGGCACTCCAACTCACAAACTGAGATCATGACCTGATCTAAAATCAAGAGTTGGGCGCTCAACTGACTGAGCTACCCAGGTGCCCCGCAAATAAGTCATTTTGTTGAAGTTGCAAGGAATTGAGAATTTTAGCATGACAGAAAGAAGACACAAGTGTAAGATGAATGAAATTAAGTAAACGGTGTGTCGACACCACCTCCATGCTGCTCACAGCAGCAGCACAGGCATACACTGGTGGAGAATCCTATTCCTGTCCATCACCGAGCAGCAGGATGCTGCTGTCTGTGCTGGAAATGGTGTCAGGTGAAGACAGGGTGGGGACTATCATCTCCTACCCATCCACCCATGAATGGTGTAAGCAGAAACAGAGCCAGGAGTCCCTTCTTCTGTCTCCTATGCAAGGACAGCAGGAGCGCCTGCCCACCAGCTGCACCAGCAAACCTAACGTCTCCAATCCAGCTGTAGAAGGTGACCGAGACTCACCCCCATCAGTCCTGGTGTCTCTTGTTCCTTTACTCATGGGCTAACGATGACCTGGCCTCGGGGTTCTCTAAACTTCCACTCCAGTGGCATAAAGCAACACAAATACTTTCGTCCCCTGGTGGCACCAGCAGAGATCCCGCTGAGGCTTTCAGCATCGGGAGAACCAGAGAGCAGGCCCAAGGAAACTATTCATCCTGCGGGCTTGCCCCCCCCCCCCCCGCCCCCCGCCAACTTCTGCCTAGAAGCACTGGGAGGCCCAGAGAATCCTTTCTATTCCTGTCGGCAACATCTTCAGGGATTGAGTGGAATTCCCACCACCACAAGCAGCCAGACACTAAATGTTATGCACTGTATGATCCATCCATATGACATCATCAGAGTAGGTAAATCCAGAGATGGGTCACAGGTAGGTGGTTACTAGAGGCTGGGAGGTGGGAGAAAATGGAGAGGAACTCTTTGATGGATAAAAAAGTTTAATTTTGGGTCCATGAACACTATTTGGGCCTAGATACAGCTGATGGGTGCACAGAATTCTGAATGCAGTAAATACCACTGAGCTGTGTTTGTATTATGTGAATCTCACCTCAATAAAGAAAATAAAATACTTAACATTGGAAAAATTAAAAAAAAAAATCCAATTAAAAAAGGGAAAAATAGGAGCAAAACTAGCAAAGTAGGTCTGTAGATGGCAAATAAACACATGAAGAGATGCTCAACATTGTTAGCCATCAGGGAGACATGAATTACAACCAAAATGATATATCACACACCCATCAGAATGGCTAAAAAGGAAGTAGTGATAATAAAAGACACTGATGAGGACAAGCTTCATACATTGCTATGGGAATGTGGAAGGGTAAATAGCCTCTTAGGAAAAGAGCTAACCAGTTTCTTATAAAACTACACATACACTTATCATACAACTCAGTAATGACACTCGTAGGCATCTGTCCCAGACAAATGAAAACCTGTCCACATAAAAACCGATACGCAATGGTTTATAGCAACTTTCCTTATAGAAGCCTTTGGAGAGGAGCTGCCTGAGAGAGCTGCCTGGCCCAAACCAGTCTGTAACATTAAGATAAATATTTATTTGTACTTCAAGCCTGGGCCTCTCCCCACCTCATCTCCCTTAGTGTCTCCTTCCCAGTGGACAAATCCAGGGCTCCTCCCTTGCTCATGTCTCACTTTCTGTCTGGTTTGCTTTTTCTTGACAAAGAGAGAAGATTCAAACTATCCCACGCCTGTCTGTCTTGGAATAGGGTCTTCTTTATGCTTATCTTGTTTTCATATTTTACTGGTATTGATATACCTTACTATTTATTTTTAATGGCTGCATGACAAATATTTATAATAGAAGTACCTATGGTGGGAAGGAAGATGAAAATAGAAGAAAAGGAAAATATTGTCTTCCAAATCTCAGCTTATAGCTTTCTCCTTGTGCTAGACTATTACTTAAATAATGGCAATGAACCATCAGGTCAAGTTCCCCTCCACACTGTCACAGACCAGGCCTGTGGCTGCTCTGACCCATAGAACACTAGTTCTGGAGATGGCTCTTATTTGGTCTGGTAGGCTTCTGCTTCCTCTTCGTAGAACATGTTTCTTGGAATCCAGCCTCCATGCCATGAGGCAGCCCAAGTAGCTATTTTGAGAACCAAGGAAACAAAGAACTGGGCTGATGGCACCTGATGGAAATAGTGGTCAAGGTCTCCCAATGCCTCAGATAACAGCTCACACTACCAAGAAAAGAAAGGCTACCAGGTCAACCCATTCAATGGTAAGAGATAAACAAATGGTCTTTTAAGCCACTAAGTTGATCTGTGACCCAATAATAGATAACTGAAACACCCTTCCATAAGGCCTTCCCTGGTCTTTACAACTGGCAGTAATCCCTTCCTCCTGTGACCGTCATTGTGCATTACTCTCACCACTGATGCATTTCTAATGTACTGCTGTATTACAGTTGTTTATATGCCCCACTTTAGTCACAAAATAGGAGCTGCCAGGAGCAGGACCTGTGTCAGATTAGATACTGGAGGCACTATAAGAGAGTGGGTAAGAGTATAGGCTTTGAGGATGAGCTAGTTCAAACTTGGATTCTACCATTTACCACCTGTGTGACCCTGGGCAGTTCATCAGATTCTTCATCTGTAAAAGAGTTATTGCAAGAATGAAGAATGAAATGAGTCAGTGTATGTAAAGCACTTATATCTGTGCCTGGCATATAATAAACATTCAACATACGTTAGTGTTATCATAATGTTCCTTATCATCTATCTCAGCATCTGATCTACTGGTAAGGACTCAATAAATGATGAATGAACAAATAAATAATGAGTGGGAAGGTGGATGTGGCAGATTCAGGATGCCCGCAAATTCTCTAATACTCCTCCTTCTGAGAGGGCGCTTTCTGTCCCCAGCCCTTGAATTTGGGTTAGCCTGTGATTGCTTTTACCAACCGAGTATGGTATAAGTGACACGCACCAGCTCTGGGAGCCCTAATCCACCGTGTGAGAAATCCATCTAAACTGTGGGAGAGGGAGACGGTCCCAGCTGGACTCACCCTTCCATTCGACTCCTCCAATGCACCAGCCATGTGAGTAAAGATTTTTGGGGCCTTTAAGACAATCCAGCTACCAGTTGACAACCACCAAGTGAATCCAGTCCATCCACACATGAGATAAAATTGTCAACTCTGACGAAATTCTGACTTAAAACATCATGTAATATTATAAAGTGGTTGTTAATCTTAAGCCCAAGTTTTGGGGCAGCTTGTTATAGAACAGTGGGTCTTGTTGGGCTTATCGCTTCCTTCTCCAATACCCTGGAGGAGACTGCTGTGAGTAAGCCCCATCAGGGCAAGGAGGGTGTGCTCATGTCTTCCTCCAGGGGGCACCAGAAATGTTAGATGATGACCATCGCATCTTTCCCCAACTCAGGGACTATATGGATAAGAAGCTAGTCACTGGAGAGTGACAGTAGAGCCTGTGACCAGTCCATCCATGGGGCCCTACGGAAATCCCTTGCCCCTGGTGTCCAGGCCACTTTCCCTCCAGGCAAGCCTATAGGGCACCCCTATCACAACCATCATGACCTGCAGCACATGAAGCCAACAGTCCTCAGACCTGGCTCTGTCTGCAGCCCTTGACCTATTCTCTCTATACCTTCATCGGAGCTGGTCACCCCACAAATCATGCTTCCTATGCTGTGGTCTCCAAAGGACCCTCTTCCCAGAGGTCAGCTGTGTTCTCACTTCATCATTGTGCTGCCTGGAGGACTGGGCTTAGGGAGGGGGCAGAGGGGATGAGAACACTGGCTTACAGAGATTGCCCAGGGCACTTAAATCAGTCACAGTTCCCGATGAGCTGCCTCTGATGGCCAATTCTCTTGCTTCACTCAGACAGGCTCTCGGATCTTATTTTATAGAATTTTGTGGTCTGAAATACTCAATAAATCTCTACGAGCCTTTCAGAGTCCTGCTCTGTGTTTCATTCGCACATCCTGACAGTTCCTGTTCAAGTGAGGAGCTCTGTGTAGAGGCTGGCTGCAGCCAGGCCAGTCCCCTGAGCTCTGAGGGATAAATCTGTCAGTAGCCTGGCAGGACAGTGCCCCTTCCCCAAGCTCTGAGATGTGTGCACAGGGCTAGGCCCTGGGTGGTTCAAAAGTCTGGGAATGTTTAATGACACCAACACTTTCCAAAAGCATGAGAAGAAAAGCATGTTCCAGGCTTTTCCCTTACATCTTTAAGATAAACATTGGTTGCAGTGATGATGGTAAAGCCAATCTACATTTTCTTGACTTTCATGCAAAGTCTGGTCTTATGTACTAGCAGGCCCAAGACAAAAGACCTAACTTGAGATTTAGTTAGACTGGACCTTGGAGCTGGCATCAAGCTGAGGCCCACGATGCAGGTGCAAGATGAGAAGGGGAGAGGCCACCACTGATGAAACTGCTACTATGTGCTGCCCTCCCTGGAGACACACCTACTCACTGGTTCAGCATACCTTGCCAGGTGCATGCCATAGAAGTGCCTGCTTTCTGATGTGGGCACAGGGTCTGAGGATGAGCAGATGCTATACTCTTGCACCTGTATGTGTAGGATTTGGGAAGATGGGCCCAGTGGAGGAGAGCTAGACGCACACAGACAGGCTAGAGTGGGAAGCACTCCCCACCGGGGTCCCTAGTACCCTAGAGCATCTGAAAGTTGCTCTGAGACAGACAGTGCATTTATCTCCTACACTGCCTCTGCTGAGGACCAGGACAAGCCATATGAAACCCCTGGTGAGCTTTAAATAAAACCCACTATGACTTTCTCTTTGTGTTTCCTCCCAATCCCTGCCCTCAGCTAGAAATCATGAACACGTTGATGTGAAGTCCTAATCTGTGTCAATATTCAGAGATTCGGTCATTTTTTATCGAATAAATCTACTTCTAAAGGTGGAATGTCAGACACTGTAGCAGGCAGGCCATATGAAGATATACCAAAAGGCCAATCATTTGAACAGGCAGGTTTCTGTTCGAAGTATAAACTGGCCCCCTTCTCTCTCCCTTAGAAGCTCACACATATTCTCTATGTCCTTATTTTCTTGGGAGCCAGATTCCTCCAGTTAAGCTCTAGTGCGGATTCTCCCATGAAGGTGTCCACCTTACATCTGCTCCTGACCTTGTCTTTTCAGTGCCCGCTGTCTCTTCTCAGCTATAGCATGATGCCAGAGCAGTTACCCTGGGCTCCATTGCCTAGCTGTGTGACCTGGGGTACCTTGTATAAACTCTCTGTCCCTCAAGTTCCCCATTTGTAAAATGAGTCTGATAATGGCTTGCCTCTTAGGTTTCTCGTAAAGGTAAAATGAGATACTGGTAAAGCATGTTGAATAACACCTGTTACATGGGGAAGCATGCAGCTGATGTTAGCTGTTGCTGACCTGAGCTCCAGCAATTTATATGGGTTTGATTATCTTGAAGATATGTTTTCGTCTGGAGTCATAGTCGTGGACTTAGAAAGACTCAGATGATCATCTTTAGTGGTTCTTCCAGCTGCTGGAGTTTTGTCTCCCAAACTACCTGTGGAATATCCTTGAACCTGGAACGTTCATCCTCCATCATGTTGTACAACAGGTGGGTGTACACACCTTGAAAGATGTTAGGTTATCAAGCCAATAGGTGACAGTGCATTCTATCTTCTTCCCAAGAAAGTTGGATGTTAAGACACATGCCTCACTTGGTTTAAGTTAATATTTCTAACATTTAATTTCCCTAGAATGTTCTCTAAGAAGCAACTAGTACTATCATATAGAACATCAGTTTTGTGAAAAGCAGAGATTGAAAAACACAATGTTGGGGCACTCAGTTGGTTAGGCATCCAACTCTTAATTTCGGCTCAGGTCATGATCTCATGGTTTGTGAGATCAAGCCCCATGTTGGGCTATGCACTGAACCTGCTTGGGATTCTCTCTCTCTGCCCTCCCTTGCTCTCGCTGTCTCAAAATAAATAAATAAAATTTTTAAAAGAGAAAAAAGTAGAACACAATATTATTTCTTTCATATGACTATCCAACTTATACTTGAAGATTTTCATGGGACTCCCATGATGCCATCCACAGAAGAACTATTCTTCACGTTAAGCAGCTCTCTGTAGCCTCCTCTTCCTGGTGATGCTAAATCTTCACAAAAATCCCCACAAAAGATGCTATCTCTCCCTTCTACCTTCATGTAGCTGTCAAGACCCCACACATTCTGACCAAAATAAGATTATAAATAGATTTTCATCATCTTGCCCTTGGACCTCCAGTTGCAGGCATGGTTTATTAGTTGGTTGGTGCAGTTTATTGATTTGTCACTGAGAGCTCACTTGACATGATTTTTAATCTCCTTTACCATTCCAGTCACTCTCCTCAGAATACATTCCAATTTATCTATGTGTTCCTCAATGTGAGATTTGGACCTTCTCTGTCCTGAATACCATAATTTCGTTAATCCAATTTTAAGAACATAGCTGCATCTGTAACACCGATGCCACAGCTGGTATAACACATAATGTGGTCAAACTGAATTCTCTACAGTCATATAAACCTCAAGTGACAGAGAAAGCTGCCATACTGGCCCTTCCCTGACTCTGCATTTTTTTATGGATGGGCATGCCATAAGCCCACAACTTTGGGTTAAATTCCACTTTCATCCCCAATGTGTAGTGTAACTAACTGACCAAATCAAAGAAAATAAAACCAAAGAATTGCATAAATATGCCCCCATTTGTGGAAAAAATAGAGATGTAAATATACACCCATACACATATGCATTTACATCTTTGTATTTGCATATGCATAAAAATTTTTGGAAGAATACACAAGAAACTGTTAATAATTGCTATCTTAAGCAAGCATGATTAGAGGATCTAGAATGTGATATTGAATACTTTTAATATTGTTTGAACATTACCAGGTTTACATATTTCTTCTTTGATAAAATAGGAACTAACTAGATAGAAATAATCTGTTTCCCTGGAATCAACCCATCAGTCTTGCCTATAAACTGCTTTTTCCCCCACAAACAAACTTTATGAACTTGGCTCCTCAACCTTCATCCAACATCTTTTTTATGTTTAAAATGTAGGACATGGGTAGATGTCTTGGTCAGTTGAGTGTCTGGCTCTTGATTTCAGCTCAGGTCATGATCTCAGAGTCATGGGATCAAGCCCGACACCGGGCTCTGTGCTAAGTATAGAGCCTGCTTAAGATTCTCTCTCTTTCTCTCTCTTCTTTTACCCCTCTCCCCCACATGTGGTCTCTCTCCCTCTCTAAAATATAAACAAACAAACAAACAAACAAAAATAAACAAATAAAATGAAGGACAAAAGAGTGAGCCAGCGGCACACTCTGTAAGGCCCTCCCTCAACAGCAGCCTCCTACAGGACCTATATTAGAATATCCTTCTAGCTTTCTCCTAAAAGCGCTTTCATACAGAGTACATTTCTCTGTCTTTCTCTTGATAAAGACTCCTCTCTTCAAGAATGAAAATTGCAGCAAGAATTCAGGATGGAAGTGAGAGTGTGAATGTCACGTACATGCAGATGGCTGGGGGAGGTCTCAAGCGTGCACTGCAGAGAAACATGCTTTCTCCATATGTTCTGTGCTGGCTGTACACATACCTCATGGAGCCTATGATCCACTGAGCAGACTACTTTATTTTCTGCCTTGCATGTCACTCAGGATCTGTTCAGTCCAGGAAAGTGTAAAGAATGACTCCAACCAGAGGTCCCTTGGGCAGAAAACGTCCTCTGTTACTTGCCCAAGCAGAGCAGATGGACCCTATGGTCACAAGGGAGGAGCATTCAAGAAGAGGTCCCAACGATGTTTCTCACAGACCCTGCTGTGGGGATGCTGGGGTGTAGCTCTCAGGGGTACATGAGATGGCTGAGCAAGGCCAGGACAGAGTGGAGCCTACAAGCTTTCCTCTCCAGCTTGTCCACATGCTCCCACACCGCCCTGAATTCTATAATATATTCATCTTCCTATTCTCAGCAAGTGGCATTGAGCCCAATGGCCACATGTCCATGAGCACTGAGGGAATCAGTGTGTGTTCTCTTCTGTGGGTCACTCTATATTCTCTCTGCCTTGGAGATGATCCACAATTGGCTCCCAAATCCAGCCCCATTCGGTTCATCCATTCCACAGCTTCGATGTAATAACCTCCAAGGGAACTCCCCAGAGAGAGGCTTGCTATGCATTCACTCCTAATTACCCTCCGCATCACAGGACATATTATCCAGGGTAACATGAAATCCTGCACTGGAAACACTCATCACTTGGACAAAATTTATACAAAATATTGCTCTAACTGTGGTGTTATTTGAAAGTGGAGGGCGACTTGCTAGAATTTAGTGAGAGGAAAGCTATATATAACTCGTTTGGATGGAGTTAACCTCTGCATGGACTTCCTTGGGGACCCACTGCGTTTATCACACACCGAAACTATTAATGCCACGGCAGATTGCTGTAATATAACACACACGTGCTGTCATCATCTTGCAATAACGCAAAACCAAGACATTCACTGGGGCCCTTCATTTTGACAGTTCCAGCTCAGTGCCCACTGAACTTGCCGTGCAAATCCACATATTATTTCTCGACTTTGATTCACATTTGCAGCTACATGAGGCCAAATATCCATGAAAAAACTGAAAAGCTCCATTAAAAATCTTGCTTTTTAAATATCCAGATGTTTAGCTTTGCCTAGCAAACACATCTAGACTATTTCCTGCTTTGTTTCTCAGTGTTTAACCTGTGTTCGGAAGTCCATAGACCTTGTTGAGACATCTGGCCAAAACTCAGACCTGAGGCTTAAACTTGAAAATGGCCGATAAACAACTCGAAGGCGTGTGGAGCTGCTCCTTCCTTTCCCAGGCCACTCAGAGCATTTGCCAGGAGCCCAGTAACACACGTGACACAGCTGTCTAGACGGTTGGAGCCATCCAGGGACATGGAGGTCAGGCTCTCGGTGAGATCTCAGCAACAACGTGTCTGATGCATATTGAGTATCGTGTGGCAAAGTCTTGTTCTCCAATGGTTTTTAATGTCAACCCTGTGTCCTACAAAGAGAAGGATGTATCAAAACATTCCAGGAGGTCAGAGCTGGCCAGCTGGTCTGCCTAACACCAACAATAAAAAGCAGAAGTGCTGCTTTCAAATTCTGTCTCTATGATGGAAACTCCTCCCCCAGGAATCCCCAGGGAATCCCATTCCTAAGAGGTGTTCCATATTATCCATCTAACTCTCCAGACCCACTGTGTCTCAGTGAAACCACACCACTCCATACCCTGCCATCTCTTTACCACCATCCGCATGACACTCTCAGCTACTGGGTGTCTATGCCACCTTCCCTGGAGTTCTTTCTCCACTCTAAGCCTTAGTCTCCCCATCTGTAAAATGGGGAGACATTTTCCTAGGATTTTTAAAGAATTCTGCGTGATCACTTATGTAAGGGGCTCAGCCTTGTACATGGTAAGCCCTCAATAAATATAGCATCAGCATTCTGTATGGGCCCACACAGAACAAAGATTTCAAAGTCAGACGGGGTCTCTGGCTTGAGCAAGTTAAGAGCTCACCACATAAGACAGTTAGATCAAATGAGTTAGTCACATAAATCACCCTGAGTAATGTTTGGCACCTAGAAAATAGTTGGTAAATGTTAGCCATTGGGATTCTTGTCCTCTCCAGGGAAGACCCGCTCTCTCTCCTTTGCCATGACCCCTCAAGAGAGATGTTAGTCTCACATACTGAGTACTTCGGAGATGACATCATTTGGTTCTTTCTTGTTTCTTGGGTATGTTATTTTCACTTTGGGAAAACTCACCCTTTGTCTTTCCAGTAAGTGCTCCAATATAAGTGAAGGACTGTTAGAGTGGTGATGGACTATTACCTGGTACCATGCACCCTTTCAGACCCCCCATCCCCTGCCCCACATGCCCTCAGGGCTGAAGTGGACACCCCCTGTGAGCAACCAGCCCAGGCCAGGAGGATTTCCAGCCCCCACCCCTACCACCATGGCCAATGGAGGAAGCCAGGGGCCTCAGAACAGTTGCTGGAGGGTAAAGGGAAAGGCTGGGTCAGGGCAGTCTCTGGGTTTGTTGACAGCTCTCTACTCACTGGCCTGATGTCCAGGAGAAACCTGCTTCCTCTGTGGAGGGACCATTCTCAGGGTCTGTTCTCACTGACCCAAAGAGCTGATGGGTGAGAAGATGCCCTCAAAGGTGCCTATAAACTGTGAACCCATTTGATCTGCCCCCCCCCAGTGTTTTTATTCTTGTCTTTCCATTTGGGGGGCATAAGTAATTTATTGGTTAAGATAGAAACAATTTCCTAAGTTAGCAGGGAAAACAGTCTCAATGACTTGCACTAGTCGACATATAATTACACATCCACATGACCTTGCCATGCTCAGTGACTGGTCAGGACTCAGGGTACCGATGCCCATGAGGAGCCACCCAACTACGAGCTCAGAGGAGGCCATGTGCCCACAGGAGCAGAGGACACTGGTGAGTTGCTGAGGCTATGCCCTAATTTCACTTGACAAATTCCTCTGTCTCTGCACTGAAAGGGGGAAGAAGAGCCCATGCCTGCTGCTACCTCCAATGGGGACCACTTCTCACCTTGCTTCAGGGAGGCCCTGCTGGCTCCTGGGACATGTACACCTTCAAGGAACTGCCTCACCAGACTCAGAGATTCCTGGGTGGATACTAGACATCCATTACTTTCTAATCACTGGCTTTCTCCTGCTTAATGCCAATCTGGATGTCTTTTAAATTAAAAAGGAATTATAAAGATAAGGAAGAAACTCCAAAAGTTTTGAAGCCCTCATTTTGATGGAGTGCCAGAAGGACAGAGTTGCCAGTAGGCAGCTAAGAAGGCATGGAGTCCCTGGGGAGGGGGGTGGCCATGTGGCCCCAGCTGGGTGGTGCCCAGGACCCTCCATCATCCCCAGTGGAAACTGAGGCAGGAGGGCCCAGCCATCGACTGTACGTCCCCCGCCCGGTCTCATTCCTTCTCTCCCCTAATCCCAGCTTCGCATCAGCCTCTAACCACCTGCACCCCTATGTCCCAGGGACAGCATTTCTCTCTCACTTCCAGCATCTACTACCCATACCAGACCTCATCACCTCTTCTCTGCCTGTGAGAGCCAGCTTTGGTTACATCTCTGCATGTTCTTGAGGGTCCTCCCTAGTTAAGGACAAACACCTGAGGTGACCAAGCTCTGAGATCCCGCTGGGTGGCAGTATTTCTGTCCACCCCCACAGGCAGCCTCAGCACCTGCTACCCTGACCACCAGCCCTATGCTTCCTGCTTCACTCCTGCAGTCTCCATTCCCACATCACCACCCACAGAATCCCTTCCCTCCCCCAGGCCTGCCCATATGCCACCTCCTCCATGAAGCCTCCCTTACCTCCCTACCGAGTGTGTGTCTTCCCTCAGTTAGCCTATCAGGTTCACTCTGTAGCTCACAAATCCCTGTTCTAATCTGTGCAGTGATGATTTTGGACACCTATCTGTTCTACCACACAGAATGCTTTCTGAGGCTGATGACTGAAAGGCACCCGTGGGTGGAACATGAAATGTTAGTCCTCCCATGGGATTTGGAATACCGAGGAGAGATCACAGTAGGAAAAAACCATAGCCAGTGACGCCCCCAGATGCTGGGCCCAAGCCAGGCACTTGACCCTGACCATGGCCTGGGATCCTGTACTGACATGTTGGTGGACACACATGTGTATACACACAACCACCAATTGACTCAAGTAGACAAAGAAGGCACCAAGTCCCTGGAGGAGACCCATGCCACATGGAGGAAAGGCTGCCCCTGGGGCTGGGGAGCCAGATCCACAAACTACTGGTGGGTTTCAGCCAGCAGACTGGTTCTGCCAACAGCCCCAGGCCTGCCTCAACTGGGCCCTCTGCTCAGCTATACGGGGCCTCTGAGGACCATGTGGCCTTAGTCTGGGATGTTGTCTGGCCACTGCTGTCAGTCTATTATATGCCTTTACTGGGGATGCACAGCTTATTTATTAGAAAGCTATTTGGGGTTATATGGGGGAAAAACAGAAGAAAACAAAAAAGAACCCTATTTCCATAGGATGCCACTTCTCATCACGTAGCTTATCCCAAAAGTCCTGCCCAAATCTTTGCTAATGGGAAAGCCTACAGCTTATCAAGATCATGAAGGCCCTGAACTTCCTCTTGGTCCCAGACAACAGTAGGGGATGGTAAGTGTTTTATCCAGCTATGGTTACCCCTATACCTGGGCCTAGGATGTCACAATTCATGGTTAAATGAGCCTAGAGCTGGTGACAGTTACCAGACATCTTGTGACAGATAATTCTAATGAAGGGAAATCCTTCACCCAGGCTTCTGTGGTCTTTACACTGACCCTGCCTTTCTTTCTGATGGACAATATCCTCTGCTTCTCTCTTGGTTACATCCAGATCAGAGAGGTAAATCTCCAGCCATGTTTCTCTGGTCCTTGTCTGGTCAGCACTGACCTCACAGGAAGTTCATGTCAAGGGCTCTGACCGTCCTCCAGGAGAGGAAGCAAAAAGGGCCAGAGAAGGAAGCCAGAGGGCAGGCCTGATGGACAAGCCCGGGAGAAGTCTGGGGGAGAGGCGGGAATACTGCATGTGCCAGGGAGAGAGACAGAGCCTTACAGATCTCCAGAAAATAACTAGAAAACAGAGCCTGTGGCATCCGATCCTCCTCCTTCTCCTCTTTACTCCCTTCTTACTTTTCCTGGAAAGAGCAGAGCTGTCAGTTTCTTCTGGTTCTCCTCACTGCCTCCCTGACTTCTTCAAAAGTCATTCCCAGACTCACCTCCTCCAAGGCAGCCCTCCCTAAGTTTGCCTTATCTGTACTGGGGCTTCTCTGCCATGGAGTGTCAGTGATGCTATTCAGTGGTTATCAGCTCCCAGCTCTCTTGCCCATGGGATTGTGAGCCCACTGACGCAGTTCGTTTCATCAGTGCCCAGAGTTTCTGTGTCATCAGTGCCCAGAGCCCTGCTTGACTCAAGTGAGCCTCTGCAGAAGGCTAACCATCGTACATCCCGTGTCTGTCTCCAGCTCCCTTTCACCCCTCTACTACCATTGCCCTAGCTCACACCCACATCATCTTGTGTCCAGGCAGCCCCCATGGTCATCCACTCCCCCAACTCTTCTCTCTGCCTCCACCCAGCCAGTTCATGCTTACCTGTCACCAAAGGGGCATCTCAAAAGAAGCAGGGAGACCTGGATTCAAATCCCAGCCGTACCACTTTCTAGCCATGTGACCTTGATTAAGGATTTGAATATTTCTAAAACTCAAATCTCTTGTGTCCATAATGGCGTTAAGACGTCTTCGATGACAAAAGTAGGATCATGTGTTAGAAGACACCAGTCATTGAGTCCTCCTCTCCATAACATGGAAAGTTAAATAAGACAATAAGGCCCTCTCTCCTGTCTCAGAAGGAAGTAGAACAGAGCAGTCCAGAGCCACATCCACCTGGTTTCTCGTCCACTAGATGGCAGGTGCTTCAGGGACAGAAGCACTACAACTTTCCTTTCCCAGAGGCTCAGCACAGTCCATGGCTTATAGGAGTCACTGGGTTGGCATTTATAGATTAACCACAGAGTGTTTCCTTGTGTTTTGGATCAACCTCTATCATGCCTCTGCTTTATGTGGGCTTCCCTTCTGATTACCACCTTCAGTATACCTTCAGCCCCAACTCCTGGCACAAAAACACACC
The DNA here is from genome assembly GCF_003009895.1 of Hyaena hyaena. NCBI lineage: Eukaryota > Metazoa > Chordata > Mammalia > Carnivora > Hyaenidae > Hyaena > Hyaena hyaena. The sequence continues at coordinate 251,027 of NW_024082030.1, read as the reverse complement.
CTCATGGGGATCAGAGATCAGGGAGAAGAGCCCCAGCACCCAGCCCTCTACCAGCACACACAGTGGGAGCTCATGTACCATGAAGGCTTGTAGAGATGCTTTCACTTGCATCCCTAGCTGAGCAGCTGCTGTGACGAGGGAGGTTTCCTGAGAAGTTAACTGTTAGGGGGGAACCTGTGAGCACGTGGGGTGAAGGTGGAAGACTAGAAGAAGTGCAAAGAATCAGAGAATTGGGTGAGGATGGCGAAAGAAACACAGTGCGGGACAACCCTGAGGGAATGTGAAAGAAGGACAAGTTAGAAGATTCTTGGGGGTTAGGGATGGCCTCCTGTCTGAGCCCCAGAAACTGGGGGAAAGAAGAAAAAGATGGCAGCAAGTGGACGATGCAGAAAATAAACCTGTGCCCAAGAAACCACATTTACCAGTGGATTTGGATATCACCACAGCTGATTTGGGAAGACGTGCCTATAGGCCTGGGGCATCCTGAGCCCAGGGTCAGATGTCCATCTGCAGTCAGCCTGGCTGGAGGCTGCCTCTCCACAGAACTGACCTTAAGGTCCAGCTGCCTCCTTAACCCTGTCCTTCTTCACAGAGCACAGTCTGTCACCAAAAGACTCCCACTCAGGTCTCTCAGAACATGTGCACTGTGTGTCACACTGTGTGGACAGCGTGCTCTAAACCAGGCCAAGGCTCAGCCTCTAAGCAGGACTTCCTGCTCTGCTGGGCTTTGTCCTCAGCCTCTCTTCCAGGTCCCAGGGAAAGATTCCTCCACTGCTTCTCTGACTCTGAGCTAGCTGTGGACTCAGAGGCCAGACACTGGCAAGTAACTACCTAGCCCTAAGCTTACCTGAGTCCCTGCTCTATGGGAGATATTGTCCTAAGTCCTTTACAATGCCTCTGAGGCAGAACCCATCAGTGTCCCCATCTCATAGGTGAGGTCACACTGAGTGAAAGTTCCGGTATCCATCTGAGGTGGGTGGATTCCAGAACTATGAGCTTCTCTCTGCACTATATTGACCACCCCAAACTTGGAAACCTCTCCCTGCCCTGGTCCCCATTTTAACCCTTTACCCATTGACTTGTCTAGAATGTCATTTTACCACTTCCAGAGCAGAACTGACTCAACTCCACTAATAAAATCATTCCCAAAAGGGACAGAAAATCGAGTCATGTCTAACCCCCACCCTTGCCTCTGTCATGGGCTGTGTGGTCACCCAAGGCTCAGGGTTTGGACTCCAGAATCCCAACGAGTACAGGTGAGTAATCATGCTCTCTTTCCAAGTTCTTTGGAGAGAAGGGAGGCTCAGGAACATCATTCTGCTTCATTGAAAATCTAAGCCTACTCCTAATATCCAGAGGAATATCAACCTTGGTGGTAGCTCACCTAAAATTGGTGAGCTAAAGAAAGCATCCTAAGAAAGCAAGATGGAAATCAGTTACTGAATTTTCCCCAAGTTTGGCCCCATTTCTAGGCAACAACTTTCTCCCCCAACTATGCAGGATACCTGGGCCCTAAAATCTCCATGGTCAAATGACAGCTGCTAGGGGTGGGGGTGCCTCTCTGAACAGTATGGGGTCCACGGAGGCCCAAAGAGAGGCACATGGGACTGAGTTCAGAGTAAATGGAAGTAGGAAGCATGACCTACAATCTTATTTTTTTCCCAGAATAATGCACTTGAAATATGTTTTATTTTGTACTTTTCATCAAAACCTCTTGACTTAATCTTTCTAATTATTACTCTCTGGATTCTTCCCCTAAAATTTCCACCTTTTCCTTGGTCTTTGTTGTTGTTGTTTTTAATATAAAGTTTTACTGAGGTAGCTATATATTTACATGCAGTTGTAAGAAATAACACAGAGAGATCCCACGTAGTGTTAATAAGATTTCCCCCAGTGGTGGCACTTTGCAGAACTATAGTATCGTATCATAAACATGGTATTGACATTGATACAATCCTTGAATCTCATTCAGATTTCACTAGTTTTTACTTTTACTCATTTGTGTGTGTGTGTGTCTAGTTTCATACAATTTTATCACATGTCTAGGTTTGTTTATTCACGACCAGGGTCAAAATATAGAACAATTCCATCTGTTCTGGATCCAGTGCAGCCCTTTTATGACCACATCCACCTCCCTCCTCCATCTTCTGTTTCTAGCTCCAGATGACCACCAATCTATTCTCCACCCCGATAATTTCATCACTGTGAGCATGTTATATAAACATAATCATACAGTATGCAATTCTTGAGGATTGGCTTTTTTCATTCAGCACAATTCTCTTGAGACCCATCCAAGCTGTTGCATGTGTCAATAGTTGTTTCCTTCTTATTGCTGAGTAATATATTCATGGTATGGATAAACCATGGTTTGTTTAATCATTCATCCATTGAAGGGTATCTGGGCTCTTTCCAGTTTTCGACTATTATGAATAAAGCCACTTTGCACATTTGGATACAGATTTTTACATGCACATAAGTTTCCACTTCTCTGGAATAAATGCCCAAGAATGCAATTGTTGGGTTGTATGTTAGTTGTATGGTTAGTTTTATATGAAACTGCCAGGGTGTTTTTTTCAGAGTGCCTATCACATTTTACATTTCTACAAGAAATATAAGAGTCATACCTCTCAGGTATGTGGTGTTACTACAATCACTATTTTTAATTTTCACCATTCTGATAGATATGTAATTATTATCTCATTGTGGGTTTCAGTTTGTATTTCCCTAATAACCAATGATGTTGAACAGATTTTTATATGATAATTTGCCATCCATATATGCTCTTCAGTGAAATGTCTCTTCATATCCTTTGCCCATTTTCTAATTAGATTGTGGGGGTTTTTTTACTGGTAGGTTTTGAGAGCTTTCTGTGTTCTAGATATTAGCTCTTTATGAGATATGTGGTTTGCAAACATTTTTTCCCCAATGTGTAGCTTGTCTTTTCATCCACACAAAGCAAAAGATTTTGTTTTGGATGTGGTTCAGCATGTAGTTTTCTTCTATTATGAGTCATACATCTGGTGTCAAATCTAAGAACTATTCCTCTATTCTTAGATCCTGAAGATTTTCTCCTCTGCTGTACTTTACTTCAAAAGTTTAATAGTTTTTCATTTTTCATTTTCAACTCTGAGATTCATTTTGACTTAATTTTTGTATAAAATGTGAGGTTTAGCTCAAGGTTCATCTTGCAGTTTTGTTCATTTGGATTTATACATTTCTCCTTTCAGCTTTATTGGTTTTGCTTTATGTATTTTGAGGCTACATTGTTTGGTATTTACATACGTAGTTTTGTTATGTCTTCCTGGTAGACTGTTATTTTTATGGCCACGTAACCTTCCTCTTTATCTCTAATGCTTTTCTTTGTGCTGAAGTCTACTCTACCAGATATTAATATAGTCATTATTTTTATTAATATTTGCATGGCATAGTTTTCTATCATTTTACTTTCATTCTGCCTAAGGCAGTCATTGCAATTTAAGTCTATTTCTTGAAAACAGGATTTACTTTGGTTATTATTTTATTCACTTTCTCAATCTCTCTCTTTTGACTGATGTGTTGATATCATTTATATTCAAGGTAAGTATTGACAAATTAACACTTAAACGCTGCATCATTTTATTATTTATTTTCTCTTTGTTTCTTATGGTATTGATGTTTCTGTTAGGTGTTTTAGAATGAGACTTATGGAGCACCTGGGAGACTGAATCAGTTGAGCTTCTTACTTCGGCTCAGGTTCTGATCTCGGCTCAGGTCATGATCTCACAGTTTGTGGGTTCAAACCCTACATCGTGCAGAAGCTGCAACCTGTTTCAGATTCTATATCTCTCTCTCTGCCCCTCCCTCACTTATGCTCTCTCTCAAAAATAAATGAACAATAAAAAATAGAATAAGACTTACATTTAAATTAGTGGTCCTTGAGTAAGACAATTGCCTTCCATAATGTGGGTGGGCCTCACCCAGTCAGTTGAAGGTCTTAATAGAAAAAAAGCCGACCTCTCAAAGCAAGAGGGAATTCTGCAGCCGGCTTTCAGACTTGAACTGCAACTTTGTCTCTTCAGTATCTCCAGCCTGCCAGCTTACCCTGCAGATTTTTGAACTTGAATAGATGTACTGCCTCTGTTTATCATTCATCACTTGATAGTTGTTTACGCTGTTCAAATTTGTTTTTTTTCTAATTTATCATGTAATTCCTTCTTTAACCTATTGATTGTTTAGAAATATGTTGGTTAATTTAGACAAATTTGGGGATTTCCCAATTTTTTTTCTGTTAGTCATTTCTAATTTCATTCATTTGAGGTGGAGAAAATAATATGTATGATTGCAAGTCTTTTAAATTTATAAAGACTTGTTTTGTGGGCTGGCATATGGAAAATAGTTCATGTGAATTTACACGTTTTATAGTGATTTTTGTTTCAATGTGCATTTATTTGGTTTATAGTGTTATTCAAGAGTTTGCTGCTGAACTTCTGTCCAGTTGTTCTATTCCTTACTGATGTTTGGGCATTGAAATCTCCAACTATTATTGTTGAATTATCTACTTCTCTCTTCAATTCTGTCAGTTTTTGCTTCACATATTTTGAGTCTCTCTTGTTACATGGATATATGTTTATAATCATTATTTTTCCAGATGGATTAACTCTGATATTAATATAAAATCTTTATTTGTATCTAATAATGATTTTTTTCTTAAAGTTTTTTGTATGCTGTTTGCATGGTATACCTTTTTCTGATCCTTATTTGTGTCTTTGAATATAAAATTTGTCTCTTTTAGACAGCATATAGTTGGATAATTTTTTTGTTTTGTTTTTTAAATTTTTTTAATAGTTTATTGTCAAGTTGGTTTCCATATAACACCCAGTGCTCATCCCCACAAGTGCCCTCCTGCATGCCCATATCCCCCCTCCCCCATCACACCCATGAGTCCTCAGTTTGTTCTCAGCATTCAAGAGTCTCTCATGGTTTGCCTCCCTCTCCCCTACTATTTTCACCCCCTTCTTCTCCCCCACGGTCCTCCATTAAGTTCCTCCTAATCCTCCTATACGTGCAAACATGTGGTAGCTGTCCTTCTCTGGCTGACTTATTTTGCTCAGCATAACACCGACAAGTTCCATCTGTTTTGCTACACATGGCCAGATTTCATTCTTTCTCATTGCCATGTAGTATTCCATTGTATAGATAAATCACATCTTCTTGATCCATTCAGATGGCCAACAGACACATGAAACGATGCTCAGCATCCCTCCTCATCAGGGAAATGCAAATCAAAACCACACTGAGATACCACCTCACGCCGGTCAGAGTGGCTAAAATGAGCACATCAGAGGACTCTAGATGCTGGCGAGGATGTGGAGAAACGGGCACCCTCTTACACTGCTGGTGGGAATGTAAACTGGTGCAGCCCCTCTGGCAAACAGTGTGGAGGTTCCTCAAAAAATTAACAGTAGAGCTCCCCTATGACCCAGCAATACCACTGCTAGGAATTTACCCAAGGAATACAGTAGTGCTGATGCATAGGAGCACATGTACCCCAATGTTCATAGCAGCGCTCTCAACAATACCTGAAAACATGGAAAGAGCCTAAGTGTCCATTAACTGACCTATAGTTGGATAATTTTTAATACATTCTTCCAATCTCTGTCTTTTGGAGTATTTAATTCATTTATAAGGAATTTAATTACTTATAAGGTAGGATTTATTTTTGATATTTTGCCATTTGTTTTATATGTGTCCCATATCTTTCGTTGTAGTTTCTCTATTGCTTTGTGTATTTCTCCCTCTTTGTGGGGTTAAATAGACAGTTTCTAGAGCAGCATTTTAATTCTTTTGTTGTTTCTTTTCCTGGACTTTTCGGTTATTTTCTCAGTCATTGCCCTAGGGATTGCAAGTAGCACTTTAACACTGTATAAAAATGTTGTTCCACTATTACTTCATTCCCTTTCTTATTGTTGATACTATTATTTTCATAAAAATTGTATTTTATACATTTATATGATATAAGTTTATATATATGTTTTATGTGTATATGGTACAGTTTTATAGTTATTTTAATGCAGTATTTTAAGACAGACAAATACAAAAAAGAGTTACAAACAAAAATGCTTATATTGTCTTTCATAATACATAGTTATTTTTACTGCTGCTTATGTGTGTGTGTATGTGTGTGTGCATGCATGTGCATTTGGATTTGAATGACTGTCTAGTGTCCTTTTATTTTAGTCTGAAGAACTCCAGGTAGTAGTTGTTGTTTTTATTTTCCAGCAAGTCTAGTAGCAACTAATTGTCTTGGTTTTTGGAAATATTTGGAAATACCTTAACTTCTCTTTCTTTCCTGAAGGAGAGTTCAGCTGGATAAAGAGGTTTTGATTGGTAGGCTTTTTCTTTCAACACTTCAATGATGTCATCCCACTATTTTCTGACCTCTTGTTTCTGATGAGAAGCCAGCTGTTAATATTATTGACTTTTCCTTATGCTTGATAAGCTGCTTTTCTTTTACTGTTTTCAGTATTTTCCCTTCATCTTTGAATTTCATTAATTTGATTAGGATATGTCTACAGCAGATCTTTTTGAGTTTGTTCTATTTGGATGTATAGATTCATGTTTTTAATCAAGGTTTGGAAGTTTCCAGATATTTTATTAAACATTTTTTCTCTTTTCTTGTCTCTGTGTGGCATGCTTTTAATCAAATTTTGGAAGTTTTCAGATATTTTATTAAATATTTTTTCTGTCTCTTTTCTCATCTCTGTCCCATTATGGATATGTTGGTATGTTCTCTGGTGTCCCACAGACCTGTGAGGTTCTATTCATTTTTCTTCATTATTCTTTCTGCTCCTCAGACTGGGATAATCTTTATTGACCAATTTCTAATTTTATTGATTCTTTATTTTTCCAACTCAGATATATTGGTCAGTTCCTCTGGTGACTTTTTAAAAAAATTTTAACATTTATTTATTTTTGAGAGACAGAGGTATTAGCAGGGGAGGGGCAGAGAGAGGGTGACAGAGAATCTGAAGCAGGCTCTAGGCTCTGAGCTGTTTGTCAGCACAGAGCCTAATGTGGGGGTCAAACTCACAAACCATGAGATCATGACCTGAGCTGAAGTCAGACACTCAGCCAATTGGCCATCCAAGTGGCCCCCATCTTGTCATGCTTTTAATTCTTTACATATGTTTTTTTTTTAATTATTTGAATATATGTATAATAACTGATACAAATTCTACGCATAGTAAGTACAAGACCTGTGCCCTCTCAAGGACATTTTCTATTGGCAGCTTTGTCTTTTCTTTTCTGTGTATGTAGCATACTTTTTTGCATCTTGGTATGTCTCATAACTTTTTTGTTGTAAAATGGACTGGTGACTTCTCCTTTCCTCAGCTTTTCCTGTGCATGCACACAGGCTTTTAGATCTCCAGGAATATGTCAGTGCTTTTCAAAATTCCCTATGGTCTCCTAGTTCTCCAGGATTTCTTTTTAAATTCCCTATCAGGTTCTAGTTTTTCTTAAATGAAATCACAGCCTTAAGTAGCTGAGATGTTGCCAGCATTCTGGTATTGGTTCAATACTGTCCTGGGAGTAGCTTTCCTCTGTGTCCTCCCTATTTCTCATCCCCAGCTGAGCTTAGATGAGCTCTGAGTCAAATCAAATAGCCACCACATTCTGTAAATAGAGATTTACCAGGGAGCTAAAAGTTCTGACAAAATATTGACTGTTCTCTGGAAGACTACTCTGTCTCTGTCTCCCTTGAGGACTTTTCCTCCCCAGAACATCTGCTAGCAGTAGGTGTGCCTTTGGTCCTGTCCTAAAATAACTTTTCATCTCACTGGACCTAGTCTCTCTGAATGCACTCATCCATTCATGGATCATGTATCCTCTCATGACTTTAAATATAAATCTCCCTCCCAGCACTCTGAGGATTTAAGCTCTCTCAATTGGACAGTTTCTCTTAAACATTCCTCTAGCAAGAACAAAAAAAAAAAATAATTTAAGAACTGAACATGAATTTTATGAACAAGATTTTTATGAACTCTTCCCTGCCCTGAGTCCTGAAATGGTTCATCTTCCTGTTTCTTCTATCAGTGACAGGAATTTCTTTACAAGGCAGTCCAAACAGGGTCTCCCTGTGCTTTTTCCTCCCACATCTCTGCCACTTCACATCCACATAGTTAAGGTTCCAAGCGGTGCTGTCCCTAAACTGTGTTTCAGGCTTCCTCCCCCTCTATCCACACTCTCATTGCCCCAGACTAGGCCACTTGCCTCAGTTTCCCAGGCTGGGATAGAGACACCCCTGGCTTGTACTCTTGTGGTGCTCTGTAATGAACCCATCTAGAGTTCTTTCTTACCACTCTGAATTCTAATTATTCCTTGGTGATCTATCTTCCACCACAGAACATAATCTCCAGGAAAAGATGAGGTGTCATCTGTCCTTCTTCCCTTGGCTATGGAGGTTGGTAGGTACTCTAAAATATATGATAAATAAGTGAACATTAGTAGCAGTGACTGAAATTAATGACACTCAGTCAAATTATAAGTTTGGGTTATGGGCAGGGGTGGGGGGCGCGGGAGAGAACGGATGCTGGTTAATAAACACAATGAGTGATCCCCAAAATGCTTCTGAAAGTAATCAAATGTTCACCCCTGAGGTGTTTCCCAAATGCTTGTGAAAGAAAGGGCTCTGAGAACACCATGAAACACTTGGCAATCATTCTCCACTCTGCAGAGTAACTTTGTGGTTCAGATGTAATTTTTAAAAAGATGTGACTAGACAGCTCAGGACCGCCATCTTTTTGGATTCCAAATCCTTGTTAGTTGGCTAGAAAACCCACAGAGACTTGACTTCAGTTTTCTTGAGAGTAGAAATGTATTTCTTCCAGTTAATGGTAGGCCAAAGTATTTCTTTGCAAGATTTGAGCAAACTCTGCCTTAACAGTACCCAGAAAAACAGATAACCTTGACCACTGGGAATTTTAAATTTGAATTTGAAATGAAGTCATTGGAAAAATAAAACGTTCAAAGTACAAACACCTTTAAAAGGCATCTATCTGCACAATCTGGAATTTGCAGATAGACAGACTCTCCCACACTTGCATCCAAGGCTTGCTTTCTAGCAAGGCCTGAGAGTAATATATTTATTTATCCCATCATACTGAATTGGATAGTGTCCTACTAAAATTCACATTGAGCTTAAAAAATAGAACATCATCCTTACTTTTGAAGACCCTAAGCATCCCTCCTCTACAACCAGAAGACCAATTTTAAAGGAAGAAATCTTGACAGAAATGCTACCTGTTGACAGAGTCTCTCTCCTCCCCATCACCCCCTAAGGAATCCCAAAGACTGGCTATTCCTTCCTGCTTTCTATCACCTAAAGTTCAGGTACATAGCCTGGATTTGGCAACCGGTTCCTTCCATTTAATACATTGGCTCTTGAGAGAGTGACACAAACACTCAGGGACACTCGAGAAAATATTTACAACAGACAAAGGCCCAGTTGTGTCATCTGAAAAAATAGTTCCTGTGGCTGATATGTTTCCTGCTTTTTAGCCTCCTTTGGTTCTAGTCAGTTCTCCAAAATCTGCTCACCAACATTCTCATGAATTCCGGGAGTGTCTCCATATACAGCCAACAAATTCTTTTGCTGCTTACGCTAGCCAGAATCAATATCTGTTGCTTGTTATTAAACCTCTGCTCCCGTGCTCTCTCATAGTGGAAAATCCATTGCAACATGGCAGCTCCTATAGGATGAATCTCTGAGCTCCAGTCCTTGGCCCAACCCTGGACTAACCCTGGAATCAGCACCAGGAAATAGCTGTTGGCTAAATGAGGGCTTAGGGTTAAAAAAAAAAAAAAAAATCTTGGGACTTAGACAGAAGGAATTCAGGAGAAACCTTCCCAGCTCCAGGAACTCTGCCTGTCACAAGAGATGCCATTGTGTCTATTGATTTGGATTCTCTGGCTTGGAACAAGGAGCACAAGTCACTTGTCTTTCTCTTCAGTAATACTGAACAGCTGCTCTGAAGTGAACACCAGATGAAGCGCTTATAACCCCCTTCTCTAAATAAATGCCATAAAGATGACTTTCCCTTTCATAAACCATGGTTAGGAAACATGCCAAAAGATCATTGTCTTCTCCGTGCTCTGGCAGCCCTCTGGCATCCTAGACAGCAAAGCAAGGGCACGTGTTCCCTGGGCAGCACCAGCCCCACTCCAGACAGCTGCCATTCCTCTACCCCTAGGGCTGCAAGGTCAGGTGCTGTCAGGTTTGAAGCCCTCTGCCCCTCTGCAGAGGCAGGTCAGTCCCATCCTGCCAATTAATCCTTCCAAGGAGTAGTAACTGAGGGCTGAGGTCAGGCCAGGGATCTGCAGTCTAATTAGTGCAACAGGCACAAGAACCCATTTGCCCAGCAGGTGGCCAAGGCTTTTGTTTGATGCCTGCTCACACCAAGTGCAAGGGGTAAAGGGGAGTACAGTGGAGGTACCAGAAGGGGTCAGAGAAGACCCACTGAACAGGTGTTCCTGGAACTGGGTCTTGATGTCAGATCAATGGGAAATGCAGGCTGGATGTTTCAGATTGAAACACAATTTGAGCAAAGACACAATGGCCAGGAAGGAGTCAGGATGAGAAGGCAGAATTGCAAGTTGTCTGTGATTGAAGCAAGTCTTCCGTCAGTGGACCAGGAGTGGGCCTTCCTTTCTGAGAGATCTGGGGGACCAAGCCTGAGTCAGTCTCCACTTGGAAACACTGGAGTGGAAGGACCTCTTGCCCAGGAGAGAATCTTCGACATGGGAGCCATGACTCTAGCCAGTGCCTGATGCTTTCCCACAAGGCTGGACACAGGCCTTTCTTTACAGGACTGGGCTGAGACAAGTGAAATGCCCAATAAAGAGACTCATCAGGCATGGTAGCCCTCAGCCGGGCAACAGAGCTTCATCAGTTCATTCGCCCAACATTTATTGCGTACCCATGGTGTACTGTGTCAAGGGTAGCTGGTCCAAAAGTAACTGATACACATTCTTTACAGAAATGTCACTAAATATATGTGACTAGAAAAGATATGGAAAGAACATTTAATGATTTAGAGAAGAAATATACTCCATAGGAGAAGGCAAGTTACAAATATGTTGTACACAGAATAATGGTATTTTCTGTAAGAGAAAAGCTTCCTTGGGCACCTGGCTGACTTAGTCAGTTGATCATCTGACTCTTGGTTTTGGCTCAGGTAATGACCTCATGCTTCATGGGTTCAAACCCTGCATCAGGCTCTGTGCTGACAGCATAGAGCCTGCTTAGTATTTTGCCTCCCTCTCTCTTTGCCCCTCCCCCACTTAGTCGCAATCTTTCTGTCTCTCAAAAATAAGTAAATAAACATTAAAAAACATTATTTAAAAGAGAAAATCTTCCTTTTTACATATAAAGACATGGAGATTGGAAAGATATATAGATAATAACAATACACACACACTACATGCATTTTCTCTGAGTGGGAGTATTACAGGTGATTTACAATTTCTTCACTATATCCATCTTCCAGATTTTCTACAATGCATGTGTATAATTTTGAATATGGAAAAAAATAAAAGAAAAAATTTAAGAACAACAACAACAACAACAAAACACAACCCTGAGTTGCCAGAAATGCTCAGTGGCAGGGTTGGACTCAGTCACACCCACATAGAAGTGGGTTGATGGATAGTAAAAGACTCTGGAACCTATTTCAATCTTTTATTTATGAGGCAGTTACTCTATTTAGTTTTAGCACACAGCTACTAGCCTATTTTGTGGGTTGTGGTTCCAATGACAGTTTAATTGTCAGGGCTTTTGCTGTCTCATTTAGGTCTGCTTGTTTATCTGGTGCTTCTGGGGCTCCCACTGAGCCTTGCTGGTGCTACCTGAGGAGACAGGTGTGTCTCCAGATGGGACACCGATGTCTCCTGGCAGGTAGGGGAGTTCACGTCCAAGGGGACAAGAGGTTTCTTTGGCCAGATGCTTATTATGACAAGATTCCTTTATTGTGATAGTGACTCCCAGTTGCCCTAGGGTTTCTAGTGGTAGAACAGGGTCTTAGCCCTCTGGGGACAAAGAAGGTAGCTGTGTGTGTGTGTGTGGGGGTCCCTCTTGCCTAAGCCCCCAGATCCAGGAAGCCTATCAGTGGAGGAGCTACTTCTCAAGGGTGGGGTAGAGAGCTCTGCCCTTGGCTGTTTATTGAGAATGGGGCTCCTGATTGATCTCCCTGGCATGTGGTGTTATAGGAACTCTCCTTCCACACAGGAAGAGAAGAGCCCACTGGGTGCCTTCTGTGTTAGGTGGGGAGTGGGAAACACTGGGTCTGGGTCTCCTTCTTTGGCTGGAGGGGATGGGGACCTAAGACACTGTGCCACTGAGTTCTTCCCCAGTCCTGGGGCCTCACTTCTCCTTCTTCCCACCTGTCAGTGTGCTGGGTGACTGCCTGCTGTGTTAGTTCCAGAGCCCAAAGCCTTGCTTAGCAGAGAGGACAGGGAGAGCTGGGTCTTTGCCATCTCCTCCAAAACACAAGCCCTTCCCGCTCAGTCTCCTTCACTTCTTCTTTTTCCTTCATCTATTCCTGTATACTCTCCGTTGAGGTATAGTTCACCTACTGGAAAGGTCACCCATCTAACATGAACAGTTTGGTGACTTTAGTACAGTTACCAGCTTGTGCAGCCAGCACCTCGTGTCATTCTGGAGCATTTTCATCAGCCCAGAAGGGAAGCCAGTATTTATTAGCAGTCACTGGGTCCCCTTCCCACCACCCTCCCCCCGCCCCAGCAACCACAAATCTACCTTCTGTCTATTGGGATTTGTCTTTTCTGGGCATTTCACATAAATGGAATCATAGAATGAGCGGTGTTTTGTGATGGGCTTCTTTTGCTTTGCATAATATCTTCAAGGTTCGCCCATATCATAGCACATAATACTTCATTCTTTTTATTTGCAAATAATATTCCATTAAATAGATTCCATTTTGTGTGTCCATTCATCACTTGGATTTTTAAGTTGTTTCTGCTTTGGGGCTATTATCAATAATGCTGCTATGGGCACACATTCACAAGTTTCTGTGTGGACGTATATTCTTATTTTTCTTGGTTTTATGCCTAGGAACAGAATTGCTAGCACATATGGATGCAGTACTGACATATGCGACAACATGGATGAACCTTAAAAGCATTATACCAATTGTGAGAAGCCCAGCCGTGTACTGCATGATTCCATTTATATAAATGTCCACAATTGGAAAATCCATTGAGGCAGAAAGTTCGATTTGTGGTTGCCCCATGATGGTGTCATGGCTGGGGAAGAAGGGTGACTTCTAATGTGTATGAGATTTGGGGAGAAGTGAGGAAACTATTCTCAGGTTGACTGTAATCATGGTTGCACACTTCTGTGAATATACTAAAAGCCAATGAACTGTACACTTTACCTAGGTGACTCATATGGAATGTGAATTATATCTCAATAAGGCTGTTCTTCAAAAGAACAGAAGGGAGAGAGGAAAGGAGGGAGGTGGAGAGTCAGTGTGGGGAGACAGAGCTGGGCCCCTCCCCCACCCCCACCCTGTGCCCCCGGGGCGAGTTGTCAGTGTTTCTGAGAGCCACAAAGCTCTGGCCTCCGTGTGTCATCTGAAGCAGGGACTGCTGTAAATCACTGGCTCAGGCTCCGAGGAATGACTCTGTAAACAGGCTCCAGCAGCCTCAGCTATGTGGTCATTACCGCTTTATTGATCCTCAGATACCTTCTGGGGATTGAGTTGCTTGGGACTTCTCTACTGGCCTTGTAAGTCTCCCTGTGTAAGTCGGTGCCCCATTTCCCAGCCCAGGATTTCTGGCGACCCCAATCTTCCTGCTGTAAATGTCAGAGATAATAAAGTGGGGCCAAATCTCCTGCAGGAAATGGTGGAAACATTACCTCTGAAATGGAGGGAACAGGACTGGGCAGCATTCTGGGGGATTCCTGAGGGATGTTCTCCCCAGGTGCCCAGGGGTCAGGGGGATGGACCGGCAGAAGAAAGGATGAACAGAGATTAGATTTGGGGGCTTTTGCTTTTTGAGAACACTTCTGTCCAGGTGGCTTGCACCCACCACATGCCAGACACAGCAGAGGGAAGTAACAGATTCTATTAGAAATTAAAGGTTCAGGACACATACAAAGTAAGTAAGGTACATGTGCTTCTTCATAAACAGAACGTTGGTCGCATTGAGCTAATGCAGGAGCCGACACCAGGGTGAGGACCAGCACCAGGCTTGGGGTTCCCCAGAGCAGCAGGGAGCAGCAGAACAAGCATGCAAGCTGCTCCCCACCCCCACTGCCCTGACTTCACAGGAGCCCCACATTCACAACCCTGCTTTCCTAGGAATTACTCTTACTTGGGAGAACTTAGTAGTTTTCAAAATCCCCACGTGCCTCCTCTCTTATTTGGTGACACAAGAGATCGGTGGTACCAGAGGGGACAGGGATGAGCATCTCCTGGTACGGAGAGGGAAATGAGCTCAGAGAGGCTGGGATCCTAAATGATCCATTTTCACAATCTGGTGTCATGGGGTCACTGTTATAGCTTGTCAGAGAGGCCCAGCTTCCCGCTGACGCCATTACCCAAACACCCTTGTGGTTCTCAGCCCCTTTGCCCTCATGACTGTGAAAGTCTGGCTGTACCAAAGCCAGGCATTCAGTGGTCAAGAGGCTCCACATGCCAGGACCCTAACTGGCCACCGAGGGAGCCTTGGCCTCTCATCACACAGGCATGAGAGTCGGTGAACCATGGAGTGCACACTCTCGGGGTGCAGGGCCTGGTGGTGCACAGAATGGGGGATCAGCAGGGCAGAAGGAAACCCAGCAGCCAGAATGTGCACCGACCCACGGTGGGGCAGGGGGCGGGTACTTCTTTCCACAAAGAATAGACACAAAAAATTTTTTCTTGAAACTTGTGCCCCCTTTAATTTATCACTTAATTTTTTTTTTCAAGTTTAGTTAAAGTGGAGGAAGGGGCAGAAAGGGAGAGAGACACTCTTAAGCAGACTCCATGCTGTCAGTGCAGAGCCCAATTTAGGGCTCAAACCCACCAACTGGGAGATCATGATCTGAGCTGGAATCAAGAGTCAAGACTCTTAAGCAACCTAGCCACCCAGGCACCCCTAATTTACCATTTTTGACAGAAACATGGTTACAGAGGACTATTTCTCTATTATAAGGGGAAACAATGCAAATACGATGGTATGAGAGCACCGACCTTTCATGGGGACATGAAAGGGAGCCATGAGGCAAAGGGAACTGAAGCGTGGGGACTGCTGCTCACCTCCCCATCACTGTCCCCATACTGAAAGTGTGGCCAGTTTCTTCAGATGTTCTGAGTTTTCAAGGGAACCTGGACTTTTATGTGTAACCTCTCTGTTTTCATACTGGGCACAAATCTCATTTTTCTCCCAAACTCCAGGAAGACCAACTATGCAAAATGCATCAGGGACCAATTTTTCTTCCTTCCTTCCTTCCTTCCTTCCTTCCTTCCTTCCTTCCTTCCTTCCTTCCTTCCTTCCTTATACAGAGAACTTCACAAATTTAAATGTCATCCTTACACAAGGGCCATGCAAATCTTCTCCATATTGTTTCAATTTTTGTAGAAGTGTTGTCGAAGTAAGCACTTTGGCATTCAAATCTGACTTGCGAGCTTGGAGAGTCTTACTCAGGTTTTACATGACACTGACAGGAAATGTCTCTGCCTCAGAAAATCACGGCGATTCTCGGACAGTAAGCTGATTCTATAAGCATGTTCCAAAGACTCCTATTGGGAGGGAGCACTTGATTCCCAAGCCTCATCTTCCCCAAGAGCACTCAGGGAACACCCCAATCTCTCCTCCTCTGAGGACCAGCCACACAAGCACATCTTGAACCTGATTGGTTTTATTCTCAGGAAATAAAAATGGGTTAATGGACCACACTTTTCTATATTTTTGGTTTCATGATATGGAGGAAAATCGACTTCATCCCAAGAAACTGAAGAATGATTTAATAGATTTTGTTCCAAAGCCTTGCTCTGTTGAGTTGAGGATGTGGCTTTCTTGACAAACATCAGTACTAGTTAGCAAAAAGTTTAGACTTGGCCCCTGAGAATCCCAGGTTCAAAGCCTTATGTCTTAATATAAACAGGCTGTGAACTTTTGACTAAAACAGGTAAAGTAATGACAAATAAACCATGATGAAATGAAAACTAATCAGAGGAGAATAATTTTCTGAATGTTTCTGAGAAGGCCTGCTAATCCCGGAGGATGTGATCTCACCTTCCAGCCACATAGCCTCTGTCTGCACAGGAGAGCTGTAGATGCTCTGATGTCCTGGGCTGCAAGCACACCTTTGCTCTGAGTCCCAGCCACGTGGTGGGAAGGCTTGGCCAACGTCTTCCTCCCTCACAGCCACCATCTCTTTTTCTCTCCTGACCGATGAATCCCATGCTTTAGGCTCTCCTTGGTATGCTCCTGTGCAACTGTACTTTTCCTCCTCATTCACATCATCACAGAATTAAAAAAAAAAAAAAAGCATTTGAGGAAATTAGAACTGGCAAAAATGAAGCTGAGCAAATTTGCTGCCTCTTTCCTTCCATGTAGTCCCCACACAGCAGCCAGTGACCCAGTTAAAATTCAAAGATTTTATCACATCTCTGCTCAGAGTCTGCAGTGGTTCCCTACTTCTCTGATGAAAGTTATGGTCTTTCAAATGACTTCCAGTGTCTCTGTGATTTTCTCCCGACTTTCCCCTGACTCACATCTGTGGTCTTATCTCCTTCTGCTTTCTCTCTCCCCAGTGCATTCAGTCAGCTACACTGACTCCTTAAGCACACCAGGCCTACCCCACCACAGGGGCTTTGCACCTGCTTCTCCTTCAGCCTGGGACCTCTTCCTCAGGTCGGCACATGCCTCAGCTACATGTCTCACTCCCTCACTTCCTTTCGATCTTTACTCAAATACTGTTTCAATTTTTTTTAAGTTTATTTATTTTGAGAGACACAGAGAAAGGATGGGTGGGGGAGGGGCAGAGAGAGAGAAGGGGAGGAAAGGGAGGGAGAGAATCACAAGCAGGATCCTCGTTGCCAGCGCTGAGCCCAATGAGGGACTTGAACTCATGAAACCCTGAGATCATGACCTGAGTGGAAATCAAGAGTCAGATGCTTAACTGACCGAGCCACCCAGGTGTCCCTCATTGTGATTTTGATTTGCATTTCCCTGATGATTAGTGATGTTTAGCACTTTTTCAGGCACTTCTAGGCCATTTGTATGTCTTCTTCAGAAAAATGTCCACTCAGGCCCTTTGCCCATTTAAAAAATTTTTTTTAATGTTTTTATTTATTTCTAGGAGAGAGGGAGAGAGAGACAGCGTGAGCAGGGGAGGGTCAGAGAGAGAGGGAGGCACAGACTCCGAAACAGGCTCCAGGCTCTGAGCTGGCAGTCAGCACAAAGCCCAACGCGGGGCTCGAACCCACGAACCGCGAGATCATGACCTAAGCGAAAGTCGGACGCTCAACCGACTAAGCCACTCAGGCGCCCCGCTTTGCCCATTTTAAATAGGATTATTTGGGGGGTTTGCTAGTGAGTTTTCATAGAAACAGGAAATGGAATGGTGTTGTGAGGGGCTGAGAGCAGGGGGAAATAGAGTTGCAGATCAAAGAATACAAACTTTTAGTTATAAAAAGAATCAGTTCTGAAGATCTAATGCAACAACATGGTGACTATAGCTAATAATATGGTCTGTATACCTGAAACTTGCTGAAAGTAGATCTTGAGAGTTCTTACACACACACAAAAGGAGTTAACTATGTAAGATGATGAGTGTTAATTATCTGGGTCTCGGTAATCATTCCACAATGCATATGGATATCATATCCTCACAGTGTACATTTTAAATATATACCAGGGAGCACTTGGATGGCTCAGTCGAGTAAGCCTCCAATTCTTGATTGCGGCTCAGGTCATGATCTCACAGCTCATGAATTCAAACCCTCCATCGGGCTCTGTGCTGACAAAATGGAGCCTGCTTAGGATTCTCTCTTTCTGTCCCTCTCCACTTGCACTTTCTCTCTCTATCTCAAAATAAATAAATAAATTTTAATCAATCAATCAATAGAAGCATATTTGTCAACTATTCCTCAATAAAGTTGGGGGAAAAACAGTCACCTCCCTGAGGTTGTGCCTGGCCACAGTATCGAACTTCCTCAATTCAGTGTCTGCAACTCCACCTCCCCTTCCAGGCTTCTTCCTCTTGCTCTGTTAGCCCTCATCACTCATTATGTGAGGGACAGTCTGGTTTACATATTACCTTGTTTGTTAACTACTTCCCTCCCAGACTGTAACCTCCCTAAAAGCAAAGATTGTGTTCTCTTTGCTTGATGCATAGTTGACTCTCAATAAATGTTGAAATTTTTATTCCTTTAAAAATAAAAACACTGAGTGAAAATAATATTTGTGCCCTGGCAAGAAGACACTAATGGAACTGGACCCTTAGAAAGCCCTGATAACCTGCTCTTTGCTCTGTGGGGACCTGGACAGGTCTCTTGTCGTCTCTGAGCCTCAGTGAATGAGAGAGCCATCACCTCTGTAAAATGGGTCCAATTGCACCTGCCTGTCTAATGCCCAGGATGTTTGTGAGATGCTAGTTAAAGAACATGGCCAAAAGTCCCTTTAAACACTGCCCGATGTCTCTGGGACAGAGACAGAATTGCCCCACCGAGGACCACTATTCTATAAGGTTCTATTAGTAGTCATAAAAATAATATTCACCACTTAAATTCTTTAACTAGTGTATTTTTCACCAAAAGTAAAAGTTGGTTTTATTTCTCTTGTTAATTTTTATTCTTATGAGAATGAACTAGACACTTGCCCTGCCCCAGGCAGCCCTGAAACTTCTTCAGGCATGCCTGTCACCACAGATGTCCTTTCCTTCATTTGGAGGGCAGTAAAAATGTTTTCAGAGTTTGTATTTCAATTCGGGTCCTCGAATGACATCCCCAAAGTACTGGGGAATCCATGCGAAGTTCCATAGTAGGATCTGCTAGTGAGTCATTGGGCAGAAAGCACTTCCCTTCTTTACCAGCCACCACAGCCATGCCCTTTACAAAATGCTCCTGGCCCGTGGAGGACACAGTTACAAACAGGCTAATGGCTGGTGGAATGTATTTAAAGAAATCTAAGTGGCCCCTTTGGGAAGCTTGGCTTCAAAGGGGGGCTCTTCTAAGGGGGTTCTTCTCGTGGGTAACAACCATCCCAAATTTAACACTGATGCAGTCAAATGTGCAAAGAAAACGTTACTTTTTTGTTTAAGTTTTCCTGTAGCTGTTTAAAAAAATATTTTTAATGTTTATTTATTTTTGAGAGACAGAAACAGGCAGAGTGGGAGCGGGAGAGGGGGAGAGGGAAAGGAAGACACAGAAACTGAAGCAAGATCCATCCTCCAACAGGGGGCTTGAACCCATGAACCGTGAGATCATGGCCTGAGCCGAAGTCAGACGCTTAACTGACTGAGCCACCCAGGTGCCCCTCCTGTGGCTGTTTTAATCTTCTACTTGAATCACATTCCGTGGACTAGTGGATGTGGATAGAGAACAAGGTGTGTGAGGAGAGCAGGTGAAGACAGACTTGGTGAAGTCCATGTGCTTTTCCCACTTGTGTGAGTAGAGGCACAGGCTGCCCTTGTCCCAGAATCTCTTCAAGAACGTTCATACAGAGAATAGGAGCAGCCTGAAGACAGGAGCAAAACATAATGGGTTGATATCCAGTGAAGGCAGGGGGCATCTAGAACCCAGGGTTTGAGATTTTCCTCACCTACAGAATAACACGTAAGCCAGCCATGGTTGTAAGGATGATGGGAAAAGACATCACACTCCTGAGTCAGAGACAAAGGACCTTATTGCTCACGACACAACTGGCAGAATGAGCACCAGCATATCTGCATCAAATCATTCCATGTTGATGATGCCGAGGGGCTCATGTGGCTACTGCACGTGCAGTGAGTTCATATCACAGCAGAGAATCTTTTACCATATTCAATCAGCACCCCTGGCTGACTCCCGCCCCAGAAGGAAGCATTATCTTTGCCAGCCTGGACAATTAAGCAAGCCTGCCCTTTGCTTTGGAGGGGACACTGCCTCTGTCTTCCGAGGCCGTTCTCTACATGAACATTCTTGAAGCAATTCTGGGACAGAGGCAGCCAGTGCCTCTGCTCACAAGAAATGGGGAAAGCACACGGACTGTTGTCTCCCAGGGTGGCATGTCGGAATGTGGTCTGTGGAAGTCCAGGAATAGGCCATGGTCACCCCAGAGCTTCTGATCTTGGTGAGAAAGGATTAAAAAATAAAAGGCTGAAGACTGTGCTCCGTGTCACTCGAAGATAAGTGTGGCCTTTTCATCTCTGGTACTGCCTCATACGTAAACAAAAATGGGCCCAAATGCAAAACATAAGCAAGACTGAGGAGTTTGGCAACCTGAACATTCCTCCACACCAGGCACGTCTTCTGTCGGAAGTCATTGGCCCCCGGCTGGCTGGGCCCGCACACACCACAATCCATCACTGACAGGCCGCTCTGGCCCCTGTCGGGCCTCTGGAGCCGCATCTGTAGGCAGAGACCAGCAATTAAGCGTTTAGATTCACATCAACATTTATAACAGCCTGGGGGACATTTTGAGTGCCCTGGAGACCAAGTAAGCTACTATCACTACAATCATAAGAAGTAAGATTACACAGAGAAAAGTTTTATAAGATATTCTGCATATGGAATTATTTTGACAAGAAATTTAGTTTGCTTTTCTTCAGGCTTCTTTGCTTGTATAAGGGTATTAATTGCTCACTAATCCACTTAATTTGATTCAATGTCTTTATTTTTGTGAAGAAAATTGGTTTTTTCTTTTTTAAATGTTTATTTTTGAGAGAGAGAGAGCTCGCGAGTAGGGGAGGGACAGAAAGGAGGGTGGACAGAGGATCCAAAGCGGGCTTTGTGGTGACAGCAGACAGCCTGATGTGGGGCTCAAACTACAAACTGTGAGATCCTGACCTGAGCCAAATTCAGACTCTCAATCAACTGAGCCAGCTAGGCACCCCTTGAAGAAAATGGTTGATCATTTACTATAAGTTGGTCCTGACTAAGTGTGAGGATACAGAGATAATCAGGTAAGTGGCTGCTTATTTTCCCAAGGAGCTCACAGCCCTCTCAGTGATAGTGTCCTCTGTGAGGCAGAAAGTGCCAGAGGTTTGGTCAAGGCCAGTGCCTGACTCACAGACACTGGGCAATGATCTCTCTTAATCCTATCAGATAAGTGTGGGAACAATCCCCCTCATCCGTGCTCCTCACATGTACTGCCTCCTCCTTCTCAGATCCTTATTTGCTATGTCTTGCAAATGTCCACTTGGGCTGCCGAAAACTTTGAGGGCAGACTGGTCAAAAAAGTGAAAATCCAGGCTTACTTGGCATACTCAGTGCATGAAGCAAAGGTAGGGCGAGCTGCTCAAACAAACCTCTGTTTGTGATAGGTGAAGGAATTGAGAGAATGGATGGATGGATGGATAGATGATGCAAAAGTGTGAATTCTTGTGAAAGGAAAAATGGAAAAAAGGAAAAATGAAATTGACACCCATAGGATGGCTGTTATAAAAAAAAAAAAAAGGAAGGAAAGAAATATTGGTAAGGACATGGAGAAATTGGAAGCTTTGTGCATTGTGGTGGGAACGTGAAATGGCACAGCTGCTATTGAAGACAGTATGGCAGTTCTTTAAAAAATAAACATGATTTTTTTGTGTGAGCCAGCAGCCGTATTTCTGGGTAGTGTACCCAAAAGAAGTGAAAGCAAAGACCTGAACGGACATTTGTACATCAATGTCCAAGCAGCACTGTTCACAATACCTGAAACACGGCCCCAAAATGGTGTGTGTGTATACATATAGAATATTCCATTGTGTGTATATAGACACACATACATACAATGGAATATTATTTAGCCTCCAAAAGGAAGAAACTGTGATACTAGCTACAACATGGATGAATCTTCAGGACATCACACTAAGTGGAATAACCCAGACACGAAAAAACAAATATTGTATGATTTCACTGACATGAGGTAACTAAAGCAGTCAAAGTGCTAGAGACAGAAAATGCATGGTTGCCTTGGGCTAGAGAGAGGGAGGAAGGGGGAGTTATTGTTTAACGGGTACAGAGTTTCATCATGAAAAGGTTCTGGAGATGGATGGTGGCAATGGCTATGCAGCAATGTGAATGCACTTAATGCCACCAAACTGTACACTTCAACATGGCTAAATGGTAAATTACATGTTATGTGTATTTTACCACAATAAAAAAAAGGAAAGGTAGCATATTCAGTGAGTTATCAGTTGAGAAATTGATGGCAGTTTTCACTTTTTAGCCAGATGTTTTGGCATCATCGAGACATGGCCAAAATGAAATGATGAAGGATTTGGGAATTGAAGCCAGGGCTCTAGAGTCTCAAGTGACTGTGATAATTACTGCATTTCATTTCCTGTATGTAAGGCAGATTGAGTTCAAGACCAAAAGCAATATTCCAATGGGCTGTGATTAATTGCCTCTCCTGTGTTTAAATGGACCTCCTCATGGCTTTTGCTATTGTTCTGTACAAATAATTAGGGCAGTTTCCACTGCAAGTCATCGTAGAAAGCAAAAAACAAAAAAAAAAAAACAAAAAAAAGAGGCAATTTCTGTTCTTAATGAGATTTCAGACTTGGAATATGTTAATCCACAGTGAGATGGTGGACACACACAGGTTGAGCTGGGAAAGGGAAGCACCAGGCCTGGAGCGTGCTCTGGCCCTACACCAGCCTGTCATTTGCTTCTACCATCTCTCTTAATGTTCTTAGTAATGCTATGACGTATATATTATCTCTTCTTTATTTATAAATGAATCTCAGAGAGGTTAAATCACTTTTCCTGAGTCACACAGATGGTAAAGGGAAGAGTGGAAAGTTGTACTTTGCTCTGATACCAATCGTTTCATGCTTCTAAAACAGCAATAGAATGGCAATAGTATTGACAGGCAATAGGAACCTTGACTTTCCCTGAATAACTATAGTGTTATTCATTTGGTTATTTATTCACTTGGCCAACAAGTAAGCATTTTCACTTCCTGTGTTCCAGGGATAGGCTCTGAGAATAGAGACAGGATATTCTGGTGCTATCTTCAGGGAAGATCAATGTTAGTGGCAGGGAGACTCAGGTAAAAGACTGTGATTTTGTGCTATTGCAGAGATATGCATGGGCAGGAGACAGTACACAGGAGGTAATGTAGCCTGGGCCACTTTGCTGCTGACATAAGGATAAGAAGGACTCAACAGACAGAAAAATGAGAAGTAGTCATTTCAATCAGAGAAGAAGAACACCAAATTCCCCATAGCACAGTTGGAGAATATATTAAAAATGAGGGTGGGGGTAAGGGGTTCAGATTTTATGCTGAGGTAGACAATGGACAGGGAGCCACCGACATTCTTAAATGAGAAAATGACAAAAGCATTAAGTTTGTGATTTAGAAAAGTCTCTCCGATAACTGCATGGAGGATGGAGATAGAGGGTGGTGGCCAGCACAGAGGCAAGGAGACTATATTAGCTTCCGAAGGCTGTCATAACAAATTACTACAAAGAGGGGGAGCTTAAAACAACAGAAATTTATTCTTTCATAGCTATGGAAGTTAGAAGTCCAACATCAAGGTGCTGACAGGCCCAAACTCCCTGTGATGACTCTAGGGAGGGTTCTGCCTATCTCTTAGCTTTTGGTGTTGCAGGCAGTGGCAATCATAGGTGTTCTTTGGCTTATAGGCACCATCACCCACGGCATTCTCCCATGAGCTGTCTCCTCTTCCTGCAAGGGCACCGGACACATTGTTTCAAGGTCCACTCTGCTCCCATGTGACCGTATCTAAACTTGATTATATCTGCAATGACTATTTCCAAATAAGGTCACATTCACAGGTATTATGGGATAGGACTTATGTGTGTATATATATAGGAGCACAGTTCAACCTACAATAGAGACTAGTTAGAGGACACTTGCAATTGCCCAGCTGAGAAAAGATGAGGCACTGAGCAGCAGCAGAGACACAGAGAAAAGGAAGGAATAGGAAGGAGAGCTGGTCAAGCCTGAGAGTGGTACAGGCTAAGGGCCACAGGGAGGTATAGAAAGAAGATTCCTGGGAAGACAAAAGTGGGTGGGGTGGGACACACAATGACTTTGCCATGAACATCAGAGGGCTGGCAGTGATGTTGATTTTTCCACTTTTTAAAACAACAGAACTCTCTATTGTCTGTGAGATAAAATGCCAATATTTGGCTTGGGCGACATTTGAATCATCCAAGTCTGGCCCACACCTCTCTCTCCAGCTTCATCACTCACACCCCTGCCTTTCCCCCAGTGTGTACACATGAGCAGGAACAGGCATGCACACACGCACACAAGTGCATGCACACACGCGCGCGCGCACACACACACACACACACACACACACTGGACGGTCATTTTCTCCTTTTGTTCACCTTGCTCCTAAAGCACATATGGGACTGTGCTCCTTCAGGCTTCAGGAGAGGTGGTGTCTTGTGCCTGCATGTGTCTGCCTGGTGTGCAGTGGGGGAGGAAAGCATGGTCTTGTCCCTGCCCAGGGTGTACCCCTACCCATTGAACTCCATTCCTCTGCCCTCTAATCATCCTTGGGGAAAGAATTAATCCTTGCTATCCCTTACCTTCCATAGTATGCTGAGTCTAGTCTGTACCTACAGTTGTTGTGCTAATTCGTGGTCATTGTGTCTGTCTGATCCACCCTCCAGAGTAAGTACAGATGGAAAGATCAATATTTTACTCATCTTTCTATCTTCAAGGCCTCACAGGACCCATCTCAGAGTAGAAGCTCAAGAAATATTTGTTGAGAAGAGCAAACTGTACTGGCTTTTCAAGGAATGTTGCTGGAGTCTACTACAGGGAGCAAGGGCATGGACTTTGAGGTCAGGCAGACTTGCATTTGAATCCGGCTCTGACACTCAGCAGCTCTGTTAATTAGTGGAATTTTAAAAACTTCCTAAGCTTCATTTCCTTACTTGAGAATGGGGATCCCAACAGTGGGGCTCTGAGAAAAGTCAGTGAGATCACAGGTGTAAATTATCTAGCACACTACCTGACACCCAGACTCAGAACAGACTGGTTACCCCATGGTTAGTGTTCTGAGGACATCTCAGATGGCCCTTCCCATATCCTGTCCGCCCAATAGACTGATGGGATTTGTGAGTCCCTGCAGCTCTAGCCCCTCCCACCATTCTCTTGCCCCATGGTATCCATTAAGTTATGATGTAATTGAGAAATACATGCATGATTTCTTCCACAGTCTTTATGGTTTGGGTATTGAGCAGTCATGAGACATCGGAATGTCACCAAGAACAACTGTTTGGGGAACAAAGTCCAGGAAGAGCATAGAACCAGAAATGTTCCAAGAGCATGTATAGGAGTTAAACAATGCTCTTTACAGTTTGCAGACTGGATGGGAGCTGACGCAGAGGGAAGACCCCGAGCTGGCATCTCCGCATCCAGTCCCGGCTCCATCTCTCATAGGCCCTCAGACCTTGTTGTCTCAGCCTTTTCATGAGGCTGTTGTGACAACTGGAAATAATGTGTAAAACTGAACAAGCCAGTGAACAATAGAAACTATTCAATAAAAGGTGCCCCCATTTTCTGTCATTAAGATGATAGTGTGGGTGGAGAGAGGAATCAGAGACCCTCAGTAGGGAGTGCTCATGGTAAGTTAATCCCAGAAGAAACTTAGCACCATCTCCTTGATGCCAAGGGGGAGCTCTACAGCCCAATGGAACCTGCGTGGACTGTTTGGAAAGCAGTATACCCAGGGAGACCAGACGTGACTGTCCTGAACCCCAACAGAGCCCCACTCCTCTGTCCTGCCTGATCTGTCAGGCAGGTGCCCAGGCTCCAACTAGGTAACAGGCAAGTCTGAGCTAGGAGCTCCGTGGGGGTAGGCATCTGGAAAGAAGTGAAAGAGAGAGAGGCAGCTGGAAGCAAGCTCACAAAGGGCCCAGTGGGTGGGATGGAGGAGCATGAAGCTTTGAGGTAAAGGAGGGTTTGGGGAAGGAAGAGAAAGCAAGTCATCCGAAGCGACTGTGTGCTGACTCTGAAGCTTTTATTTGGGCATCTTTGGAAATGTCTGCAGGAGGCCCACAAAGCACAATAAACTGCCCAGTGTCTTTGAGAACTGGGAGGTGCTTATTTTAATTCCAATGGGAATTTTTATTGATCTAGGCAGGTCTTTAAGCCTGATGTCGTGAACTGGATGCTGGGGGACTTGCTTCTAGTCCTGCCCTAGCATTCTGCACTTGAGTGATCTCAGTCGGCCCCTCCACCTTGGGGGATCCAGCCCCTTCTCTGTGAAGGGTGGGTTGAGAATTTGATCTCTTAGCTTCCTTGTGGCATTTTGTAACATTTAATTTCAGATTCCCAATCTCCCATTCTAATTTTTTTTAGTTGGAAACTACAACTTAGAAAACAATATTTTTTTGCCTTCTCTTTCTGTATCATTTCCTAGACGCCAGGATCTGCATCACAAAATTGCCCAGGAAGGCTGTTAAAAATACCTTCCATTGGGAGGGGACTCAGGAACGTTTGTCAATTTCACAAGTTCTGTAGGTGATATTTTTATGATTAACCTACACTGTCTGAAAATATAACTTCATGAGGCAGCTGCTGAAAATTGAACATGATTCAGTCCTTACAAGATATATCATTCAGCTGTAATAAATGCAAAGGTCTATGCTAGCAACATGAAGTCAAAACTTGAGAGACAGGGGCACTTCGGTAGCTCCGTTGGTCGGGCATCCAACTCTTGGTTTTGGCTCAGGTTATGACTTCCTGGTTTGTGGGTTTGAATCCCACATCAGGCTCTGTACTGACAGTGCAGAGCATGCTTAGGATTTTCTCTCTCTTTCCCTCTCTGTCTGCCCCTCCCCTGCTCATGCTCTCTCTCTCTCTCAAAAATAAGTAAATAAACATGAAAAAAAAAAACTTGAGAGACAAACACCAGTCTTCACCAGTGGGGCCTGAGAATGTCTGTGAACCACTGAAGTGTGTCTGGGCAGTGTGTCTGGGCCACAGGGTTCCACAAGTGGGCAGCTTGCCAAAATGGCCTCAGGACTTGGACAAATTCTCCTCTCATCATGTACCTGATGTGGTCATTCACGCTATAGGCCACATGGCCTTTGGTTTGCACTCAACACACAGGGCGTGTATGTTGAATTCCTTTAGAAGAGCAGAAAAGAACTTGTGTAGCCATGGCCATTTCATAGCTTTCATGGGAAGGCACGTGGTGGTGGGATCTGGGTGCCCTCTGTGGCCATGGTTATAGCAACACCAAGGTGCTCACCATAGATCAGACCCTCAACCGTGGCTGCCCAAGCATAAGCTCTGCTGTGACTGGTTCCCAGGAGGCCACAGGCTAGACTGAGGGCAGATGCTCAGAACTTGGTGGTCCTCTTCAAAGAAGCAGAGGCAGTAAGTACAGGCTGTTTCATCTACTGGGGCTGCTATGGGGGTCCTGACATTGGCTCTGATTGCACAGGAGACATCAGTGGCCTCTAGCATGCTTGGTTGGCTTCTTTTGCTTCTGGGGACTTACAGGCTCACCGACCCCATCCTCCGCCAGGATAAGGCCCTCCTACAACATCACCTCTGTGTGTGCACTGAAAAACAAGGTACCTGGCTTTCGGCATCCTCAGCAACAGGACACCACACAGATGTTGCCAGTTGAAAACCCATGCTGGCTTGTGCTTCTTTAGCTGAGAAATTGTCCAGTAGAAGAAAAAGCAGTTGAATATGATTAACATTTTAAAGAGCAGTGACATCAAGTAGTGTAGTTCCTTTTGCTTTTAGTCTTACAGTCCACATTCATTTCTAAAGTTGCTGAGGTCAGCACTGCTTTTCCATATCCTGTTCAGAGAATTTATCTAATACATTTATAATACGGTTACACTAGTTACATTTTTAATTTGCCATCATGTACCGTCCATCCTACTATCCACTGATCTCCTAGTTGATTTCTGACAATTTACATACATTAAAGTCCACTTTTAATTCTGTAGAGTTCTATGGGTTTTGATAAGTGCATGGTCTTGTATACCCCACATCATTATGATATCATAAAGGCTAGTTTCATTACCCTAAAATTTGCCCCATGTTCAGCCTATCCAATCCTCCTGCTTCCCCCAAAGCTGGTATTTACTGATCTGTGTCTCCACTCTGTCATCTTTCTCGTCCCAGAATGTCATAAAAATGGAATGAAACATTTCAGACAACAATAGAGAGAAATGGTGGCCAAACATGGGTTATACCCAGAGCCTTATCCATGCCTGATTTAGATGAGAAGGCTGGAGAATTTTGATTTGATGAGACTTGAGTGAAGTTTTGTACTTGAGGGCTGTAATGGATCGAGACTGTGGGGACTTGGCACAAGGCAAATGTATTCTGCATATTAGATGGAGATGCTGTGGAGCAAGAGGGTAGACTGTGATGCGCAAAAATAGTTATTTCCTGAAGATGCTGGAATCTGTAAATATGTTACCTGGCCTGGAATTAGGGACTTTGTGGATGTGGCTAGGCTAAGGAACTTGAGATGGAGACATTATTATGGATTATCAGGCTGTCAGGGTGGGCTTACTATAATCTCAATGGTTCTTATAAATGAAAGAAGGAAGCAGGAAGAGTCAGATGAGAGTGATGTGATAGAAGAATAACCGTTGCCGGCTTTGAAGAGAGAAGAGGGCCATGAGCCAAGGAATTTGGGCAGCCCATAACGCTGGAAATGGAAAAAATAAAATTCTCCCCTAGAGCCACTAGAAAGGAATGAAGTTCTGCCAGCACCTTGATTTTATCCCAGTAAGTCTCCTTTTTGGGTTTCCAACATCCAGAACTGTAAGATAATAAATTTGTGTGTGTTAAGCCACTACATTTGTGGTAATTTGCTGCAGCAGCAATAAAAAGTAATACAAGATCTATGATCCATTTGAGTCCCTTCTTATGCAAGGCATAAGCTGTGTGTCTACTTCCATTCTTTACATATAGAATGTATCAGTATCGGTTGTTAAAAAGACTACCCTTTTCCACTGAAATGCCCTTGTCAAAGATCAGTTGACTATATTTGTTGGATCTGTTTCTGGGCTCTTTATTATGTTCCTCTACATGTGCATTATTTGCCAATATTTAATTGTCATGATTGCAGTAGCTTTAGAGTAAGGCTTGAAATAAGGTAACGGGAGCCCCCAAGTTTGTTCTTCTGTAATACTGTATTAACTATCTTGAATCCTTTGTCTTTCTATATAAATTTTAGACTTAGTTTGTTGATATCTACAAAATAGATTGCTGGAATTTGTGTTCAGATTATGTTGAATCTAAAGATCAAGTCAGGAGGAATCGACATCTTAACAATATCAAGTACCCAATTCATGAACATGGACTATTCCTCACCTATTAACATCTTCTTTTATTTCTTTCATAAAAGTTTTATAGTTTCCCATATACAGATTCTGTACATATTTGCTAGAACACTTCATATTTTATGTTATTGTAAAGAGTATTTTTATCTCAAATTCCAATTGTTCATTGCTGGTATGTAGGAAAGAAATTGACTTTTATATATTGGCCTCATAACCTGCTTCTTTCTTATGCTTACTCATTTCAAGGCCTTTTTTATTTTTTATTTTTGGAGATTCTTTGGTGATGTCTACCTAGACAATATCACCATGTATGAGTGGAGACTGTTCTATTACTACTTTTCAAATATGTGTACAATGTACATATTTTCCTTGTCTTACTGCACTAGCTGGAATATCTAGTATGATAATTGAATAAGAATGTTGAGACATTTTGCCTGTTTCCAATCTTAGGGGGGAAACATCAGGTTCTTAACAATAAGTATGGTATTAGATGTAGGTTTTTTTTTCTTTTTTTAATGTTTATTTATTTTTGAAAGAGAGAGAGAGCAAACACATGAGAACATGAGAAGAGGAGGGACAAAGAGGGAGGGAGACAGACAATCTGAAGCAGACTCTGCACTGTTAGCACAGAGCCTGATGCCAGGCTTGAATTTACAGACATGAGGTCATGACCTGAGCCAAAGTTGGACGCTTAACTGACTGAGCCACCCAGGCTCCCCTAGATGTAGGTTTTTCATATATACCCTCCAAGTCCCTTCTATTCCTAGTTTTCTGAGAGTAGTTTTTATTTTTATCATGAATGGAAATTAAATTTTGCCATACGATTTTTTGCTTTGTTTTTTGTTTTTTTAGAGAGAGAGATGGAGAGTGAGAGTGGAGGAGAAGAGGGAGAGAGAGAGAATCTTAAGCAGGCTCCATGCCCAGCACAGAGCCCACCGTGGGGCTCAATCTTACAACTATGAGATCATAACCTGAGCCAAAATCAAGTGTCAGATACTTAACCATCTGAGTCACCCAGGCACCCATGTCACATGCTTTTCTGCATCAGCTGATATGCTTACATGTTTCTCTTATTCAGTCTGTTAATATAATTAACTCCATTGAGCGATTGATTGATTGATTGATTGATGAATATTAAACAAGCCTTGCATCTACTAAGTGGTTCGCATTGTGGCCACCAGTTGAAAAGCTTTGGCACTCAAGGCATTTGTAGGTTTGGGGGAGAAAAAAATTTAATGTTTTCATATAATCATAAAAAAAATGGATGGATTCCTCTAAAATATGTACTAGGAATTGACTAATTTCTCCCCTCATGGACTGAAATAGTGATGCTAGGGAGCTGTTGCTTATTAGCTGTGTGGTTTGGGATGCCCTGGAATATTCTGACACCTTATTCACTTAGTTATTTTACAAGGTTATTTAGTTCTCATCCAATGAGGCACTGAGGTATTAAGATTGTGGGAGAAAATCAGACAGTGATGAGAGGGGGCAGGAGGAATGGGGAGAAGGCTGTAAGCTTCCACACAGCCCCTCAGCTGCTGCACTGGCCCCCGTGTGATGACAGGCAGGGTTACGTGGTGGCGTGGGGAGCTTGTGAGCAACTGGGTTGAGACCCACCTGGTATCTGAGACTGTCCTACGGTCCTGTCTGTGGGTTCTCGAGGGCCCCCTCCACCCCAACACACACACACACACACACACACACACACACACACCCAACACCCAAGAGGTGCAGACTGCCTGCTGTCTCCCAGGCATCGCTGGACAGCCCTCCCCCCGCCTCCAGGCTGGTTCAAGGTGCCAGGTGCAGCCCTTGGATGGATCCTTCATGCGGGGCTGGGATTCCAGCCTCATGGGTGGTCTAATAAATTATGATAAATGTCCCCTGGCTGCTGTTTGAGCCAACAGCACCTACTTCCATCTGATGTTTCTGGCAGAGGCATTCTTGAGACCTCTGGACATCATTAGCCCTCAGAACTGGAACCACTAGGCCCAAATATGGGTTGTTACTTGGATCCATGAGCTTGTTGCTGAGGCCTTGGGACCCCCACCCAGGTGGCCCAGAGGCAGGGAGCTTGGAAAGCTCCAGGCCTGGCAGGAAGCTGTAGCTGGAACTCTCTGCCCCTCCCCTGATTGGAAGGGATATGATAGCAATTATTTCAAGCCTGCTGCATGAGGAGAACCACCGCAGCAGATTTTGGAGGTAGGCTGGCTCAGGTCTCATCTTTTCCAAAAGTCTGTGGCCTTGGTAAGACTTCCTTGAGCCTCAGTCTCCTTGTCATGTGAGGATAGAGCATAGGCCAACAGAAGGACCTGAGGACTCACTGAGCACAATGCCAGACAAAACTTATTTATTTATTTAATTTTTTAAATATTTATTTATTTTTGAGTGTGAGAGAGAGACAGAGCTTGAGCTGGGGAGAGGCAGAGAGAGAGACACAGGATCAGAAGCAGGCTTCAGGCTCTGAGCTGTCAGCACAGAGCTCAACGTGGGGCTTGAACTTACAAACCATGAGATCATGACGTGAACAGAGTCAGACACTCAACCAACTGAGCCACCCAGGTGCCCTTTTTAATTTTTTTTAACGTGTATTCATTTTTGAGAGACAGAACATGAGTGGGGAAGGGGGAGAGAGAAAGACAGAGGGAGACAGAGACTCCAAAGCAGGCTCCAGGCTTTGAGCTGTCAGCACAGAACCTGACACAGGGCTGGAACTCACAGACCATGAGATCATGACCTGAGCCAAAGTTGGACGCTTAACCAACTGAGCCACCCAGGTGCCCCAATGCCAGACAAAACTTGACCTTTGGTAAATCAGAGCCACCAAGATGGGGTGCTGTGGAATTAGAGGCATAGAAAATAGGACAGACACATTTGTGAATTTGAGTTTAGCAAACTAAAAACACACAAACAATGACAACAAAAATAGTCCCTGTTGTGCCTACTAAACCCCAGACAGCCCACACTTTTCCTTTTGTAAATCATGTGTCACAGGTCCCTCACTGAGATGTTTACCATCCGGGAGGCCTTGGTTGTCTTATTTACTGAGCATTTGCTATGTGCTGGGCACTGTGGTGCATACTATATGGGCTGTCTCTATTCCTTCAATGTCCTGGGGTTCTGGCAATCTTGGGCCTTATCAATTATATGACCGAGGGAGGGAATTCAACTTCTCTGAGCCTCAGTTTCATCTTCTGTGAATGAGGTGTCATGATGGCCTGTCAGAGCTGCTATGAGAATTCAAATAATATTGCATGCACAGCGCACTTTGCATAGTTCCTGGCATGGGCTAGGCCTCAAGGGACAGGAGAGAAGAATTGGGACTATCCTGTTATGAGCTACCTGCACTACACACAAACCAGTATAGTGTTATGGGAATGCGGACTTAGATTATTTAAAGATGTGTATCGTTACCTCTGGGGCAGCCATAAAAAGAAATTTCAAAAAGTAGTATTAACGGTATGCTAAGAAAAGATTTTAAATGGAATCATAGAAAATACACAATTAAGAACAGGGAAGGCAGAAATATTCTGGGTGAAAGAAACAAAACATAAATACAAGGAATTAAAAAACATCAAAAATAAGGTACTATAACCATAGTGCCAAATGTAAATAGCTGCTTTAAATATGAATGATCTAAACACACTAATTAAAATACAAAGATTATTGGAATGGATTAAAGAAAAATAAGACCAGGGCACCTGGGTGGCTCAGTCAGGTAAGCGTCCGATCCTTAATTTCAGCTCACATCATGATCTCATGGTTCATGAAAATCGAGCCCTGTGTCAGCACGGAGTCTGATTGGGATTCTCTCTCTCTCCTTCTTTCTGCACCTTTCCCGGTGCATGCTCACTCACTCTCTCTCTCTCTCAAAATGAATAAACTTAAAAAAAAAAATAAGACCAAATCATATTGTCTACAGAAAACCCACTTTAAATACAAAGACTCAGATCAGCTAAAAGCAAAGGGATGGAGAAAAGATATACCAACCAGAAGAAAGATGGAGTCGTTGTGTCAATTTCAGATGAAACTAAATTCAAAACAAGCAAGATTATGGGAATAAAGAGGGAATTTAAATAATTATATAGGGGTCAGTTATCCGAGAAGACCTAAAAATCCTGAATGTGCATGTACCTAAAAAGAGCCTGCTTAAGATTCTTTCTGACCCTCTCTCTCTTTCCCTCCCCAACTTGCACATGCATTCTCTCTCTTTCTAAAAAAAGGAAAAAGAGCCGGTTTATTGAAAGTACGAAGAAGATTGATAAGCCTCCAGCCAAGCTAACCAAGAAACAAATAGAGAAGGTGCAAATTACCAATATTGGAAATTACAGAAAGGCCATCGCTCTCCCTGGAATCCCCTTGTCTTTGCTCAGAAAGATGGAAATGAAAGGAGGTCTAGGCTCAGATCCTGATCAAGGCCAGGGCAGGACGGCCTCCCACCTAGGCTCTGGACAGTCCCAACCATCTACTTATCACACACCTGACATGACCAGCCACACCCACAATGCAACTCTGACATTGGGGTGCCCCCCCAGGGCCACTGTGACTGCCTTCAGCTCCTATTCCCCCTACCCCAGTCTGGGAGGCAGCTGGGTGACCCTGTGACAGGGGGCAGGGCCAGCCTGGGGATAGGGGCTCTCAGAGGAGGTCACATGGTCTCCTAACACTCACAAATCAGACACCAAAGAGGATAGATGATGTGAGCACATGAACGAGGGCTGGCTAGAGGTGAATGCCAGGAAGGGAGGCTTGCATTTATCTGCATTTCCTGTGTGGGGAGACCGTGCTGGGCAGCATGTTGACCGGTGTCCTCTATAGGGTGGGCATCGCCCATGCCCTATTCCTGCAGGAGCTTGAATGCCTCGCCCAAGAACATACATCTGATAAGAAGCGGTGGCTCACCCGCCCCCACCCTTGCCCACAGCCACAAAGCCTCCATCTATCTTCCCCTCCCGGCGCCACACTCCCAGTGAAGGGCCCTGCCCAATGAGGGGTCCGCGGCGGCCTCATTGAGGCCTTACTGTGTGGAGTTATCCCCCTTTTCACATCCCTGGGAAATCCAGTCCAACCCTGTCTGTGTGCAGAGGCGTTCAGTCCCTGGGGGCCCTCCCCTGGGATGCCGTCTCCGGGGGCCACATAAGCCAGGGAGGGGGCTCCAGCAGCTTCTCTCGGGCTGTCATTTCTGAGCCCTCTGAAAGGAGAGTTCGGATCTGCAACCAGGTTCTATTGTGTCCACAATGTCCTTTTTATCAAGTTGCAGCATCTGGGGTGAAGAAGGAATAACAGACTTGGGCCTGTGGCCCGTTCTTGGACAAAAGCCATATTTGTCGCTGGGCTTTTGGCCAAAGTAATAATCTTTTTTTTTTTTTAAATTGACCCTGATGGAGGGGAGCAGCCGAAGGCCACCAAGGCAGTGGTGGGCGTGCTGAGGAATTCCTCCTCGGCCGATCCATCAGCACCAAAGCCTGACGGATACCCCATTCCTGACACGACACCCAGAGGCTGTGCGCGGTCAACGCCCAGCCTTGTTTTCTTAATAAGCAGTGAGGTCGCAATAATGGGTCCCGGGTAAACATTAGGGTCAGACGTCTTAGGGGTCTTTATTGTCAAAATATGAAAAGAAAATTGTCTGGGGAGCACAACCTACATAGAGAATTCTTCATTAGCCCTATAGAAGCTGCACTTTATTTAATCGTGCCTTCAATTTTCAAGGGAAGAGAATTTTGAAGACTAAATGAGTTTCCAAAGCAAAGATCCTTCCTCTTTCTCACACTCTCTCTCATGTGCAATATGCAAGTTGAGTTGTCACCCATGGTCCTGGTCATTATGAGCCATGTGCAGGGAGCAGCTGGGCTAGTCAAGGGTGGGAAGAGGACATTTAGAGATTTAGGAAGCCCACCTCTCCCCCTCACCCCCAGCTCATGGCAGAAGGCAAGAACCAAAGGCAGAAATTTCTAAATCAGTAGCAAAAGACACCTAAGGATGAGATAAAATCCAGGAGCCAGGGGACCAAGCCAAGTGCAGGTAAGCAAGAAGGTGCTCTTGTGGTGAGGGGCAGGCTGTCAGGTGAGCCTGGGACAACAAACCACCTTCTACCAGATGTGCTTCCAGAAGTGTGGTGGCACAGGCCACCGCACTGTGGCAGCCTGCTCAGTCCCACCTGAAGCCTGCAGCAAGGGCAGTGCGGGTCCCATCCCTCAGGTCTCTCAGCAAGTAAGGAGCAAGTCCCTGTCTCCCATCACCACACTGGGCGCCCCCTCTGCTTCTTCCTCAGGCCTTTGTTCAAGCTGCCCCTCAGCTCCTAGGGCCCTGCCCCCACTCTCTTTGCTAGGCAAAACCTCCAAACAACCTCCCAGCCCCCTCCCCGCCATGGGTCCTGAGACCTTCCAGGTTACGCTCTGGGTACCTTTATCCTTACACTTACTTCCCGCATTGCGGTTGTCTTCTAGTGGGCTTCTGTCCATTCTGCTGCAAATGCCTCGTGGGCAGGCATTAATTCGTATTAATTTATAGATGCCTAGTACTGGGTTCATGGTAAGCAAGCTCTCAGTCATGCTTGGGGAATGAATGGACCTATGAATGAATGAGAAAGAGGGTGTGGCTGGAGAGCTGGCTCCAGCAGCTCGGAGGGAAAGTAGCTGTGGGCTCTGACAGACGGACGGATGTAATGCCCCCACCATATCTCCAGAGTCTGATTATCAACCTCTGAATTAAAGGAAAATAAAGACTTCCAGTTTCCACATAAATTCTGTCCTGAACTGGCTTAATACATGCATCAGGGGGAAAACAAGCTCAGTGTCTGCCACAGGAAGGGTAGAGAAGACAAGGGACAGGAAGCATGTGTGCCCTTGGATGTGATTTACGCACTGGTGAGTGGAAGATGGGCCTGTCCTCAGCCCACCCCGCTGTCTTCATTGTCTGCTGACATAAATCCTGCAGTAGCCTCTCTGCGGGTCCAGAGGGGAGGATACAAGAGTCCTCGGAGGATTATTCATTAGGAGGGAAAAAACATCCTTTATTTAAACTTGATAATGGCTAAGCTTTTAGAACTCAGACAAGAGCTACTGAATTTGAGAAGGTGAACTTTCAACAGACTGTCTAGAGACACGTGATGGGTTTTGCTGTGGGCATGAACCATGCAGAGGGACTTGACGGAAGCATTGGCATGAGCCCAAGGTCGCCCCACCTCTGGGGGTTCCCCCGCCCCATGGCAGCCTTTTTAGAACAAAGACAACTCCCTAAGGGGCTGGATTCTGAAAGCTGAGTGAATTTCACTCCTCACATACCAGGGAAGCACCCAAGTATTCTCTCTCAAATGTGTAAACCTCTCAACTGCCTTTTTCCACTCTCCTGGGTGTGTTTGCTGGATTGATGATTTTATTCACCAGGTTCCGGCTTTCTGGATTTTCTCTTCCTTTGAAAGGCACTGAGACAGTGGTGACTTATACAAATGCATATCTTTGTGCGCATGTGTTCCAGCCAGGAGCAGTGAGAGGGGCAGAATCATATTCTCAAAAGGTCCGGGAGAAGGCCCGGCAGAAGGGCAAGCACATTTGGTTGGTGCTATGCAGGGAATCTTCCACAAACATGACTGAGGGGACCTAGACCACCCGGGGTTTGGCTGCTTGGCGTCTAGAAGGGAAGGGCTTATTGGAACATGAGTGCTTTGAACTATAGGGCAAGTCTTTGAGCAGAGGATCCCTGGGAGCTGTCCAGGTGACTGTCAAAGGTGGGCAGTTATGGGATGTTTTCAGAGAGAAAGGCTGTGTCATGAGGCCTCAAGGGAGAATATTCTGAGAGAAACTCAGCTGAACAAAGGAAATGCAAAGAGAGAGAGCCAAGCCTGGAGTGCAGAAGTTGCTATGGTCAGAGAGCCAAGGCTGGGTTCTGGAGGGTATCCTGAAGTGTAGACCCTGAGGTCAGTCTACCACCTGGCTCCTTAGATGCGCTGGGCTTGCCTGAGAGCAGGTGGCTGGTGAGGCACTGGGCTGAGACTCCGGGTCTGTTCACGAAATCTGAAAATGCCTGATTTTTTAACAAAACCCAGGTTGGCCAAGGCATAAGTATTTCTTTCCTCTGACTGTCTTACATGAGCAGCTGTCCCAAAGACTGGAAAACCACTGGTAGCTTCTTGTTATTCAGCACACATCTATTTTTCTTTATCTGTCATATCATACCAAATTTGACCACGTAGACAAGATCTATATACATAAGACATATGAATACATTTTTAAAAAGGTAGCTATACTACAGACCACATTGGATTAACCAGTGCAGTTAATCAGGAAAACGAATCATGGAAAGTCAATGTGGAGTTCACATGCATTCTCACTTGGGGATGACCAATGACTAAGGCGCACAAAACACACTTGTGTCTCCTAAGAGAGGAAGGTGCTTTCAGGGTGTGCATGCAGCAGGACAAGGGAGGTGACATCTTTTTCAGCCCCTCCTTATTCCGATGTCCCCCTGCCTTCCTGCAACTGGGGCTGATGGCATTTCCATCAGCTGAGCACGAGACCATAACAGTCCAGACACAGTAAGACAGCCCAGGAAAACTCCCCCTCTGACAGTGGCCGTTAGCTCTGAGTTTCTCTTCCAGTTTTCTGGCTGCACAATTACTGACTCAAGTGTAGCTTTGTATATAAGAACAGTCATATTTTGCTTAATGTTTTCAACTTGGTAACCTTAACGTAGTAAACATGCAGAAGGAATGGCGGGATCTGGGAAAGTGGCTTGGGTGACCAGCTGTAAGATTCTAAGAAGGTGCTGGTGTTTTTGTGAATGGAGGTGGGTGGCGGGCAGATTCTCGTGGCCATGGAGACCATAGACCAGAATGGCAGGAGAGATGCTGCGTCTGTAACATAGGGCTTCAAAGCCTTCTGTATCCCGGAGTGTGTGTCCTTACTGCATGTAGAGGCACAAGTGGAACACTTAATTGTGCACTTAAGTAATCAGATCCCTGACGGCCTTCTCCCCAGCTCTGCAGACAGCCAGGCATGGCAGTCATCTGGTTTTGTAATGTGGTAGCGCTCTGCACTCTCAAGTCTGTGATTCATAATCTCTTCCTTTAAAATTGAGAAGGCAGGGGCAATTCTCCATGTGCACCCCCACTAGCCCTCAGCAACAGCCCTGTGTGGTACTGAGAGAGAGCTCCATGGTTTCAAATGGGACAGAAGTAAGAGTGAAGGGGAAAGTGCCCCCCCCCCCCCATGGAACCACATCATTGCCTCACTTGATATTCCAGGAGCCAGTGAGGGAAGCACAGTGGTTGAACCTGCGCCCCCAGGACCGCCCTCATCAGGCTGCAGCTTGACATGCTCCTCTCAGCTCCTACCTGCTCCTGGCTATGGGGCAAGGAACACAGAGAGAATTGGCTGGTTGTGTGCATCCTACAAAGAGGAAGCAGTCTGAATCAGGTTTCCTGGGAAAGGAGAAAGAGCTTCAAGGACTTGGGCTCATCCCCCAGCATTTAGGCCTTTGGGACATTATGGGAAACCGTGGTAATGTCTGCTCTTTACAGCAGGATAAAGAAAAGGGACTCGGGACAAAAAACATTCCCAAAAGGGTGCAAGATGTTTGACTGCATGTAACGGGAGTGCACTAATCTTTAATGCACATATATGTATCGCCATAACAATGCGATGGGACAGCCAGTGTTCTCCCCACAGTGGAGATGAGCACTAAGTAACATGCCCAAGGTCATGTAGAGTCTAGTGGTGCTGGGACTCAGGCTCATCAGGTTAACTCTGGTGTTAAGCTGGTGCTCCGTGGCCCTGCCCCTGCATTTCACCTATGGCTCTCTGGAGGTTCAGCTGTGCTGCCTAGGAAGGGATGACACCACCCCACCCCCACATGCACACACGTGCACACATCTGTCATAAATGGTCGCTGGGCTAACTTAATATGACCACAGTATTAGTAAATATTCGTTCTCTCTTCCCTCCTTGCCTCCCCACTCCCCTTTCCTTCTTCCCTCTCTCCCTACCTCCCTCCAACCCTTCTCTACTTCTTTCCTCTCCTCCTCAAGCACTGACCCTGTCCTTATCATGTGAAGGAATCCAAGTGAGGTCCTGTGCACTGCAGAGGCCAACCCTGAGGATGCCTTCCTCTCCGAGGATGAGCCACACACATGCCTCCACCCCACAGTGGGATGTAAAAGTGCCAGGAATGTGGAACTAAGCAAATTCTGCAGCTGGGAAACCAGGTCAGTGAGACAACAAAAGTGACATTTGACTTTTTAGGGGATCCCTAAAGAATAGGTAATATCATGAGAGAGATGGAAGCTTGCACTAGAATGAGAGGTATGCTACAGCCACAGGATTGGAGGGCTACAAGGGATCTTGTGGACCACTTTGTCCATGCATGCCCCCAGTCATCAGAATGGTCTTTTACAAAGTAAAGAAGAATGTCAAATAACCACCAAGTTCAAATCCTTCCACTGGCCTCCTATGCACTTAGCAAGACTCCCATGCTCTTTCCCTTGGTCCCTGTGGCTCTACACGAGGCCTCTCCAACCTCATGTCAGTCAGTCTCCCCCTCTTCCACCACCATAAGGCTACCTTTCTTTCTTTTTCTCAAACACACCAACATGTTCCCACCTTAGGGCCCTTTGCAAAAGATGTTCCCACCTCTACATTTTTCTGCCACCCTGTTTTGTGGCTGTCTCTTTGTCATGATTCAGACTTAAACCTCACTCCTCACCAAGTTCTTCTTGGCCACCTTGGTTGAAGGAACTCTTCCGAACACACACACACACACACACGCACACGCACACACACACATGTGCGCGCGCGCACACACACAGGTGATTGCTACATCTAAAACATCACCCTCTTTTGTGTTTTTCAAAATACCTATCTCTCCCTGGAACTACCTTTGTTTTCTTGCAGATTGTCTCTGTTTCTTCACTAAAATAGGGACTCCAGAGAATGGGCATTAGGTTAATTTAATCATGGTGCTAGCCTCAGACAGTGCCACGTGGTTTGTCCTCGAGAACTACCTGTTGTCAAATGTACCCCTCCCACCTCATTCTCCCTCCTGACTCTCAGTACCCCATCTCCAAAATGAGGAGTGGAAGGGGCGCCTCGGTAGCTCAGTCGGTAAAACATCTGACTTGATCTCATAGTTTGTGGGTTCAAGCCCTGAGTTGAGCCCTGTGCTGACAGCTAGCTCAGAGCCTGGAGCCTGTCTTCAGGTTCTGTGTCTCCCTCTCTCTCTGACCCTCCCCTGCTCATGCTATCTCTATCTCTTTCTATCAAAAATAAATAAAACGTTAAAATTTTTTTAAAAAGATCCTTTATTAAATAAATAAATAAATAAGGAATGGTATAGGTTAAGTCCTGCTTTTTGAAAA
Organism: Hyaena hyaena; assembly: GCF_003009895.1. Taxonomy (NCBI): domain Eukaryota; kingdom Metazoa; phylum Chordata; class Mammalia; order Carnivora; family Hyaenidae; genus Hyaena; species Hyaena hyaena. The sequence goes on along the minus strand of NW_024082030.1, from coordinate 210,197 downwards.
TTTGTAAGTTGACATCCTAGCTCTCAATACCTTAGTTTGTGAACTTATTTGGAAATAGGGTCTTTTTGGATGTAATTAGTTAAGAGAACATGAAGAGTAGGCTAGGCCCTAATCTAGGGTGTCTCATGCCCTTATAAAAAGGGGAATTTGGGCACAAAGACAAATATTCAAGATGATGTGAGGACACAGGGAGAAGACAGCCATCTTGAAGCTAAAGAGAGAGGCGTAGAACAAAACCTTCCCTCACAGTCCTCAGAAGGATGACATCTCAATTTCAAACTTAAAGCCTCCAGAACTAAGAGGCAGTAAACTCCTGTTGTCTAAACCACCCAGACTGTGGTAGTTTGTTACTGCACCTTAGCAAACTAATACAAGGATGTATAAGAGGATACCCAAATTGCTCTCCTAGGACCACCCTCCGTCCCGTTCCCCCAGATCCTATGGGAAGGGTACTTTCCATCACACCCTTGGGGAAGGTAAGTGGCAAACAGTCTCAGATCCCTTCCTGAGCCATCTTGCTTAACAGCTTTTAGCAACTGGACATTTTCCCTTCCCTCAGGTGAGATTAAATTCCCTGGCTGGACAGCACCCTAATATCCCCACACTGTTCCTGAAATAATATTTGTTCTACCACTTCCTACAAACAACTTTGCTGAGAGAGTTTACAAAATGCCTTAAAAGAGGAAGCTTTTACTTCCTCTCTCAAGCCACTATTACAAGACCTTCTCTGGGGAGCTTTGAGCTCTTGCTCCAGCACCAGGGCACTAACAAGCCCTAACTCTAGGGCTTACCATGACAGTCTCAAAGGCAAAGCTCGGTTTCAGCCTTGACCACATTCCACCCATAACGATTCTTCCAGCAGGCACCCCTCACATCAGAATACATAAGCCCTGGTTAAAGCACAACTCAATCTTCATTCTTACTTTCCAAAGCTTTTTCCAAAATGGGAAAACTATAGGACTCTGGAGACTAGCTGAACAACTTGAGGTTTCTGGCAAACACAAATATGCACAGATGTGTTTTTCAAAACAAGATCGAGGCCTCACACGCCAGTTCACATGGATCTCCTCTCCAGAAAAAAAAAAAGGAATCGGTAGTTCTGGCACATGTATCTGAGGGAGTGCTGCTTTCTACATGTTTAGATCTGAGGAAAGGTCTTCCAGTTCCAGCTCAAGAGACATAGAAATCTGAAAACATATCACCCTTAGACCAAGAAAACAGCTAGACAAATTGCAAATTGATGGCATTTTGTTGAACTCATACATTGCAAATTAATGATATTTCTTGAACCTAGATGATCAAAGAATAGAGCTCACAAATCAGCCAACCAGCCCAACATCTCGGGGAGAGACAGATGCATGCAAGGAGAAACAGGATGTGAGTGTTTGCGTTATCTGGGGCAGACACTACCAGGTGCCACGTCAGCTGGTAAGAAGATTTAACTAAAACTTCTTAGTGAATTGATAAATGCCACACGTGGTCCAGCATGACAAATGAAACCCTGGGACAGGGGAAGTGAGTGGTGATATAGGGATGTTGGCAGCCTCTTGTGAACTTTTTCTCCATCAACTCCATGAGAGATTCAAAGTGAGGATTAAGAGAATTGAGACAGCCAAACACATTGCACCAGGGAAAGGTAACAACTGACTTAATCTTCAGAACAAGAACAACACACAGCGTTGCCTGAGAACACTAGTGACAACCCACTGCAGCTAGGAGAAACAAACAGCAAAAGTGAATCTGTCTCCCTGGAGAAGGGCGGGAAAATTTGCCAGACCCTGCAAGGAGGTTAAGGAGGACTTGCCAATGCCATACCCCCAATGGTACTTTCACTGTGCCTGCCTGAGATTGAGCCTTTCCCGTTTCCCTAACACCTTGCTGATAAACATCAGGTGAAAATAACATTGGACCACAGCTGGGAGAGTTACAACAAACAGATTCTCTCTGGAGAGCAACACAAATCCCTTGCGCCAACCAGCTAGATCCCAAGTCAAGCAAAGTGCAGACGGTGGGAAAAAGCATGGGAAAATTAGCCCACACCCTAAACACAAGGCATTAGTGGGGGAATCTGAAGTCTCTGGTATACTGAGGTAACCAGAGCAACAGCAGACTTCAATGAAACCCAACTCTTGACTATATTAATACAACCCCCCACAGTATGGGCTTAGCAGAAGAAAAGGCATGCTCATATCCAAACACAAAATAATATCTACTACCTTACATAACATGTCCAACTTAAAAAATAGTAACAAAAATAGGAGGCCTATGAAAATGTAAGAAAAACACAGTACAGGAGACAAAGCAAGCATTAGATCCAGAGTCAGATATGACAGGGAAGCTGGTGCTGACAAGAAATTTAAAATAACTATGATCAATACTTTAAAGGTTCTACTGGGAAAAGCACAACATGTAAGAACAGATGGGTAATTGCAGCAAAGAGAAATTCTAAGGAAGAGGGGGCGGGGCACATGGGTGACTCAGTAGTTTCAGTGTCCAACTTCAGCTCAAGTCATGATCACATGGTTCATGAGTTCAAGCTCCATGCTGGGCTCACAGCTGTCATCACAGAGCCCACTTTGGATCTTCTGTCCCTTCCCAGCTCATGCTCTGTCTCTCAAAGAAAATAAAATAAACATTAAAAAAAAAAAAGAAATTCTAAGAAAGAAGCCAGTAGAAATGATAGGAATGAAAAACACAGTAACATAGGTGAAAAATGTCTGTAATATAGGTATGCAATCAATAGATATGACACAGATGAAGAAAGAATCACAAATTTGAACATGGGTTGGTAGAAGTTAGCCAAACTGAAATGCAAAGAGAAATAGGGGTGAGCACAGTGTAACATATAGAATTGTTTAATCACTGTATTGTACTAATATAACATTCTATGTCAATTATACTTCAATTTTTAAAAACTAGAGCTAAAAAATAAAATCTTATAAAAAGAAAGTTCCATCTAAAAAAAAAAGTACATCCAGCAGCTGTGAGACAATACCAAGTATTGTAAGACTCACATAGTTGGGATTCCAGAAAAAATAAACAATGGGATAGAAGAAATATTTGAAGAAATAACATCCAAGAACAAAAGTTTCCCAAATTAATGGCAGATACTAAACTACAGATCCAAGAATCTCACAGAACACCAAGCAAGATAAACAGCAAACACACACACGCACACATACACACACACACACACACCAAACAAAAAATATACAACGTATATTTAAATCATTGAAAGCCCAAAGAGAAAGTCTTTAAAGGCAATCAGAGAAAAAAGGCTCATTACCTACAGAAGAACATAGATAAGAATTACAACAGACTCCACATCAGAAACTATTAACAATGGAGGGATATTTTCTAAATACTGAAAGAAAAACAAAAACTGTCAGAACAAAATTCTATAGCCAGTGAAAATAGTCCTTTACAAATGAAGAAAAAATTGGGATGCCTGAGTGGTTCAGCTGGCTAAGCATACAACTTCAGCTCAGGTCATGATCTCACAGTTCCTGAGTTCAAGCCCCACATCAGGCTGTGACAGCTCAGAGCCTAGAGCCTCCTTCAGATTCTGTGTCTCCCTCTCTCTGCCACTCCCCTGCTCATGCTATGTCTCTCTCACTCTCAAAACTAAAAAATTTTTTTTAAAAATTAACAAATGAAGAAAAAGTAAAGAATTTCTTAGACACAAACTGAGATAAACTGAGATAATTCAGCATAGCAGACCTCTCCATAAGAAATGTTAAAGGAATTTCTTTAGGGAGAAAGAATATGATATAAGTTAGAAAAAGGGATATACACAAAGAAATGAAGAGTGTTGAGAATGGAATTAAGGTAAAATGAAATTTAGTTTTTATTTTTAATTACCCTATAAGACAACTGAATGTTTAAAATAATAATAGTAACAATGTACTGTACATTTGTAGTCTATGTAAAAGTGAAATATGTGACAGCAGTAGCACAAAAGATAAAAGAAAAAATTGGAAGTAAATATCTTTATCCAACATGTGAAATGGCACAATATTATTTGAAAGTGAAGTTGGATTATTTTAAAATGTGTATTGTAAACCCTAAGGCAACCACTAAAATGTTTTTAAAACACACACACACAGGGGTGCCTGGGTGGCTCAGTTGGTTAAGGGTCCGACTCCAGCTCAGGTCATGATCTCACTGTTTGTGGGTTCAAGCCCCGCATTGGGCTCTGTGCTGACAGCTAGCTCAGAGCCTGGAGCCTGCTTCAGATTCTGTCTCCCTCTCTCTCTGACCCTCCTCTGCTCACGCTTTCTCTCTCTCTCTCTCTCAGAAATAAATAAAAACATTAAAAAAATTAAACACACACACACATTTTAATAGAAGAGAGAAAATAGAAAAATAGACTAGGTGAAGATTTCCTTCAACTCAGTCTCAACAAGCATGGGAGGAACCGGAAGTAGGAGGGAACCACTTGGTTAAATACAAGTGTGTCACTTAAAGATAAGTGTCCACAATCGCCTTTTCCCCCTTAACTTATAAAAAAAATCAGTACTTCCTTTTGTTACTAGAGAAGTTGTCAACTCATAGAATATTTTTTCTGAACAATTTCTTGATCTTCTGTGCTGTATTTGGTCCTTCACGTCTATCATGGCCAAGTGCTTATAAAATGCCTGATGTACTGAATAAAACTTTGTTGACCAAAACAAAGCCTAAATGCTGTAAGAGGTTTATTAATAATAAACTACATTATTCTTAGTATTATTTGTTAGTTGGTGGCATTTATCTTTTTAATCCATCTTTTGCTTCTCATAAATGAAAACCGATAAACAGGGAAATAGACATGGACAAAATTATCTTCTTACTGATGCAACATTAAATCCTTTAAATTCATAAATCCATTGATGGTTCATGACCACAGAAAGAGAGAGAAGAAATAAGTTATTTCTTTGGCAGCATTTTTCAGGATTATTGAAATAGAATCTAAAGGTCGTCTTTCAAATTGAGAACAGCAATTTATTTTATAAAAAAATGGATATCCATTTTCAGGAGATTAAATACTATCAAAAGGATGGACCATTTACATACAGCCAAGACATTGACTCTATTACAATGAGAATTTGGAACTGTGGTCACCATGCTAGCCATACTGAAATTTAAATAACTTCACCAAAAGAAGGAAAGTTCTCATGAGAAACCAAACTGGAAGCACTAAAATACAATCATGCAACTGTAAATTTTCACATAGAAACCACTTCTCCAGATGGTTGAGGCTCTTGAAGACAGCATTATGGCTCCAGAGGCTAATTTACTGTCTATATGAACTTCAAAATGGTTCTTCTTCAGTGAAAGTTAAGCTTTCCATTCTGAGCATTGGCCGTTAATTATTTCTCCCAAGGAATTTCTGGACTTTTTCATAATAAGATCAAGATCGCAGGAAAACACACCCTAAATGTTTTTAAATTTTCTTTTAAAGAAAAACTTTCCTTTTTTTAAAGCTTTCTTTTTTATAGTGAGATATTTTTTAATTTTTTATTGTTTTTAAATAAATTGGAGGAGGGCACTCACTTGTGGGGATGAGCACTGGATGTTACATGGAAACCAACTTGACAATAAACTATTAAAAAATAATAAAATATATATATTTAAGGTGTACAACATGATGTTTTAATATACATATACATAACGGAATGATATAGTCACAATAATTAAACACATCCAACTTCTTCACAGTTACTATTTTTGGGATATGTGTGCTAAGAACATCTGAGATCTACTCTCAGTACATTTCAGGCATACGATACTGCATTATTATCTAGAATCACCATGTTGTACATTACATCTCTAAAACCTATTCATCCTACATAACTTGAACACATTACTCTTTGACCTAGTTTCCCATTGCCCCCACCTCCCATATTCTGGCAATCACTGTTCTCTTGCGTCAAAGAGTCCCATCTTGGAGAAGAAGACAGATTCAGAGGTAATTGAAGATGGGATTTTAAGGAAATGCCAATGCCAATCTGGAAATAAGGGGAAATAATCATCTACACAGGCCTAGGAAAGTCTCACCTCATTCCACAATCTTTGCAAACTAGCCCTCAGATACACCACAGCTGGGACTGAGCTCGGGGACAGAGGTCATCACAAAACAAGCCACCCAAGGAGAGCTCTGTCTGGCTGAGGGAAAGGCACTCTGAATACCACTAGGTCCAACAGCTGGCACTTCTTTGAGACTGGAAGAAAAACCCCATTTTAGGTCCTCTTACCTAATGCCAATCTGCATGGGCACTGAGGGCTAAAGACAAACTCGTTACCACGTAGGGTTTTTACTTTCTGTCATCAGATTTCACAGGAGGGGGAGGTCAAGAGACACCTAATTTTGTAACAATAGATCACAGGTGACTTGCTAAAGAAAAAAAAATACGCTGAAGTCAAATCTTTGAAAGTTCTTGAGCCACAAGGCATGTTTCTAATTTGACTTCACATTATTTTGAGTCTTATACCATGGTAATAGATCTACTTCATTATTTTAAATTATAAAATAAGACTGAAAGCCAATTATATCCCTTCCTAATTCCTGGCATTGGTTTTGAGGTAGAAGAACAAAGACCATTGTTCAAGAGATAGAGGAAAAATTAAAAACACCCAGGAAGCATTAAAACTGACCGCCAAAGCTATGTCTTACAGTGATAAATAAAATGTATAAACCTAACTCATAAAAGAAAAGCTATCAGCACAGAGCCCACTTCAGATCCTCTGTCCTCCTCTCTCTCTCTGCCCCTCCCCTACTTGTTCTTAACCTCTCTCACTTCTCTCTCAAAATAAATAAATAAAAACTTCAAAAAGAACAAAAAAAGGAAAGAAAGAAAAGAAAAGCTATCAGTCAGGGCCAAAACAAAATAAATCAAAATTACGTGCATTTTACAAAAACACAGAATTAAAATAAAAGAACTTAGAAAGGTTGAAAGTAAAAAGAGGAGCAAAAATATTCCAGTTCCATGTGTATAAATAGAAACCTCAATGTTAAGCATCATACATAGCTCCATTCAGGGCCAAAAAATGAGGATTATGTCACAAAAATATTGAATTGTATTCGATTAAAAAATACTGTACTCAATATATGTACTCAACATAAAAATATAAAATATTTATAATGCTTTGTTATCCATTCCATTTACAGTAAAAATAAAGCCATCAAAAACTTGTATTTATTAAATATAAGTTTAAAGAAAAAGCCAGAATAAACAAAAGAATAAATTTGGCAAAACACAGAAATCATTAGAAGACTTTACTGTTGCTCTTACTTAATCCTGTATGTCAAGAAACTAAGGATGAGTAAAATATAAAGAATCCAAATAATAAAATTAATTTAATTGAGTATATGTAACACATGTATATTTACATAAACACATGTGCTTTATATATCATCATGTCTCCATGCCTTGTAAACAGAAAGTTTACAGGCTTTTCTGTGGTCCATTTTCTTATGTTATTTCACCAAGAAAATCGCAAATAAACGGAAACTAGCAGAAACCACCTGCCATCACGTCAATAGAGTTGAACTAGAAACACCAATAATGAACATTTAGTCATTACCAATATCAAGAAACAATTTTGGAATTTTAAAAGCACTTTCCTACAATAATACGGTGCTCAAAATAAGACTTAAGGTAGATCAAAGAGCTTCCTAAAACTAGCACTCCTTGTTAAAATATTTGCGATACAGTTAAAACTGTAATCATAGAAAAACTGGTAGCCATTAATATTTTTAGTAATAAATATGATAAACACAAGTGTTAAGAATTCAAAATATTTTTAAAAATTAACATCGTTAAAAGGAATATTAAACAGAGTCATAAGCAAAGTAAGAAGTTAAAACAGAAAAGCAGCCTACAATTGATCCTAGTACCAAAGGTGGATCTTTGGGAGAAAGGAGAATAGAATAGAATAGAATAGAATAGAATAGAATAGAATAGAATAGAATAGAATAGAATAGAATAGAATAGAATAGAATATTAACTAACCCTGTTAAGAAAAACAAAAATAAACTACTTAAAGAAAAATGAAGGAGGCAAGGGAGGAAAAAGGGAAAGAAACAGAGTAAAACAAGGCACAAATACCCAAGTTTGGGAGTAAAAATGCACTACCTTTCATGCACTGACAGTATCCTACCTATGGGAAAAGACGGTGGTAACCAGAAGAAAATGGTTATTTCATAGACTTGCTGGCATGAATGCCAGCAACACAGAATTATACGAACATATTAATGACTTGAAAACCTGAATAAAATGGCCTCTTTCCTAGAAAAATACAAATTTCAAATGTATTTTTGAATACATTTGTTGATCAAATACATGATCAAAATGGACTCAAGAAGAGATAAGAAAGCCTAAGAGCAAACCAGAACAACTGTCAAAAAACTGCACCCTGTAAAGCACCTGGTCCAAACATTTTTCTGGATATGCTGGATTTAAACTGATCCAGAGTTTAGATGGGGGGGGGGGGGTTTCTCAATTGTTTTTTGGAAAACTAACATAATTCTGACATCAAAACCTAAGGGACGGCCCAGAGAAAGAAAACTACAGAAAATCCCCACAATATTAATGCATAAGCCCTAAATGAAATATTCGTTTCAGTAAGAATGTGTACATGAGAAACGGAGCAACACACTAAAGCCAGCCAGTTGTGTGAGCATCTTGCTTGGTCGTTGGGTCCAAGTCTGTTTCTGATGCAGAGAGCAGGATCTCATCTGAAGGGACTGGGAGGTCCCTCTCTCTCAATATCATGAAGCAAGAGTGAGTACTCAAGAGAAGACCAGGACTGAGGGTCTTTGGGGACAAAACAATGAAGTGTGGCCAAGCTTGGCCTGTCTGCAGAGGATGGGCTGGGAGAAGAATTAGGTGCCCAGCCAGGGTCTCTAGGCTGGCGTGGGTCTGAGAGGGTGGATGCCCTTGTAAGAATGGTTCTGAGACTCAGCAGTAAAGCGGAAGTAAGGGCTGAGGCATGGCCTCAGGTGCAACCGGGAATGAGGGGCAGAGGTGCAGGAGGGTGTGGGGGACCACAGTGGCCTGGGGTAGACAGAACCCTCCTCCAAGCAGGAACAGCCAGGGGGCTGGCTCACAGCTCCTGAGCACACAGATTTATCTTAGACAGCTGCAAGGCACTCGGGGGAAAAAAAGAAGTATGAAAAGTGAAAACATCAAAGTAGCATCAAAGGACAAAAAGACCTGTGCCATGTTTCACGACTTACCAAGTCTCTTTGCAGCTTTTAGTCTGTTTCTTATCAAGGTTTGGACAAAGGCCACCCCCAGGGACAGGCCTCAGGCAGGCTGGGAAGTTACTGGAGTACAAGCCTCCCCTTCTCTGCTTCCTTGCCTTCTCCCCCCAACCTCTACCATGCCCCCCACACTGTGACGGGTCACAAAATGAGCCACATGCCAGACCCTAGCTTCCCATCCAGGCCAAGCTGTCCTTGCTTTTGGGGCTTCCCACCCCAAAGTCCAGCCCAGCCTGAGCGCATCTAGCCCAGGAACACCCCCGGGTCCTCCGAACCTATCGAAGCTGTGCTATTGCCTCTCCTCTTTGTCCCTCTGCTTTTTGCCGCATTTAACTCCATGGACTCCACATCCTCCTCAAGGCCCTGGAGAAAGTGATTTGTGTGAATGAAGAGGTAAACCAAGAAGGTTACATGGCAGAGCATGATTGATTCCCTGGGGCTTTATTGTAATAACTTTAATCTCCTGGAACTCATCTGGTATGAATTTAGGAACCGTTCGGCATTTCGCTAAAATTCTCCCTTAATGCAGCCTTCTCTCTGCTGGCCTTGGTGGTTACAGAGTTTGCCATGTTTATGATTTGGCCCCAGGCCCCTTATTAATGGGCCTTGAAAAGAGGGTGTGGAATGTGTAGGCGTCTTTAGTTGTGCTTTTCTTGGGGAGGAAACAAACAGAAATATCTACCTTGAAGCACTTCTGGGCTCTGCCTTTCTTGAAAGAGAAGTAAATCAACTTGTGTCTCCCAGGCCCCACTGGGTAGAGAAGTATCTGGCACCTGAAAGGTCTCTGAGCTCCTGGTGTTTGCAGATCAGAAGAGGGGGAGAGATTTCTTAAGTCTTTATGGAAAGAAACTCAGATACTTCCACTGCTGGACCCACCAGCGTTGATTTAAAAAAAGAGAAAAAAAGGCCATAGGGTTTTGGGGACCAGTTATCTCTACTTTATAGTTCTCGTGGCCAAATCTGACCCATAATGGACATCAGGAGACCTGGGTAGATCCTGTCCCCCAGCAAACCTGTCACCTGATCTCTTTCCCTACATCCATCCCTAAGTCAATTCAACAAGCCCTTCTCAGACTCGCCTTAAGAAGGGTCCTCTGTACAGTGTCTCCACTGGGTATTGGCGTATCAAGATATCGGGAATGCAGAGGCTGTACCCCAGTAACTGCAAGATCTAAAAGTACCTTCTGAGCTTCACATTCAGAGCCTCCTCTCCAAGACTGCCTACCTGCGAAGAAAATAGGCGCATCATTAGGGAGGTGAGGAGTCCATGGCTTGTTACCGTCTCCAGCCAGAGGGCATTTGTAAATAAGCAGAAAACAAGCAAACAAGACTTGCCTTTGTAACCTTGACACAGCTGTGTGGTGACCAGCTGTGCTGGTAAGAATCATGACAGCTCAAAGCGCAGTGAACACACCGCTTCACAGTTTACAGGGCACTTTCGCATATACCTACCTATTCCTTGCAGCAAGCAGCTTTGGTCAGCTCTGTTTGTGAGGACATCAGCACGAGGCTCAGCACTGTGCAGTCGCCTTCCCTTAACTCAGGAGCACAGAAGAAGCTGCTGCCTCATAGACACAGGCAGTATGACTCTCACAGGCCAGATTTTAATCCCGGCCACCCACCAGCTCTAGGGTCAGGCAAGCTACTAATGTCTCCTAAGCCTGCTTCTTGGGTCAACAAGTGGCAATAAAATTGCCTGCTTTGTGGGCCTCATTTGTCCATTTAAAGTAGATAATGTCTGTCTATTTCCCAGGAGGGTGCCCACCAGCACGTAATAGATGCTCAATAAACCTACAATCAACTCCTCACTACTTTCCACTACTATTTCATGCACTGACAGTATCCCACCTTTGGGAAAAGACAGTGGTGACCAGAAAAAAATGGTTATTTTGCAGACTTGCTGGCATGTCTGTATGAGTGCTGGCAACACTCAGAGCTAGCTCTTCGGGCACCTGGTGGCTGATGTCATCCATGCCCTCCTTGTCTGGCGCTGTCTTCTGTGTGCCCAGAATTAAGTAGCCCTTTGGAAACTGGAGCTTCCAAAATCCAGAGATCACATATGTGAGTTTCTCCCCAACACCACTCTTTACCCGCCCTGGGTCTTGCCAGGCCATTTGGCCCAGAGGAAGGGCATTATTGTCTCTGACCAGATGTGCTGAGTATCCTGCTAGGTTTTGAAGAAATCCAGCAGTAAAGCAAAGGGAGGGGGAGAAGCCAGCCGGGAAAGTGTAAGTCAGATTCTGAACCTGGTCAGCTCCCTGCTTCTGCTTTTGCTGGTCCCTCCGCTGGTCCTGGGTCTCATCTGCATCCCAGCATCCAGGGCAGGGAGTGGGAGGGAGCTAACAGGCAAGGACCCTCCAGAAGGATCAGGACAGCAGCCGCACAACTCAGATCTACTGCTCCCTGGCTGAACTGCTGTCACTGGAATCACCGGGACCTGGACCTCCCTCGAGCAGCGGGGGTGGGACCGCAGTGGCTGTCCAGGGGCAACAGAGGCCATCGAGCACTCCCAGCCATTCTCCTTGCTGCTGCTTCCCTCTCCCTGCTCCTAAAAGTGTTCCAAGACTAGACCCAGGGGCAAAATAGTTACTGTTTCTCTCCCACCCTCAAATAGGTGGAAGGGAAGAGAAAGGAACATCTAGTCTTCCCTGAGGCAAGTCCACCCTTCCCTTCCTTGGTCTTTTTACAAGAACATGTAAATTCCCTCGCCTTGGCCTGAATTAATTCTTTTGGGTTTTAGTCACTTGTGACTATAAAAGAGACTAATACAAAAACCCAAGCAAAAGTTTTGACATTCTGCTCCTACAATCTGGTGTAATTTTTACATCCCTGCTGTTTCCTTTTCTTTCTTTCTTTTTTTATTTTTTTATTAAAAAAATTTTTTTAATGTTTATTATTTTTTGAAAGAGAGAGAGAGAGATTGTGTGAGCAGGGTTGGGGGCAGAGAGAGAGGGAGACACAGAATCTGAAGCTAGCTCCAGGGTCTGAGCTGTCAGCATGCGAGGCTTGAATTCACAAACCGTGAGATCATGACCTGGGCGCAAGTCGGACGCTTAACCAACTGAGCCACCTAGGTACACCTTTTTTTTTCTTTTTTTTTATTGTTGTTCATAGGTAGGGGTCATGCCCAGCTCAGAGCCCAACACAGGGCTTGAACTCAGGACCTTGAGACCAAGACCTGAGCTGAAACCAAAAGTCAGATGCGTAGCCAACTGAGCCACTGAAACACCAATCCTCCCCCTTTCCCCTCTCCTGTTTTCATTATAAAAGTTTCTTTAACTTACATTTCATCTTAAACAACACCAAACCAATAGCCTGAAAGGTGTCCCATGAAACTCCACTGGTACCCTGAGGTTTCACAGAGGATCTGTCCCCCTGGCTTGTCCTAGCTGGGCGCCCACCCCCAAGGACCTCCTGTGTGCATGAATGGATTCCTCTCCCAGTCCCCATCCAGGGACTTAACTGGCTAGGTTCCTCTTCTAACACAAAACTTTCCTAGATGTGGCTTGGCAAGGCGAGGGGGTAAAATGCCTTGATGAGCCACCAGGTCCCCCTTGGGCCTGAAGGACTCGTTTTCTCTCGAGTGCTGGCTGGGAGTGCCACCGGCTGATGGCCACCTGTCAGCTGCCCCATCAGAAGCTGCCCTCTGCTGGAGAAAGGCAGTCTCACCCGGGGCTCATAGGAGCCTCAGGGCCCTGCTCCATGGCAGACAGACTTCCCATGAGATTGGCTGAGACCTTTTCAGGCTGTATCACATGCTAACTCGCTTTGGCCAACCCTGCTTCCTTCCTTCCCCTTCCACAGGTGTCAAGCCCAGGAGCAAGCCGGAATAAACTCTGTGCATGTTAACAAAACACACAGATCGGAGACTTAGTCTCTGATCCCAACAATCCTGGGCTCAAACATCAGGGGCTCCCTTTTCACCTCCAGAACTCAGCACTCCCAGCAGTGGTCCAAAGGGACAAGCCGCAGGGAGACCAGGTCATTCTGGGCATGTCTTGCCAGGGCTCACCTGATGAGAGTCAGTCGGCTGGGAGAGTGGCTGGAGAGAAGAGCAAAGTGACATTTAGCTGCAGGGGCAGGGGCAGGAGGGGAGTAGGGGGCATTGTGACTCCCCTCCAGTGGGGCTGAGGCAGCTGCAGGGATGCTGTGGGCTGATGGAAGCTACCCAGAGCATGCCATCCTGGGGCAGAGTGTGGCACAGGCAAGGAAGGGGGTTGTGCCCACCCTGCACAGACAAGTCCAGCATTTGCCTCAGCAGCTAAAGGTGGGCAGCATGCTGGGCATGGGGCTCAGCCCATGGCCCCGATGGCTTAACTCTAGGGCTGGTCCAGCAGCGGGGCCAGTATCAGCATGTCTTCAAACAGCTGTGGGGGCTGGACATGAAAGAACAAGTGAGCGGAGTTGGACACGCATCTGGACCTTCCTAAGACACCCCACCCCCCCAAGGGGGGACATGGAGAATTGGGAGCCTGGTGAAGGGAGAGTTTTCCGCAGATGCAAACCCACAGTGCCCAAGGGCTGGGATGGTGGGGGCACCAAAGACTGAAGAATTCCCTACTCCTTGGTCGAACACTCAAGGTCTCCAAGACCTGGTCACAGCCTGTCTTCCCCATTCAGTGCATGATTTTCCCTAATGCATCTGCTACTCCGCCATATCATCCTCCTTGCTGACCCCAACACACCCCAGTGGCCACACACTCTCCTTTCCTCCCCTAACCTTCTCCTCCACCCACCTCAGCTGTGCTTTTAGATCCTTTCTGTCTTCAACATCTAGCTGGGATGTGCCCTCCATCCAGCCTTTCAAGTTGCCCCTGAGACTTGCATCTGTCCTCTGTTTCCACCCTCCATCAGCTCCCCTTCTGGGATTCATGGGTATTCTTGTTGCAACTCAAGAAGACCCCTTCCATCCCTCTGGGAGGCCTCCTCTACCTGCCCTGAGGGGGTTTGTACATCAGGAAGGGAAGGGAGAGCCCAAGACTGGTGGTTAAGAGTTCAAATCCCACCTTTCCCATTGACTGATGACAAACTCTCTGAGCCTCAGCCTCCTCTTGTGTGATGGAAAAATGTGCACTAACATGTAGGCGCTGAGTGCCATGGTGGGTCCTTTCTCTTGTCCCCATTGTTGCTATGGCTCTAGAACTTCTGTCCCAGGAAGTTGAAGAATTTTGTGAGTCTGGCTTGCCCACTCTGACTCTGCAAGAGTTGTCCTCGAGGATCATGCCCTTCCGGGACTGTCAGTCACCCCCTGAGAGGGAATGAGGAAGATCCCACGTGGCTACTGTGAAGGGAGTGTGCGCACCATCCCAGTGTGCCCCTCCGCAGGGCGGAGTGGAGGCAGAGAAGCCCCAGAACAGTGCTGGGCATCAGGAGGGGCACCCCCCTGCGCTCAGGTGTAGCTGCTGGCATTGCTTAAATAACTTTGTGCAGTCACTTGCAAAGGGTATAGAGAGAGGGGGCAAGGAAGCTATTCAGTGCCCAGGGATTGTAGAGATGCTTCTCCAGATTCTTTCCCAGAATAAGTCTTGGGAGGCAAGGGACTTACTGGGCAAAAGCATGGAGACCTGTGTGGCTGCTGGCTGGTCTTTTCCACCCTTACTCCACCCTCCCCGAGCTGACCGGCCAAGGGGCAGAAAGTGTGGAGCTCACACCCATCATGCTGTGCTCCAAAGCATCCCGAATCTGCAGCTGCATCAGCCAAATGGATTCTGTTCAAGGCGCCTGGTGTTGGGTTGAGACTGGCTCGCCTCAATGCTGAGTGCATCTCATCGCACCTTGGCCATGATCTGAGCTCAACTCAGCATCTGTTAAGCAGTTCGCTTGGTCCTTCAGTGGTCCTTGTAGTCCCAGGCCAGGCTGGAGACGTGGAGGGGACGAGCACGGGAGGTTAAGACTCTTCCCTGGGGCACTCTCGGTGTTGCTACCCAGTGGTGCTCTCCTCTGCTGAGCCCTAAGTGGAGATCGAGCACTGTGAGGTGTGGCTGGTGGACCACCATCCACTCCGGTTCCTTCTTTTTGCTTATCTGCAAACTAAACACATCTACCATCTGTCAACCTGGGGAGATGGAGGTCAAATGTTGCACACATGAAGGATGTCAGCCTGAATAAACAAGTTCCTTTTTTGTCTGGGTCCCCTGTCATTCCCAGAATCAATCCAGCTGTTCACAGCCGGGGCTACCTCCTGACCCCAGGTGTACTCTAGGGCAAGTGTAGACATACACCTGGGATGGGTGAGTAAGGGAAAAGCGGAGGGGGTGGAGGCGGTCCCTTCCGTGGCCTGAGAGGGAAGTCCCTGCACTTGCTCAGGGATGGAGGTTGGAACAGGTGGCCAGTCTCTCCCAGCCTGGCCCTGTGCTCACTGCTCTCCCTGGGATCCTGGGATTGGAAGCTTGCTCCGATGAGGCCAACAAACACGGATACCCATAGGCACCCTCTTCCTCCTACAGTGATGAGGTTCCTGGAAAATGTACTCCCTCCCTGGACCTCAGGGGCTCCAAGCCCTGCAACTTCCTTCTGTCTCCTCTACCTCACCTCCCCCTTCCCTAATGCTACTGGAGAGTGGGTCCCTGGATAGAGATCAATTTATCTTCACTTCTATCTCCCATCACATCCTAGGCGGGTAGACAGGCAGGTTCTCACTAAAACCACGAATGCCCAGATCCCAGGGGTTGAAGCTTACAGAAAATAAGCTCCTATTTAAAATCCTGTCAAGGGGCCAAGCTGAGAACAGCAAAGGGTAGAAGTGAGCAGTGTAGGCTCAAAACCTGTTTTCTTTGACATCAACCTGTTTCATCTGACCCAGGAACTGGGTGTATACAAACACTTGCCTTAAAAAACCCCGTGTTAAGAGTGAGGCAGCAGGCAGTGACTGTTGGGGGTGAATTGTTTTTCCAGTGTCTTATTAAGGACAAATCTACTGGGAGACCTGGCAGATGCACCTTCACCCCTGAATGAGGTGCTGCTTCCCGACAGCACCCCAGCCCTTTAGACACACCCCCAGCTGAGTGAACAACAACCCTCAGGACCCTGCATCTTCACCCATCACCTGAGCAATGTCCCTCAAGTCTTTGAGTCTTGGATTCCTCCTCCATTAAATGAGGAGGAGAGCCCCTGCCTCACTGCAGTTCAGTGGGAGACACAGATGCACCTGAAGGCTGCTTTGTAAACCAACACGAGCTATAAACTAGGAGGAAGTAAAATAATAATACTAATAAAGCATTACTAGTGCAGTGCTTTGGAATTATTCTAAGAACCTGGTATCTGGGTTCATGACCTCAGTCATGACGATTCCAGGTCTCCCAAGGCACGGCCAAGGGAGCCTCTCTTCAGGAGCCCAGAGAGCCATGCCTGGAGCCCCCCGGGGAAGGTGCTGGTAAGCATGGAACAGTGGGAGCCGGTGCCACCGCCCTCCAGGGCACCTGACCTATGACCCCCTCTGTGGCTCCCAGCCAGCCTGAACCTCTGAGGCCCTGCACCCCACCGCAGGCCGTGGACACAGTCCAAAGGGACCCAGGCCTCATTCTGTCTGCTGTTCCAAACAGAGATGTTACCCACCCCTATTGCACACCAGCAGATGCACTTCTCCATCCAAAGCAAGCAAAGGCCAAGCACTCCCACACCTAGATCAGGGGAATGAAGGGGAACCCACAGGCCATATCATGAGCCCTGGTGAGAATCAAGTCTGCACGGCCGGCTCACTTTGTGCTGAGAAGTCCCTTTACCCTCTGAGCCTGGACACCTACACCTTAATAGCAGGATAAGCATACGACCCTACCCTGCACTACCACTGGGGAGCCGGCAGTGTGACCTGTCTACATAATCTTCTGCTTCCGTCTGACATTCAGCCATCCTGTGGTTGTCACCACACACAGGACCTATAGGCTAACTGTGGTCGTTTTAAGAAGCAGTCTGGGGCTTTTTTCCTGGGAAAGGATGCCGGATCTCCTAAGTGAGAGCTCTGATTTCCCTTCAGGCTTCAAGACCTTTGCTGGGGCTCACGACTCCATCTACTGAAGATGCATGAGACAGTCATCCAGCCAAGACTCCTGTCACCATGTGGTGGTCTATCAGACAGGATGGGTGTCCCCAGAGCTCTGGGACACAATACGGCTGACAACCGCACGAACCGGTGGCTTTGTTGGACCAGGTACAAACTGAGGCCATCAGTCTCTGTTGACAGTGGCCTGGGTGTGTGGAGACCCTCACCCCATCCGGCCAAGACAGTACAATGTGCTTTTCTTGGCGCGCACCGGGCAGGGGTGCCTGACTCCTCCTGAGTTATGAGCGCTCAGGGTTTGGACTTCCTGCTCATAAGCTCAACTCCAGTCAACTGGTAGACAGAATTATACCCACACTGACCTGCTGAAGAAGCCGCAGAAGTAAATATTGCCTCGGGTCAGAGCCGCTCCTGGAATCTCAGAAGTTTGGTGAAAGCTGCGGGGGCAGGGGTAATACATCACCACCGCCCGCCTCTGTTTACAACTGGGTAATGCCTTTTATGACTGCCTCTCTCTAGCCTGAATATTTGTTTTATTGCCCCTGTAGGGAGATTTTTCCATTTGGCAAAACTCTTCAGATGGTTTTAGTCATGTTAACAACCCCTCATTAAATACAGAGGAGTAAACAGAGAAAGTTTCGTTTCTTTGCTACTTTGTCTTTCTCTTTCTTTTCTTTTCTTTTCTTTTCTTTTCTTTTCTTTTCTTTTCTTTTCTTTTTTCTTTTCTTTTCTTTTCTTTTCTTTTCTTTTCTTTTCGGTTCTTTGTTTTTTGGTAACCTTCTGGAAGAAAATTATGAAATGAACGATAGGGGATAAAGAGTGTTCACATGTTGCTCTCAGCTCCTTCCTGGGTGGGCATTCCCCAGGAAGCCCGCCCTGCCTTTCCAAGAGGTCATTCCTTCAGTGAGGGGAAAGCAAAGACTTCAATCTGTTTCAAGGTGAGGGCTTGCTATGTGATCTCTGGATTTGGGGCCCTTGATGCTTGATTATTCTTCCCCTGTGGCCCAGGAAGCAGGAGGCACATCTGCTTCTGGCAGGAAAGGCATCTTGGGGCTAGAGCACCTGGAAAGGATCGGTGGGGAGTGGTTAAAGAGGAGAGCCAGGTGGATGGGGGGTGGGGGGTGGACATTTGGCTGGCTGGCTGACTGGCTGGATGGTTGGCTGGATGGATGGATAGATGGATGGATTGGTGAGTGGATGGGTGAATAGATGGGTGGGTAGATGTTGGATAGAGGAAGGAATAGATGGGTAGATGGTAAAAGGGTAGATGGATGGATGGAAGGTTGGATTATAGATTTATGAAGGAAGTATAGCACCCTTGGTGGCACAGCCTAGGGCTCTAAGGCAAAACTTGGGTACTCTACAGAGGAAATGGGAGTATAAACGATCAGTCAACCTGGCTGCAAACATAGAAACTTTAGTCTGGGAACCTAAGAAGAAAAAGATTGCTACAAGCTGGAAGCCAATGAGACTTCATGGATGAAGCCAGAACTCCCAGTAGACATCCTGGATTTGCATTGCCTAAGAAAAAAAAGAAACAAATTGACAGATTCTTTGTTTGATAAATTATCCCTAAGCAAAACTACCATTCCACCTCCCCAGTGGGTTTCTGAGCAGTGGGTTGGTAGGATAGGTACCTTAGAGGTGCTGGGCTGTTCTCCCCAGCTGAGTCCATCTCCCACTTGCAACGGTGGGCCAGGCTACAGGTGGGTGGGGCCTGCCTTTGCACTTGGCCTTGAAAGCCACTCGGAGCAGCCTCCGTGTGAGGTCTTATCCAGTGCATCTGAGCTGCAAGACCACAAACTCCCAGCCACAGGGAGGTAAGGTGAAGAAAAAAGTACAAGTCCCTCCTCTGGACAAGGAGGGCCAGCGAGGCTGGAATCCTGGCTTCTCTGACCAGGGGACCAGCTGTGCAGGCAGCAGGCCTAAAGCCTCCTCCATGACCCACAGCGGGGCTTGACCTCTTCCCTCATCTGCGCATCCCACCAGAGCAGGATACTCCTCATGCGATGCTCACCCCTGGGATGATGGCTCCTTGTCTTCGCCCTGCCTCTGCCCATGCCACCTAAAACAGAAGGAGCTGGGCTTCGTGTACCTGAGCCTGGGCCAGAGGACAAGGAAGGCTGGTGATGCTGGGGAGAAAGCTTGTCTCTTTCCGACTCGGTCATGACCAGACTGTTTCTGGAAAATCAGGGTTGGGGCTAATATAGAACTAAAATGCTCATGGCAGGAGTGCCTGGGTGGCCTAGTCAGTTAAAGCGTCTGACTCTTGATTTCAGCTCAGGTCATGATCTCATGGTTGTGAGATCCAGCCCCTGCTTGGGATTCTCTCTCTCCCTCTGTCTCTGTCTCCACCCCGCCATTGTGCACACACAGCACGCTTGCACTCTCTCTCAAAATAAATAAAAATAAACTCTAAAAAAATAAAATAAAATAAAATTTTCACGGCAGAAAAGAGAGATGGAAAAAAGGATCATTCCCGTACTGCTTTAATGTACCATTTCACACCATAAACAGATTCCATAGTAATAAAACTCCAGAAATCCCCTCACTGAGAAAGTGGATGATTCCAGAACTTGTCTTCCCAGTACCCTCCCCACCCTCTTCCCACATGTCCTGAAGGCCCAGGGAGAAAGCTCACAAAGAGGGACTCCATTATGTCCTGAAGAGTGTAGACTCTGGAGTAGGGTTACCAGGCTCAGCAAATAAAAATCCTGGACACCTAGTTAAACTTGAACTTCAGATGAACATGAGTGATTCTTTCTGGTATAAGTATGTCCTATGCAATATTTGGAACATATATTAAAAAAAAGAAAGAAAACATTCATTGCTTAGTTGAAATTTAAATTTAACCGGGCTTTGTAGGACACTCTTCCATCCTTCACCAAGAACAGTCCTACTCCAGAGCCAGGCTAAGTTGATTTTATTCCCAGCTCTGCAAAGAGTGGCTGTGATCGTAGCTCCCAAATCTGGGGAGTGGGGTTAATACTGAACCCACCTCAAAGGCAGGCGTGAGCATGAAGGAAGAGAAAGGCATACAACATTAACTCATATGTAAATGTTATTTATCCTAAAGGGCTCACACCTCCCATCACCCAGGGGTTTGTGTAGAAGCTGGTGTGCATTCCCTATGCTCGATGCTGATGGAGCTCCAGATGCTGAAACCAGTCTACCCAGAGGCAAGGGTAACGGGAGAGAGAGGGGGGTAAGGCTGGGAACAGCAGAATTCATCTAGACGTGACTCCAATGATTTTGGTGATGGGCACAGGGAGAATTGAGTGGGTATGTGAGAGCTAGTGTGGTTGCTGAGAGCATAGACCTGAACCCTTGGAGCCCCTGGGTCTCGCTTTGCCTAGAACACTAGCTCTGCTCGTCCAGTGCTCCTGAGGATGTCCTGGAAACTACTACCCCTGTCTTAGGGGTGTCCTTGAGGCAGTCTTTGGACAGAAGATCTGGCTTGCTGGATGTGCACATCCACTTACGGTAAGCCCTGCCTGTGTATGTGCCCCCAAACTGGCCAGGACCCTGCTTCGAGGCCCTTCGTCCACAAGCCCTGACTCAGCCTCCCTGGGGTCCTTCCCTGTAGGAGGAAACTAGGCTCTTGGAACTGACTCCGAGGCCAAGCTGGGATCCAGCTGAGGAAAGCATGGCCAGCCTGACGGATACTCAGCGCTGGCCCTGCGTACTGGACTCTAAAAGGATCCCCAGATATCTGCCATGAAAGAGACTCCCTTGTGTGACTTTGTTTTACCTCTTTGGGTCCACGTGGTTTGTTTTGGGGGGGAGGGGAGAGGTAGTATCAAATAATACCAAAAAAAAAAAAAAAAAAGGCTCTGTCGTTAGGCAGCGTTTTCAAACTTCAGATCTTTTTGTATCACTGTCTGGAGTTTTGTTGTGTCTCCAACCACCTATACTAGTGCATACTATGTTAATTTAAATTTCCTTGCTTCTTAAATCATGTATTTTTAAAAAAATGAGATCCACCCTGAACAATATCTGAAATGTCTGCTTTAATGTGCTAGTTATAATTTTTTCTTCTTACTTTTAAAAATAAAATATAAATCCATATCTTTTTTTTTTTTTTTTTTTTTTACAAATAATGTTTTCAGATTATCTTGTCGGTTATCTTGTCGGTTACTAATGATTTGGTGCAAACATTTCACCTTGTACTAACGTCCCTGAAAGGCCAACCATTCAACTCTAAAGGAATGAACAACCCAGGCCAAAGGGCAGAGGGCCATGGGCAGGCCCTTGGACTGGGCACCGGGGGTGTAAGGATCATCACGCGCAATTAAGCCGTGGAGATGCACCTCAACTGCCAGACCTCTGCCTGCCTCCCACCTTGAACTCCACATGACTGAGGTGTTTCTGAAGAGCAGTGACTCTGGGTGCTGAGTAGAGAGAGATCTGGAAGACCTCACAGGGAGGGGGGATTGCTTTGGGCTCTGCTGGAAAATGGAGTTCCCTAGCAGAGGAAGAAAGGTGAAGCCTTGTAACTGGAGATAGTGACATAAGCAAAGGACACAAGAGAAAGAGTGATGGGCGCCACTGTCCTGAATTTGGGAGGCACCGCTAGGGCTGGACACAGAGCTCAGGAGAAAAGTCACAGTCTAGTAGCCCCTGGCCTCCAAGAGCATTGGCATGTAATTGTTAAATTCAGATAGCTTGCCAGCTGAAAAACTGGAGATTTTTACCTAAAATGCGATTCTTGGTGTCCTTATTTAAAATCCTAACTCGCTCCCCTTCCCTCGGCTCCATTTTCCCATAGAATCTAAGAACCTTCTGTAGATTATGTGTTTACTTACTTATGTTTTGTGTAGCTTTTCTCTTCCCTGCTTCCTCCCCTCCCTTGGGGATATAAACTCCCAGACTAGGTTTGGAGGGTTTCTTTTTCTTTCTTTCTTTCTTTCTTTCTTTCTTTCTTTCTTTCTTTCTTTCTTTCTTTTCTTTCTTTTCTTTCTTTTCTTTCTTTTCTTTCTTTCTCTTCCTTTAGTAAAGTACTTCAAACACTTAGCCAGTGTCTGGCACATAGTACGTGCTCAATAAGTATTTTAATAAATTGATAAAGGAAGTGGCCGGCTCTGATGTGTCCCATGCTAATGCCTATCCTGGGGTGGGGGTGGGGGGCACTGCCAGGGAGGAGGTCTCCGTTCTCCTTTGTCCCAGCCCACGCGGGCCCCTCCAGTGACTCCCTAGGCTGCAGGGACAAAACCATATTTGAGGCAAAAAAGCAGCAAGCGAGAAACTGTAATTCCCTTTAGCAGGAAGGCTCCCCGCAGCTCCCCGCAGGCTCTGAGTTCCAGGCTCCAAGACGTGCCAACTCCAGCCTTCTCGATTTTCCACAGAACACTTTAGTTTCACCTCGCTGCGCAGGGATCAGGGAAGAGCCTGAGCCTTGGTCCACCGGGACCTCGGGGACGGGAGGGGGGAGGGAGGAATGGGGGCGTGGGAGGTGCCAGGGTGAAGCAGGGGTGGGAAGCAGAGAGTGTGGGAGACTTTGCCACCAGAGGGCGCCCGAGCTCAGCCGGCGCGCTCTTTCTCGTCCGCAGCCGGCCAAGCCGCACAAGTTCCGCGATTACCCGCCCTGCTGTCCTGAAAAAAAAAAAAGTGGAGTCCCAGAAATGCCTGAGGATTGACTTGTCCACTGGAATGTTAGTTTTTAAGGGCAAGACCAACCCAATGCGTTTCCCGGCTCTACGCCCAGTGCCCAGAAATAAGCTCGGCTTGGAGTGAATGAATGAATGGAAGTTCACGGTGCATCTAATCGGGCGTGAAAGTCGTTTCAGAAAAAGAGATAGAAAAGACACCCATCCTCACCACCTGAGTCCTCGGAGTTCTTGCAGCTTCCTGCTGGATGTGGCCCTTGGCTGGAGCTGCTGAGCCCAGGCCCCGCCGCCCCTGCCCATTCCCCTGTGGCGCCGACTACCGGACTGCCCAGGTAGAGAGACCTGTCCCCACCCCACCGCGCCCCTTGAATGGGGGCGGGGATGGAGTCCACTCCAAGGTCTAGCTCTGCCAGTAAGCAGGAGGTGGCTGGAGCGTCCTATCGTCACTAATGAGGTCACAAAGCGTGCTCCTCTCTCCCCTGCGCCCCCTGGGCCGCCGGCCTGCACCCCTCACTGCTGGGCTAGGGCGGTCTCAACGTGTCCAGGTTGGGGCGCGGCCAGCCAGGAGTTCCCACACCGCCCAGGGACGACTCTGTGGGTGCGGTTTTCTGGACCAGAAAGGCCCACGCAAGGAGGACTGCCCTGGGGTATAAGGGAGAGAGGAAGAGGGGAGTTCTCCCAAAACTCTGGTTCGCGCAGGGTGTTCACTGGGAGACGGAGAAACTGCTGAAGCTTAAACAATTATTCTAGCTTCCATTTACCGAGTGCTATGTGCCAGACTCAGGGGTGAGTACTTCACGCCTGAGACAGGAGTGTCCATCATCCCCTCCCCTCCCCCAGTTGCACTGTGAACAGTCCATTTCACAGTTGAGAAAACAGAGGTACAGAGAACTAAGTAAATTCACGTTTACTTAGAATTCACGTTAAATTCACGGAGCCGGCAGAGGAGACGGTTTCCTTTCCGCCGCACAATATTCTAGAGTCGCAAGTTTACAGGTCAGGAAACTGAGGCTTGGTTACCAATGACGGCGTTGGCTTGGAATGAGAGTTGATCGGACTGCGAAGACTGGTCTCCCCCCCGCCCCCGGACTGCGAAGACTGGTCTCCCCCCCATAGGCCTAGTTTGCGGGGCCACAGTGCTGCGCGATCCTGGGCCGGTGGTCACCGCGTGCTTCCAGACTCCAAAAACGGGACGGCTCTTAGCCATCTTGGGCCTCGGCACGCATCGATTTGTTTGGTTCTCTTTGGTCCTCCTTCAGTTCCCCTGGGACTCCATCTTTCCACCTGTTCAGTGGGCACAACAACCAGCGTTCAGCCGAGCCCCGCTGCGTTCCTCGTTGCAGGTCGAGCCTTACGGAGCAGGGCCCAGCGGAGCGGAGGTCAGAGGCCGAAGCTCGTCGCAGCCCCTGGAGCACCCCGGGCGCGGAGGGGTGAGGAGGGGACGCGACTGGCGGCCGTTTGGGAGGGGGAGCGCGCCAGAGCCCCCCGCGGCCTCTGGCGGCAGCCCCAGGCCCGCCCCTCGCCACGCGCCCCGCCCCGCCCCGCCCCGCCGCGCTCGCGCCTCTAAAGTGCCCGGCGCGCGCCTCCCGCCGCCGCACTTTCACTCTCCGTCGCCGCGTTCGCTCAGCGTCCCGCCCGCGTCCGCGCGCTGTCCGCCGGTGCCATGGATGCCAAGGTCGTCGCCGTGCTGGCCCTCGTGCTGGCTGCGCTCTGCCTCAGCGACGGTGAGTGCGCTGGGCTGCGGAGGCGTGGGCTCTCGGCTCCTCCGCCCACGCCCGCGCCGTCCCGTGCTAACCTGGCTCGCGCCGCCGTGCACAGGGGAGGTCGAGGCAGACCCCTTCGCCGGCCGCGCCGATCGAAGCCCAGTCGTAGCACCCACCACCCGCCCTGAAGCTTCGCACTCCGCTGCAGGGCTCGGGGTCTGGGACGGTGGCGGCCGCCGGACTCGAGCGGCCGCACCGGGTCGGACTGGATAACTGACTGGGAGCGCGCCGGGGGCGCCGGGGAGTAGAGCAGAGTCGGGAGCCTGCGGCGCCGGGCTCTTGTCCCCCCTCATCCCACCCCCAGCCAGTGCCCTCCAGCGCGCGGCTCGGTGCCTGCAAGCCGAGGGACTCCGAGGCCCCGCTGCGCTGGGTGCTGGAGAGGCGTGTGCGGGAGAGCGCTTCGCGAAGCGGGTCCCGCAGCGCGACGCGCTCCTGGTGGCGGTGCGGCCGATGCTGCTGCGCGGCGTCCCCTCTAGCCGAGGCCGGCCCTCTCTCTGCACCCACCCTGGCAAGGCTTCTCGGGCGAGCCAAACAGAGCAGCTGTCGGGTTTGCGCCACCAGCGCGGTCGCGCTTCTGCACAGCTCCGCGGTCCGCAACGACGCGGCTAACCTGGGCGCGCGTCCAGCCACTGCTTCCTTGCCTCTTCCCGGGCTCACTGAAGAGAGGCCCAGGGGCCGCCGGGGTCTCTCGTGCCCCTCCCTGTCCCCCAAACACACCTGCAGACAGGCGCCTTTGTCACCGGCCAGGCCATCACTCTTCCCTCAGAATGAGCGCTGCAGCAAAGTTCAATCGCCAGGGCCTTAGGCCACTGGGGAAGGTGGTGTCCTGTTTCACTGGGAGAGGGAGAGAGCTTTATTTTCTTCCGAAGCTTAAGAGAAACCTCGCTGTCCTGTCACAGGACACCACTGCTGCAAAACAAAAATAAACTCTTGGCTTTAAACACAAAACAAGCCGTGTTAGTTAGACCACGCTCTCCTTCCTTGGCTGCAAAGTTGCCAACAAAGCCTGCGTGGGGTTGAAGGACACTTGGGGTGTTCCGCGGGGCAGCCGCAGGCCAGGGGCCCTGAGGGCCAGCAGCCCCAGGCTGGGTTCCGCCGCTGACCCTCTGCATCCTCACAGGCAGTGGCCTGGAATCCAGCGTGGGTACGGTGAGCACGCATGTGTCTGGGGCAAGCATGAGGGCCAGGGCTAGCAGGGGTTCACAGCTGACTGCCTGGGAAGTGTTCTTTAAACGTGCACCAAGTTGATGGTCAGAGCTGCAGAGGGGCCTTCTAGCCACAAGAAAAAGTATGCGAGGCTGAGTCTCTGTGCGGAAGCCCTGGGTCACAGGGGACACTGTGGTTTGAGCATTAACAATTGAGTGGTGAGAGTGGAGGTGTCATCGTGCACCTCTCCAGGGAAATGGTGCTTCCTCTAGCTGTCCCCCTCCCCTGGGAAGCTGCAGACAAGACAGGAATGCAGGGACCCAGGTGTAGCCTGCCGGGAAGGAGCACGGAAGAAGCAGGAGGGCTCACTAACAGACTCATCCTGACCCAGGGAAGGGTTGGTTGTTTCTCCCTCTGAGTTGCCCTCTTGATGGCCAAGGGGCCAGATCAGGGTAGGATCTTGGGCTCTAGGTCTGTAGGTCTGTCTGGCTCTCCTTGTGTGTACAGGGCTCGAATGTACTTCTTGACCTCCTGGAGCCTGTATCCCTATACTGACTCCCAGAGCTGCACTTGAAGATACCCTTGTTCAAGGTCAGGCTCTGGCTCCCGCCCTCCCTCCACCTGACCTCAGCCAAGCAGCTGGGCCCCTAGATGCCCTGGACTTTCAGGGGTTATATCCATCTAGGCAGGGCCCCATTCTGAGGCCCAGCTGGAGAGGCTGGCCAGGGCTCCTGTTGCTGCGTTGGAGTGGAAACTTCTCTTGGAACTGCTCTTGAACAGAGCCAAGTGCACCAGGTCCCAACCCTGGTAACATCTAGGCCAGTCAGGTGTCTCACCTGTACACAGAGTCACATCCAAGCCAGTGGGAAAATTTAGTAATATTGACAAAAAGCTGGAGGAGAAGACAGCAGGTGAGTTCTCTAGGTAAGAGCCCTGAGCTGCTCTGTCCCTTTAAAAAAAACCTATTGAAATGCCCCACTTGATAGGCAGGCAACTGGGTCCTGGGAGCAGGAATAAGAATTACCTTTGAAGGAAATGGATAATCCCAGGGGGTAGAAGGAGGGGAAAGAGAGAAGAGAAAGCCTGTGTTTTGAGCTCAGAATCAGCTCTGATTTCTGGCCTGATCTCCACTATTTGGTTAGTGGAGCCAGAACAGCTTCCCAGACACAAGGAGAGCAGCAGCCCCCCACCCCCACCTGCAGGCAGCGCCACCGGCTGCAGCACTCACACTGGGTCCCTTTCAGCTTGCTGCTGCCCTAGGGTTGGGACCCTTCCTGTGTCACCACTCAGCCCTGGTTCCCCAGTCCCTAGTCAGCTCAGGAGGACACAGGAGAATTCCAGGGAGACTGGAGGCAGGACACTCAGAGGGGAGACTTTGGCTTCTGTACCCAGACCCCCTAGTCCCCGGCACCCCTTTACCCAGACCACCCAGCCTCCAGCCCCCGGGTGGCTTTCCCAGGTGATCTGGTCACAGGGCAGCCTGGGCAGTACAGTAAAAGCATCTACTGCAGGGATTGGGTGCAATTGCCGAAAGCTGGGCCCCAGCAATGACTTTCTGGAGTCAGTTCGGGTATACATGTGAGGGCTGCTCCGGGGGCGCTCTGGGGCCCTGAATCACTGAGCACCCTGAAGTTAGGCTTTCTCCTTGCTGGTTTTTAGGTATTCAAATTTGATCCTTTTCCCCTGACTTGATGACTATAATAGGCTGCTGTTTGCAAGCCATGCCCTCTCTGAACTAAACACAGCCTTTAGAAAAATTAAGTCCCTTACAAGGTTCCTGCAGCGTCCTTAGGTCTCTTGCCCCAAAACGCAGAACTTCAGAACCACCGGGAGGCCTCTAAGAGCTCTGTAAACAGGCAAACTTTTTTTTTTTTAATCTCTGGACTAAATATTCTTAGACATACATTTAAGCCCTGATGAAAGGATCCACAAATTCAAATAATTTGGGGTATTAAGTGGGGCTTGGATAAAATCTGCAGAAAAGAAAAAAAAATAACCCACAAAGATCGCAGCCCCCCAGGGCTTGCAATTCTAGACTTAAAGGGTGAGTGGTGGGTTCTGCCAGAGCCCTTTGCTTATTTAAACTAATGAGTGTCAATTATGGTATTTTGCAAATTGGTGAATTGGCAAACAAAGAGGTAATACAGCCCAGGAGGCTGTAGCATCCTGCACAATGAGAGCCACTTTTGACTCCAGTGCTGATAATCTCCCAGCCTTCAGGGGAGTACAGGGGAGAAGGTGGACCCTTGGCCTGCCCTCTGGGGATTCCCAGGTAGGAAGCCTGCCAGGATTCTTTTGTGGTTGCCTGGGTGTAAGGTGAATGTGAGGAGAGAAGATTGCAGGTGGGGGGAGGGCAGCATTCCCAGGGCAACTACTGCTTCTTCTGGAGCCTCCTGCTTCCCCCTTCTCCTTCCCAGATTTGGGGGGAAGGGGGGGGAGGCCTTGCTAGTTGGCCCTGGGGGATTGTCTTGTTTTTTTTTTTTTTTTTGCAAAGAATAACTGGGAACCCCAGTACCTTGGATTGAAACAGTTGTCTCCTGGGATTAATAGATTTTATTTTAAGACACAGCGGGGGGTGCTTCTTTTAAATCCCCCACCCCCAGGAGAGCTCACTGTGCTGCCCCAGAGGCCTTAGCAAGGATGCACCCGTGACCCGTCCCACGGCTCTGGATCCTAACATCATTCCAACGCCTTAACCCTTGGCTGCAGACATATTACATACATGTATCCCCAAGGTCTGGCAGGGTCCTAACATACTGCGTTGTTTCCGTTACCTCTCCTAGGGAAACCGGTCAGTCTGAGCTACAGATGCCCGTGCCGATTCTTCGAGAGCCACGTTGCCAGAGCCAACGTCAAGCATCTCAAAATCCTTAACACTCCAAACTGTGCCCTTCAGATCGTGTAAGTCTAAACATCACCTCCCAGGAGTGTTGCATCTAATGGGCATAGTAGCACCTAGCTCAAAACTTGTAAATGCTGGAGAGCTGACACATGCTGAGCCACCAGCCTTGAACTTGGCATAATTAGAGGCAGCTGTGATGACCACCACCAGGCCTCAGAGTAAGCCACTGGGCAGGAGCTTCAAAAGCCACTCTTACCCTTGGCACCCTGCTGTGCCCCTAGAGGTTCTTGTTTCTCTTTTCCAAGCTTCGTCCTTCAGCACTGGAAATGGCAGTACAGTTGGATGCCTCCAGACTTGGAGAAGCAAGGGCTTCACCAGAGTTTCCTCCAGAGTCTAGCCCTTTGCTAGTAACAGTTGTCTGTCCTGCCAGTCTCCAGGCTTTGGTGATCTAAATCCATCCTTTATCAACAGCAAAATCCCACAGGACCCAAATTCAGGCTAAGTCTTTAGCCATTGGGTAAAACTCGGAATTTTCAGCTCCCTTCACTGCATTTTCTCAAACACAACCCATGAGGTTTTGTTTTTGCTGGTGTTGAGGGCAACTGTTGAGATCTGATCTCATTCGTGTGGGGAATGAGACAGACTAAAGTTACACCTATACAACACACAGAAATCTCTCGCTTGGTTTAGTAAGAGAGCCACGCTCGCCGTTCGTTGCTTGGCCCTCGCGTGCTCTGAGGCACCCATGCTTGCGCACAGTGAGGTGTGGTCACGTGGCTAGACTCTAAGGTGCTGAGGCTCAGGGTCCCTCGTGGGGAGTTCACCTCCTGGAAGGTCCCAGTGCTGAGAATGGGGAGGGGGCACAGCAGTTGGAGTGAAAGCTGCAACTGCCAGAAACCTTTTCCACCTGACACCAACTGTTTTTAAGTTGGTTTTTGTCTTTTTTTGCTAACCTTTGCTTCCTTGAATGTGTTTGTCATTTACAGGATGCTTTAGACTCACTAGAAGATGTATGTTTTTTTCACTGACTTTCTTTTTTTTTTTAATAAATTTTTTAATGTTTATTCATTTTTGAGAGACAGAGCATGAGCGGGGGAAGGGCAGAGAGAGGGAGACACAGAACATGGGGCTCGAACTTACGAACTGAGTGATCATGACCTGAGCTGAAGTCAGACGCTTAACGACTGAGCCACTCAGGCACCCCTCACTTACTTTCTTAAAATAAATACTATCTCTCCTTTGAGAAGTATTTTATCAGACATTGAATTTAGCTCCATAGACCTGCTTTGCAGTTCAGATTACACTGGTCCACTTGCTAGGAATGCACCTTGAAGTTAAAGAAGCCAGACATGATTTGCTGGTCTGGGCAAAGACAGAATTAAATAAGAAGCAGTCGTGGCCACATTTAAACCCCTTGCTCTGTACCACGCCCTTCCTCTGCGTATGTCAGTCACTTAACAGGAGGGCTGTATGACTCCCGGCGGTATCCCCAAGCCACTGTGCTGGCCTTAGTTGTCCCCACAGAGCCACACGTGGCTGGGTCGCGGAGTCCTCAGACTGCTTCAGATTGCCTGCTACCCAGGGCAATCTGGGGGGGGGACCTGGAGAGTGAAGTCCAGTCTGCCCCTGGGAGGATGGGGGGCAGTGTGAGTGGGGCAGAGACTTGGAAGAAGGTGCCCTTCGAATTTAAAAAAAAAAAAAAAAAAAGGTGACCGTGGAACATTGAGGGAACTTGTGAAATCTCTCTGGAAACCATTCTCTGGCAAATTGCCTACACTGTCCCTCCCTCCCTGCCCCGTCACCCCTCTTCCCCAGACTACCGCAGTCCCTCTTCGCAGGCCTCCTACCTCCCAACTTACTCTTAAGTCTGTCCACCACGTACTTTCAAGATGATCCATCCAAATAAGAACCTGCCTTTGTCACTCTCCAGTGTAAGCGCCGCGATCTTACAGAGAAAGTCCCACTCCTCTGCCCTCATATCTATGCAGGCGCCTCTTTGGTGCCTTTGCTCTTGCTTTGCTCTCTTGCTCAGCTCCCTCTCATCCCTCAAAGGCCAACTCAGGTGTTCCCTGCTGTGCCTTCTGCCTGGGCTCCCCCGGAAAGCCTCTTCTCACCTCCCCTATCTCTGTGGCTGGACTTGCCACAGTGCCAGGAATATGTTCCCCTGAGCTCCTCCCTAACCTGAGCCCGCCACGTGGGGCGTGGAGCACCGGTGAGGGTCCGGCTGCACACCGTCTCCTCTTCTGTTTTGGCAGGGCGAGGCTCAAGAACAACAATAGACAAGTGTGCATTGACCCGAAGTTGAAGTGGATTCAGGAATACCTGGAGAAAGCTTTAAACAAGTAAGCACAACAGCCAAAAAGGACTTTCCACTAGATCTACTTGAGGAAAGCTAAAAACCCGTGTGGCAGATGGAAGGGCGAGGTGTGGGGGAGGAAGGCCTGAATGGGGGGGCCAGGCGTGCCTTGGGGGTAGCGCATTGACCTGGGAACGGGCTTGAGGTCGGCCCGGCATGTAGACAACTGCATTTATAGCCTATGGTACGATACCGCAGCTTATGTCCACCCGTGCCCCATACCCTTGTGCACTGGCTGTTCTACAACTGGGGTTTTTCTAAGGAATTCTGTTGTACCAACAGCTTTTCCCGCTGTCGGTTCTCTCTCGTAATCCTCATAATCACGTCATTCCCATTATCATTTTTTAATCAATGATGACTTCCCGATCTGTATTTGGTTTGTTGTGGAGCTTTTCTTCCTTTGCCCCTGGGGCATCTGGGCACAGTCAGGTGGCGGCCAAGCATGGAGCTCAGAAAAGTGTCCTTCCTTCAGACTCAGAGGAAGACCGTGGGCGGCTCCCGCAGCGGGTGCCTGTCCTAGAATGACAGCCCAAGGTGACCCTCTGATACTGACCGGTGCTAGGCAACGGCCACCACCTCCACCTCCTCTTTCGAGCTCAGTGATTGGATCTGTAGGCTCCGTGTAGAGGCTACTGTCCCTGGGGACTGTGCTCAGAGACCCTCTCCCGGTCATTCCCAGGCCTCTCCCCACCTCCAGTAACACGCTTTCATCTTGCTTCTGCTTCCCATTTCTGTACATGCTCAGTTGGAGGAGAGGACCTGCCAGGGCTCCTGCCCGACAGCCCCCTCCTCCCTCCGCCCTCCCCTCCTGCTCAGGCCCTCTGTGAGAATCTTCTCTGGCCTCCCCCAGAATGGGGCTGGCCCTCTCCTGGTGGGGTGGGAGATCCTGTCTTCGCCTTCCCTCGAAAGGCAGGTGTTTGCAGAGTCGAATGCAATTTTCAGTCTGGACTTGTTTTGAGGAATTTGGTTCTGTGATTGCCTCTGACGCTTACATATGCCACGGAGGCTGTACACACTCTGCAATCAGAAGTGAAAACACAAATGAATAAATGAGCCTCTTGCCACTAACCCCTCCTCCTGAAACTACAGCCGAGTTTCAGGCTCCAATCAGAAATGTTGGCAGGGTGACATTTCCATGGGTAAATGTGATCACACAGATGGGCCTGGTGGTATTTGTAACTTTCTGCAAGGCATTTTTTATATATTTTTTGTGCACATTTTTTTATGTTTCTTTAGAAAACAATTGTATTTCAGAATATATTTATAGTCGAACAATTCATATATTTGAAGTGGAGCCATATGAACGTCAGTAGGTTACGTTTCTCTATGATCTTAAACTACTGGCAATTTGTAAAGAAATATATATGATCTATAAATGTGATTGCAGCTTTTTAATGTTTAGCCACAGTGTTATTTTTTCACTTGTACTAAAATTGTATCCAATGTGACATTATATGCACTAGCAATAAAAATGCTAATTGTTTCATGGTATCAACCTCCTACTGGATGTGGGAATTTATTTACCTGAAATAAAATCCGTTAGTTGTTAGACATGGGGCTCAGATACATTTCTGGAGTTTATGAAGATGAGGTGGCCTGCTGGTCAGGTGCCTTGAATCGCTCCTGCCGAGTTCACATGTGAGCATGGGCCTGGCTCAGGAACAGATGAGAGCTGCAACTTCAGTTTTTGAGCCTTTTTTTTTTTTTTTTTAAACCCAATGGAAACAACAGTGCTAGTTTTCTGAAGAATAATATTTGACTCACTAATTCCTCTTCCCCTTCCTCCTCTTCCTCAGTTCTCCTAACACTCCCACGTAATCTCCAGACTCAACTCTCATAATATCCAGCTTTCACGTTTTCCCACGTAAAAATCCCATAATTCCAAGCCATGGTTAATAGCAAACTTACACAGGAGCAGGTGGCCTTACCCCATAAATCATTAAATACCATTCAGCTTGAATCATTTTAATGTGACAGTCATGAGCCAGTTTCTCTAATCAAATTGTGCTAACCAGCTCTCTCCTTGCTCTCCAGAACAATCCCAGTCACTCCCAGGGGGAGTCCCCAGGCATCCAGAAAGGAGAAGGTGGGATCAGGCTGCCTTCTTTCTCCTCTCCTGGATGGCCATCTGAATGTTGGGCCTCTAACCTCCAAAGAATGATTCAATGTGAAGTGCAGATATTTTTTAGCTGAAGCAGAGAGTTCAGCTCTGCACTGAGAAGGAGGGAAGGCTGAGGAGATGGGATCGGGGGGCCGGGGCGGGGGAGTTAGAAGGCCAGGTCCAGCCTGGCCCTGGGACTGCCTTCACACCCTTTCAGATGTGAATGCCTTTCTAGGTTGGAAATTTCAGGCAATAGCTGAAATTGGCCATGGCTATAGCCAGTTCACAGATGTTCTGGAAGTCTGGCTAATACTTCTCTTTGAGTCAGGGGGAAAATGTCTGCTTCATTTTAATGAAGTACTTTGCCCAGGGGCCTCCAGGCCTAAGATGGAAGACAGAGTTAAGACTGATCCCCAGGCCAGTGTTGAATACTGTGCGGACTGAGACAGACCCGAGTTCATTTCAACATCATTAATGGTTCTACTGATTTTATCTAAGGGGGCGCAGAGAAGAAAAAATGGGGAAAAAAGAAAAGATAGGAAAAAAGAAGCGACAGAAGAAGAGAAAGGCTGCCCAGAAAAGGAGAAACTAGTTCTCTGCCACTTCGAGATGGACCGCAGTGCGCGCTGCTCTTGTCTCTCCCGTGCTTTGTAAATTTGCTCTAACCCTCCTCCAGGGCACACCCCTTGCCTTCCGTGCAGGTGCTCAGACTTCCTTGGAGGAGCAGCACTCCTCTGGCCACACTGGCTCCCATATTTAGGTGCTTTTTAAGGCCCTTCCTGGTCTGCTAAGTTATGAAGAAAGTAGTTGTGCAGAGACTGGGGTGTGGTCTGGGAAGAGGAGACTATACTCAGGACTCTGTCTGGAGTGGCCCTGGGGTCTCCAGCATTGCGCTGGGCTGCTGAACCCCGCCCCACCCTCCACTCCCTCTCTCAGAAGTGCCCGTGACCACGGGAGCACACCAGCTCCACACACTCACAGTTTGCCTTCCTGCTGAGGCCAGAGGGCGGTTGCCCAGCCTGCACAGAGCCATCTGCTGTCCCAGCAGCGGAGCCTCGGCGAGCAAGGCCTTCTGCAGTCAATCCCCTTGACCACTGCTGCTGCTGCCCGCACAGCCTTCGTGGGGCCAAGCTAGCTATGGCCATGCCTTTCCCAGGTGATGACTGACTCTCTCCCAAGTGGCCCTCCACCCCTCTGCCGCCTGGGGTGGGACTTCTCCAGGCCTGAGGCTGTGAGAGCAGCTTTACCTCTGAGCAGGGGTGGTTTCTGGACACCGAGTGGGTGGCAGCTCTGCATTCCCGGGGAGCAACTGTGGAAAATACTTCTCAGGGAGCCTCTTGGCTGGGCGATTCACTTTATAGATTCTTTAAACGGGTCCCCGACGCGGAGCAACTTTGTGAAGGGCCTACCCCTACCCATCTGCTGGGAGAGTCTCTGTGAACTTGTGCGATTAGGTTTTGGGACACAGCTGCCTCAGTCCTCACTCACAGGAAATATGTGCTTAAAGTGAATATAGTGTTCTAGAAAGGTCTAGAACCTTCCTCATACCACCCACAGATTTATGTCTAAGATTTTCTTGCCAAGTCTGCCTAATTTGGACCGGAAGGAGGGGGATTACCAGGGAGAGCAAGGCCCTGATTTCAGTAGTACTTTGAAAAAGGATACCTCGGATGTCTGGACTGTGTTCCTCCCATCCCACATAAACACGCACCCTGCACCCCAGGCCCCTGGTCATGATACAGTATGTGAATCCAGAAAGATGAAGTGGTTGGAGCACGTTGAACAGATGAAATCAGGAGATGAAAATCCAAGGTCCCCACCCATCAGACTCACCTGGAACACTGTGTCCCCCTCGTGCTTTAATGCCCTCCTCTGTGATGGCAGCACAGAACATGACAACCATTCCTTGCCCCCATTAGGGAAGCATCCTGCTAGGGTGCTGCCCCCAAAGTTCCTTTATTTCCCATCCCCGTCCCTTTTATCTGGCCAATCTCAGCCTGGGCCCCTCTTGCCAGCACTGGGCATAGCAGGCCTGCTCCGGGCTGTGCAGGGTGCCCTCCGCTTCCCACCCGCCCTGCCTCCTAAGGCATCGGGATGTTTGCTGGTCCTGGGCTGGGGCACCTGCGCTGGGTAGTCCTACCTTTACTAAAGCACTCGGGAGCCGGGCAGGCCCGTGCCCCATGTTCTCCGTTCCTCATACACCAGGAACAGCACATCTCAGTGCCTCCAGAGGGGCGGCGGGTCCTTCCTGAATACCATAGGGGTCGTTTGCCATCTAACAGTGGTGGGTCAAGCTACTGCTGTCCTGAGATGACAACCTGCTCTCTGCTGTGCTTTCTGCTCCTGCTGGGGGAGCTGGGGCTGAGGGGACTAAGACAGTTGGCCCCACATTAAGGAAAGCAGACGGGCTCCAGTCCTGTCTTCCTATGACTTCACTGGCTCCTGGCCCTCACTGTATGTGACAAGCTGACGTAGCACCAGCCCTGCTGAAGACAGGGTGGCCATGGAAGAGAGAAGTGCTGGACTCCATTCTGTTTTGGGTTGAATCTAGGCAGTGCTCACGCAGCTATGCCAAGTGAACGGCGCACAGTCCCAGCACCGTCCCAGGACCATCCCTGCCGTTCTGGCCAAGAGGTCCCAGGGCCAGTTGTGGGGCTGGAGGGAGGTAGATGGAGGTGGTTGGTGGTGCCAAAGCCCCGGACGGGCGGGCAGCCTGCTCCGGGCTCAGTGCAGGACCGGGCCACACTGAGGTGAGCCCTTCCTCCGTGTCGGGGCTGAGGCAGTGTGCCCTGCCCTGTCATGTGACCACTGTGTCATGCCGTCTGTCTGTGTGCCCTTGTTTGTCCGCTGTCTCCCATGCTGCCTGCGCCTGGCTTTCTTCTCCACTTCCCATCGTCCACCCATCCCTCGGCTTCAGCCCTGGCTGCCTCTCTCGCCACCCTCCCCCTTCCCAGGGCCTCGGAAAGGAGGCACACACTCGGCGGCGATCTGGAAGTCAGGAGTGAGGTCCTGCTGCGACGGGGGCTCGGCGTCTTAGGCTTGCGGCCTGGGCGCCGTGGGAACCCGCCTTAACGGTGTCTCCCTCTGTTCTTGTTAACAGGAGGTTCAAGATGTGAGAGGCGCAGGTTGGGTCAGACGCCTGAGGAAACCTTACAATAGGAGCCCAGGTCTGAAACCAGTGTTAGGAAGAGCCCGCAGCGGCTCCCCCTGCGCCCAGGCAGGGCCCAGTACATTTCCAAGGGCTTTGTTTTGCACAGTTTGCCTTTACGTTCACCATTTGATTATGTAGCAAAATATATGGTGTTTATTCTTCATTTAGTGTGATTATCCAGTGTCACTGGTGACAGATAGGAACTTAGACTAAGGCCATTATTTTACTTGCTTTGTTATAATATCTTTCCCGTGGAGCCCCTCACCCAACTGGAGGTTCCTGAGTTTGGTATCTCCCCGAGCTGTGCAGTCTGAGACCCCAGGTCATCCTATTCTAGGATGGAGAGCCCCTGGGACGTATCAGAACCAGGGCAGACCCTAGTGAAGGCTGCCCCATGAAGGGGGCGGGGGGGGGGGCTTCAGCGTCAAGTTTAGAGAGTCAGGCAGGAGCCTCACCCTTCCTCGGAGTGAGAGCTAGGGCCTTCCCCACTGCTGAGCAGCACAGGGCTTCTCCGAGCTGAGACAGGCAGGGGTGTGAGGCCAGGGCAGGGGGAGACGCACCCCTCATCCTGAGCTCTTCTCTACATCCCATCACACTGTTATCATTCTCTCTCTCATCCATCATCATGTGTCTCCAAGACTGTCTCCATCGCCCTGGAAAAAGACTGTCTCAAGACCAAAGCTTTCATTTAAACTGGGCACCAAGAAGCAAATCAAAGTGTCTCTCGTGTCACCCGATTCTGAAAACACTGTGCACCTCTGTGTCTTGTTTGGAATATTGTCCGCTGTCCAATCCTGTGTTCTTGTTCAAAGCCAATGTCCTCGGGGCACGCACTGTCAGCTCCTCCGATGCAAAGGCTCAGAGTAAGGAGAGGTCTTTTGACCAGGTTCTGACCAGGGCTGTGATCCCTCTTGGGTGGACAACCTGGGTTTTCCCAGTGATCACAAACCCAAGATGGATCAACAGAGCCCAAGGAAATTTGGCGCGCAGCAGTGTTAACCCATGTGGATCCCAGCCCTTTACACTTCTACAGTAGATATCTTGGAACACTGGGGAGTTTTTTCTCCATTGCATCCAACCATGATTGTTAAGGCGATAATATGAAAAGAATCCTCAGCTCTTCATTTTGGTTTTTGAAAAGCTGACCCATAAAATAATGACTGCTGGATGTGACAGTTCCTTCCCAATTAAAATCTAACCTCACCTTTTTCCCCACTTGGCAGTCCCATCACCTGCCATCTTGTACGGTGGCGTCTGGACTTCGCCCCTGCTGTTATCTTGTGCTTCCAGAACGTCCACCCCAGCTTTCCTGTTATAAAAGGGGGTATTTGAGAAAGTAGGTTAAACCCTGACGTGTAGAGTGTTTTCCGTTACCGAGACCAGTTTGTAGAGTTACATTAAACAGTTTAAATGTGTTGGGCAGGCATTTGAGGGGTTTTTGCTTGTTGTGTTTCGTTTCACATTTCGTCTTACTAATACTTTGCCCTTTTTGGCTCAATATCCCAGTAAAAACTTTAAGAAAATGGAATAAAAGAAGGGCAAAACAAGGAAATGTATCTGTTGAGAGGACACTATAAACAACATGCAGAAAGTATAATTTAGCAAAATAATCTTGAATTGCAGGTGTTTTTAGGTTTAATAATCTTTGTGTTATCAGTACTATGTTAATATTTCCATAACTATTCCTTTATATAGGATCTTCATGGTGGAAAGCCAATCCCTCAGCCAAATAAAAATGTGTATCTTCAAATCTACTTTATTGAATAGAATAGAGTACAGGGACCCTTTATTAGTTAAAAGGAATACAGAACAGGTTTCAAAACTCTCTTTTGAAATTAACCCAACACTACAGGGCTCCTGAATTATATGTGAAATGATCGATTTTCAGTGAGATAGTCTTTTTCTAAGTCATCCAGGATATTTAAAACTCTCATGGAAAAAGTGGAACCATCTTGACCAGAGCCATTAAATCTCTTACTCTGAGAAAATAAACGTGGCCCTAAATCTTGACTTCTGTTAAAGAATTGTTTGTTTCTCCCCCAAAGGGGGGAAACAGGTAAGAGTAGAAACTTCAAGGAAAATTATCTGCCTAACAATTGCTCTCCTTGCAAACTGCTCCTAAGTGGAGACTGCCCAACTAAAGCAAATATGCATTTAAATAGTCAATTTGCAAAGGAAAAGGCTCCCTGATCCCCTTTTGCTTTAAAAAGTCAAGTGCATCAGTTGTTTGGGGGTCACCCAGCTGTTCCTCCTTGTCCAGTGCTGCTCTACCTGACCTTCCCTTGGGCTCCGTGTAACCTCCAAGGCAGCTCCCCCTTGCTGGCCTTTGCATCAGGACCCAGGCAGCTGTGTGGCCTGGGTGGGGACCGGGACTCCCAGAAGTGCTGTGTGTTTATATCCGAATCTGCGCCATGTGTTGTTTTTCACTGTTCTTTGTCCAGCCCCCAGCCAGGTGCTGAGACCCCAGCGAGGAGGCTCAGGAGGGGGGCAAAAGAAGGGGGGCATGTGGGCCTGTCCTCCAGAGAAAGGAGGTTCAACTTTGAGCAGAGGCCCTGAATAGGCAAAGGTTGCAGTTCCCCCTGTGTGAAGTCCAGAGAACTTCTATGCTTTTTCATTGGATCCGATCTGACCTTCCTTTTCTGACTGCTGCCTGATGTTATGGCCATGGGCTCCCCCATTGGGAGCTCATCACCACCCCCCACCCTGGGCAGGCGGTGTACCCTGCAGCTGGATGAGAATTGTGGGGTCCCTGTACATGTCTTCCCTGACCCATTCCCAGGAAGCCCTGTCCCTGGGAAATGCTCCCTGGAAACCTTCAAATTCCCTCAGCAGACCATTGACATTGCCAAGATGAAAAACAAAACAAAACAAAACACCCAGGAAAGTTGTTAGTCTGCAGCCTCGCTGGATTCTCAGTCTCTGAGCAATGATGGGTTCAGTGTTAAATGTGATAAATACTGTATTTTTGTGTTGTTTAAATTACATCTCCCAAATAATGTGAAAATGGTCCAGGAGAAGGCAGCTTCCGTATGCAGTGTGCTTTTTTCTTTTTTCTTTTTTTTTTTTTTAACAAATAACAACTCCTTTTGAGAAACAACAATTTCTACTTTGAAGTCATATCAATGAAAAGATGTATATGCACTTACAATTTTTCTAATAAAGACATGTATTCAAATGTAGTGGCCAACCGGTTGAAATTAGTGCTGCCACTTGGAATTTTCCAAACTTGGTTTTTCTTCCTCAAACCCAACACAGAAGGGCCGTGTAAACCTAGCTGCACTGGTTAGTGGAAAACAGGCCATTGTAATCACGCTAATCATAAGTAAAAATTCTGCGGGCATGCTTGCCTCCGCTAGTCAACTGATCCTTCGTGGGGGGGGCGGGGGGCACTCCTGTTTCTCTGAATGTCCTTGGTTTTGCTGGAATCCCTTCCTAAAGGCAAGCCAGTCCTCTATTCCAGTAGGGATGGTTTTGTGCAAGGGCCCACAGCCTGGGGAAGGAAGCCTCCACTTTGTACTTCCCACGTCTAGGGGAAGACAAGAGCAGCCCATTCCTAAAGGCACTGTCAAGGGTCCAGCACCCTGCGTTATTTTCTGCCCTGCCCTGGGGTCCCTCCTGGAAGCTTACCGAACCTCCCAGCACTGCCAGTACTGTCCAGGATACTGTGACCAGATGGCGAGCCAGATAGGGTTCTGTCCCCACAGACGTCAGCCTTGCACACGTTCTCCGACATTCTTAATCCTCCGCAGCCAACCACACTGGCAAAGAAAAGCCAGCACAAAAGCCCCAAATGTCCTCCAGATCCTCTTGCCCATTGGCCTAGACATGACCATGTTATCTCTGCGCTTGGAACCTCCTGGTTATTTATAGGGTGAACCTGATATGATTGCTCAGTTGCAGATGGACCCGAGGAAGAAAGAAGGATTCGAGGAGCCCAGGACAAGAGGCAGCATGGTGGCCTGGGCCGAGCGTGGGTGTGCAGATTTGCAGAGCATGCCAGAACTCTGGGCTCTCTGCTCACTCTGTGACTTGACACACCACCTGTCCTGAGTCCCGACCCCTGCAGCTGTAACCCAGAAGCTCAGAATCCCCAGGAGTTGTGCAGACAGTAGACAGGGGCAGTGTATGTTTTCTTCTCTGTCTCCACCTGCTGTTTCCTGGGGTCCGCCTGCCTCTGCTTAGACCTCAGCAAAGCTCAGATACTAGAAGTGATCTTGAAAGGTGAGCTTCTTCCTCTTAGCTGACAGATGGGGAGAAGCCTCTTGGGTTGGGTCCTGTAGGTTCCCCGAATGCCTGTGAGTGCTGGTTCCGGCACACTCCACCGCTCTTCTACCACTGGGAGCTAACATCCTCTGGGGTTAGGTATTATGCTGAATGATGTAGTGTAAAAAAACAAAAAGTCCATGGCCTACTGTGTTTCCCAGGGTTGATGGTCCCCGTTCTGTCAGCCAACAGTAGCCGCACCAGACTCTGTATTAGGTGGTGTGGGTGCCGTGCCCCCGACTTCATGGAACCTGCAGTATGAGGGACCGAACTGCAATGATGAGCATCTTCAGAATACACGGTAAACATGTATTATGGGACATGTTTACCCGGGACAGGTAACATGGGATGGGGGATGTCCTATGCTTCAGGGAAGCTCAGAGCACCATCAAAGGCTCGGAACCGAAGTGCTGGTCAAGCCAAGACCTACAGATTCTTTTGGGGTGACCTACTGAGCCCTGAGGACTACCATTGAGAGTCCATGCAATGTTCTGCTGTAGGGATGGGAGCTTATTCTCCCACGGGTGCCGCTCCAACGGGGGGTCCGGCATGAGAGCAGGGGAAGCTGGGTTTCAGCCCCCTCACTCCCCTTGCTGCATCATTGTGCAGAGCACAAGCCACTCAATGCAGCTGAGAAGAGCTGGGCCCCCCACAGGGGGTGGGTCCCAGCAGCTGGGGAGCATCATGAGTGGGGACCTTGGCACAATGGATGGATGACTGATCCAATGTTCCTTCCCCAGAGTGCAGGGCTGTGACTCACAGCTCGTCAGGTTCTCGGGGGTTCTCTGTGTCTGTGACTGAGAACCTTGCACTTGGGAGGGAGAGTGTGGCTAGCCCAGAGACAGTGAAGCAGAGGGAAAACACAATGGGTAAAACAGACTCAGAGACAGAAGTGGGGATGAGAGCCAGGTAGCCCTACTCGGAAGTGAGATGCAACCATGCACAGAGGGGTGGAAGTGGCTGTGAATTTCCCTGGTGAGGTCCAGCCACACACCCTGCCCTTGGGCTCCCATGTGCCCATGTGCCACATAAATCCCCCTCGAGTGCTAAAGATTTTCTGCTAATTACACCCAAATAACCATTGCTGGGGGCAATTAGGCTGGTATAGTGGGCAAGGCAGATCAGGACACGGGCTGGTGCTGGCACAGGAGCTATGTTAGAGATCTCACCAGCCTCCCCAGGGGTCTTCTCTGAGCCCTCTCCCTGGCTTCAGGTGGCACTCCAAGAAAGGACCATTTAAGTTCATGCTTGATGTCGTATTGGGATTAATAAATAACCCAGAGGCATCTCCGAAGCCCCACCCCCCTCCCAAAGGTGCACAGATTCTGTTTAGAATCTTCCGCCCCTGAAAGCACCCACCAGCACCAACCCACCTTGCCCTCCATCGTTGTAGTGAGGTGGTCACCTCACCAGCCTGT
Source organism: Hyaena hyaena (assembly GCF_003009895.1). Lineage (NCBI taxonomy): Eukaryota > Metazoa > Chordata > Mammalia > Carnivora > Hyaenidae > Hyaena > Hyaena hyaena. Next base: position 168,311 of record NW_024082030.1, on the reverse strand, counting down.
GCGAGCTCCCCTGAGAACAAACTGGGAAAACAGAATTCTCAGGTGGAGTCTATCCCTAGAGAGTCCTGTTGGGAACGCGGGGACCAGTGTTCCCAGTACCTCAAAGAGGGCTTGTCATAGTGGGTGTTTAACAGACATTTGATGTGGGAGCACGTTGTGAGGCATCAACAGGCTCAAGGATGGCAGCCTCTGGTCAAGCCCCAGCCAAGGCCTGGCATTCTACCCGGGACTGGATCTGCTCTCAAATGTCAAGGAGGTTGCTCTTTTCAGTTTTCAGGAGTCGACACTCACTTTAAAGCAGATGAGTTGCGGGGCGCCTGGGTGGCTTAGTCGGTTAAGCGTCCGACTTTCGCTTAGGTCATGATCTCGCAGTTCGTGGGTTCGAGCCCCGCGTAGGGCTCTGTGCTGACTGCCAGCTCAGAGCCTGGAGCCTGTTTCAGAGTCTGTGTCTCCCTCTCTCTCTGACCCTCCCCCGCTCACGCTGTCTCTCTCTCTCCTAGAAATAAATAAAAAAATATTAAAAAAAAAAAAAAAAAAAAAGCAGATGAGTTGCAGCTACATCTCGGCCCATGAACCCAAACAGAAACAAAGCAGAGTGAAGCCCTAGCTGAAGCTCCTGACACTCCCCAGGCTTCTGTTATTCCTGTAAGTGGAGGGGGCACAGAGGAGTGGCTGAGAAGCAGGAGTCCCGGACATGCAGGAAATGTCACTCATGGCTGTCCATTGCTGGGAACCCAGACTGAGGAAAATCAACCCAGTCCATGCTATACTCCCACCACTGTCTGCTCTCTAAATTTGTGACACTAACTAGGAGTCAGTCCTCTGTGCTTCTAGGACCCTACCACACTTCCCAGTCCCATCAGCCCCTCCCCTTCCTAGGTGCTCATGCCATACTTTCTTCTCTGCCTTTGACTATTTGTCTTTACCCAGCTCCACATTCAGCTGATGGTCTGGCTTCTAAGTCAGAAAGAAAGACAACAATACGAAGGGGAATCCAGGAGCTGCACCTCTTGTCTACCCCCTACCCAGCCTCTTTCCACAGCCACTGCTCTCACCTCACAGGAAGCCACCTCCTCCCTGGCCACACTGCACCTGGCCATGGAGCCCAGCGCTTCTCACCTGCCCAAGTACACCCATCCCAACCCTCCCCCCCCCCCACATACTCCTACATCATAGACCTTTCACTCTACATCAGCATACCAACATGCTGTAAGATCTCCCATCAAGGCAAAACAAGAGAAAGAAAACCAACCCCTACATGATATTTTTCTATACCTTTATCTCCTATAGCTTCCCCTCACGTGGGAAGTTCTCAGAAAAGTTGTCTATATTTCCTGTGTCCACTTTCTCTCCTCTTTTTCTTATCTTTCTTGAACTCACTCCCAACTAGAATTTTGATCCTACCACTCATTCCACTACAACTGCCCTCTGTCAAGGTTGTCACTGGGCTCTTGGGAAACCCAAAGTTCAGATATCAATTCTCAGTTTCCATGGTCTCTCAGCAACCTTGACAGTATTGATCATACTCCTTGAAACACATTTTCTGGTTGGCTCTCAGGAGACCATTCCTGACTATTTCTTCAGCTTCATACCTTCTCATTTTTATTATTTCCTCCTCCTCCTTTGACCATCTAAACACAACACTCCTTGGCTCAGTCCTCAGATGCTCTGTTTTCACACCAGGTGACTGGCCTTGCATGGAGTTCACTTCACACCATTCACTCTCTTGGCCTTGAACTCCATGCAAGGGCTAAGGAATCCAGACTGATGTGTCTCCTGGGCTCCAGGTTTGTACACCGGCTCTTCCTATGAAAATAATCAATGAGAAATTAAACTCCTGATATCCACATTTCCCCCAACTGGTTCATCTCCATTTCTGCAAATGACTATTCCATTCCTTCTAGTTGCTCAGGCCAAAACCCTAGAGCCATCTTTGATTTTATTCTATTCTCTTACAACCCTAAACTAGACCATTAGTAAACCCAATTAATGACTTCAAAACATATTCAGCATCCAGTCACTTGTCACTGCTACCATCTTGGTCCCAGCTCCCATCAGCGCACCCTCGTGCCCTGCAATGTCCCCTCAAGGTAGTGAGAAGGGCTTGCCATGCTGCCTGGCTATGGTGCCCCTAGTACAACCCTCTAGTATTTTTGTAAAGTTTATTTATTTATTTTGAAAAAGAGAGAGAGCATGAGCAGGGGAGGGGCAGAGAGAGAGGGAGAAAGAGAATCCCAAGCAGGCTCCACACTGTCAGTGCAGAGCCTAACTCAGGGTCCATGAACCGTGAGGTCATGACCTGAGCCGAAATTGAGAGTCAGACACTTAACCAACTGAGCCACCCAGGCACCCCCCAAGCCTCCAGTTTTCAACCAACAGAGGTTTACACCCACCAGCCCCTGTCACCTTTCTGACCACACCTCACCCTCTGCTCCAGCCACACTGGGTCCCTCTCCCTTGAACAGGCCAGGACTGCCCCTGGCAGGGGACTTTTGTGCTAGCTGGCCTCTGCCCAGATACCACATGGTTTACCCCTCCCTTCATTCTGTCTCTGCTCACCATCCCCTTGTCAAAAAGCCTTTGCAGACTGCCCCAGCCTGCACAGCAGCCCTTCCTTGATGAGCGCCGCCCCTTTATCCTGCTTGGCCTCCCTGCCCCCAACCAGCCATAGTATCTTCAGCCATGGTTACCTGTGCACTGTCTGCTTCTCCCTATGAGAAGGTTAATACCATGCAGGAAGAGATGGTCTTGATCTGTTTTGCTCACTTTGTGGCTAGAACATAGAAGATGCTAAAGAAATAGTTTTGGGATGACTTCCTGGTAAATCAACAGGATGTTAACGCATTGGAATCTTTCTTTGCATATCTCTGAAATGAAGATGGCGGTACTCACCTTACAAGATGATGCATTTGTTCGCACACTCAAGGGCACACTGTGAAGTCATTCTTTGGACCCAAACTCACCTCACTCCAATGTGCATATATCAGTGATCACATACACACACGTTGCCACTTTTCTAGAATCCCCTGTGCCTGTCCCTTCCACCTGGAGTCCCCAGAGCATGACAAACTATAGTGATTCATTTCCTGTGACCCAGATCAAAGAATCATCCCTGTCCCCAGGAGTGCCTCCTCCTGGATTCTCCTCCCTCCTGTGGGGACCTGTACACACTTCCTGTGCAGAGTGTAGGGGTGTCAGTGCTGGCCTGGGGTCCACTGAGTCTGGACTTTGCAGCCAGGGGCCCAAGAGAAGGACAGCTACATGGGGTGTGGTTCCTGGGGACAGGATCTCTGCTATTAGAGCTTCATCCCAGGCCTGGCTTCGGGCAGTGGATGGCTGGCCAGACCTCAGGACACAGCCAGGGCAATAAGGAGCATGATTCCAAAGACACCACCACCAGGTGGAAAAGAACAATAAATAGGGCTCAACTACCAGAAGCTGAGGTTGTGTCTTTCCACAAAAGGACACATCTTGGAAATGAGAGAGCTGGGATTCTGACCTAGGTCTATTTGGCTCCAAAAGTGAGCCCTTCACCATTAGGATCCCATGCTTCACTTCTAGGGTTCTCCATGCCTTTCCCACTGACCTGCCCAGTGGGGAGGCTTCAGTCCAACATGGCTGCCGCTGGCTTGACTTAAGGCAGATGCTCACAGAAGGAGGGGCAGCCCTCTGGGGAGGAGGTCAGAGGAGAACTCAGGAAAGGTTGGCGGCAGCAGAGGCAGTGTTCTGCTCTCCCAAGCACAGCCAAGCTTTGCAATTTAGCTGGGGATGTTGCTCCAGAGGAGAAATGACCGGACTGGGCCAGTCTGGAAAGCTCTAGATGCAGCCACCTTTTCCCGGCCTCTTCCCAAGCATTTCCCTGAGCATCAGCCCAGGTCACGTGGGCTTGTAGGCCGTGAGGAAACAATCATTTGGGGCATTCCTGAGCTCCCGGGGAGGCGGCTCTCCTTCCGGCCGCTCTGGGAACCCTCGAGCGCCATGTCCAAACGTTGGCTCTTGGAAATGAGGCCTGCTAGGGACCAGCTCTTTCCAGTTCTTCCTCCGTGTGGGGCTGCCCCGGTGCTCAGGCGGCCAAGGGGAACTGGAGGCTAATGCATTCACTGCGCTTCTCCTTAAGTAGCTAGGACAGAGTTCCCCTTGAGGACAAACAAACACGTTGGTCAGGTGCTCTCCACCCTGCGGACATTTCTGGAGCAGCCTGTGCCTACCAGCCCACAGAGGTGCTTCTTGGATACCTCCTCCTTCAGTGCTCCCCACAGTCACAAGACGACAGCCTTCTGTGTGAAGGACACAGAGACAGAAGTCTAAAGCTGGGACGTGAGAGGCCGGAGGAGATTGGCTCCAGTGTACCTGACACCATCTTCTTACAGTTCACAAAGCCCCCAAGGCAGAGGTTGTAGTCAGGGGCTGCTGGGCTCAGGTTGAGGTCTGCTCTGTAAGGCCCAAGGGTACGTTGGGGAGTTAAACGAGAGGAAATGCTTGGCAAGCTCAGGCTGTGAAATCATCATAGACTGTCAGGAAGTAGCAATTTTTTAAAAAGTGGAATAACATCAAATGGCAAAGGAAGGAGAGAAGAGTAGGGAAAACATCGGCATATGTCACACCTACTAGAAAAATTTGCACATGTGTATGTGTGCTTGTGTGTGTGTTATAGCATCAAATCCAATTGTTGTTGTCCACGATGCTCAAAAAACTGTTCGGCTCTTGTGCACATAAAACTCGATGATGAATATGGCCTTGCCTCCCTGAGTAGCAGGAAAGAAGTTGGAAGAGGACACCAGATTTCTTTGATTTAATAAAAATTTTTTAAAAGCATGACTATTTCTAAAATCAGCGTACATTTTACACCCACAGTGTATACACCTAATGGCATTTTCTTCTTTCTTAGACAGCTTTAGGCTTTACAAGTAAATGATGATCTTTCAGAACCAAAGGCCCATGACCATAATCCCTACCCTGTACGGAGCCTCTTGTTCTGTGCTTCTAAGTGGATCCGGAAGGTAGTCCTTCATGAGTAAAGCACCTGACTGATTTGTGTTATAAAGAGGTCGCTACTCCCAGGCAGAGATAAGGGCAAGGAGGCCCACAACGGTGCAGGGGGACAGCCACTGCTTATGCACATGCGCTGGGCTGCAGCCCTGGCGTCCATGCACAGGTGTGCCTGACCCCAAAGCTCATTCTGTGTCCTCTCTGGAAACGGCTGGGTATGAGCCATCCCAGGAAAGGCGTGGTCCCGCATGCAACCCTGCAGATCTTTCCCTTCTTCCTTGGGCTTTGAGCTGCCGCCCAAGCTCTCCATTTGTAATCAAATCCAGGTCTTAGTGAAGTGGCAGTTGCTCCCAGGGACGTCTGTTCCTTCAGCTGTCCGTGTTGAGAGTGCTCCTTTGCTGGAAGCCAGGCTGGGATGAAAGATCTCCTCTCCATTCCTCGCTTCAGCTTTCCCCCAGGCCCGTCTCCCTTGGCACTCCTGCTGGGGTGGCCTAAGCTGTTTGAAGCACCCAAAGGTAGGATGCTGTCATGAAGTCAGAGTTCAGGAGTCATTCCAAGTTCATGTGCTTAGGGGTCTGGTCTTGGCCTTCGGGCACACAGGCCCACAGTCCACCCATCCTGGGCTCAGCCTGCCTCCTCCGTTCCCTTTGCCACCTTTAGGGTCCTCCTAGGTCCGAACTCAGCCCTCTCACAAGGTGCGCCACTCATCCGGGGCTTTGGGCTCTATTCCCCTTGACCTTGGAGCCATCAGCAAGGGCCACCAGCTCTGCCCAATTTCATGGATATCTAACTTCTAAGTGTCCATCCTGGGGCCACCACTAACTCAATGCAAGAAATTTTAATTACCTGTTGAACAAAATATTGAAACGAAAGCCTGAGGATGTATAACTGGCACGTGTTCCAGCCTCCAGACCTGCAGGCTCAGGAGGATTGAGACAGGCTGGTCTCTAGGCTGGACCCAGGGGCTCCACACAGCTGCCCATCCCCGTTAAGTGTTGGCACACACAGCACATCTGATTATAAGTCTGCCGCCAAGGACGTAGTTCGAAAATCAGTTTTGCTCCTTTACCTGTGAACTGAAAACCTTATGTCTGGACTTCACCATGTCTTAATTTTGCTGATGGTTCACAAACCACAGGCCTCCACAGTCTTGAACATATGTGTCCTTGGGAGTTCTGATTCCCAATCATCCTTCCCTCCCAATTTTTCTAGCATCAGCAAATTCATTCCACCAGCTGTCCTGCCAGGAGGGAGGTGGGGAGAGGGGGTCCAAGCACTGGCAATGCCAGGGTAGCAAAGAGAAACCCCTTCTCAGAGCAGCCAGATGGCCCCCTATCCAAACATAAATTAATAAATAAATAAGATTTCCAAGTAAAATAAGATGGACAAGTGCCCTCCACGAGGGTCTTTGCACAAAATCCCCTCAACCTGGTCCCCGCCTGGAGGGTGTTAAGAAGATGTCCAGAAATGTCCAAGGCGGCTTGGAAATGATTTCCATTTCCTCTTCTCCCCCCCCCACACACCGTGAGTTGTTTTACAGAAATCAGATCAAAGCGGAACAAATTTGTGAGGTTCCCAGCACTACACTGCTCCTTCCTCATAGTTTTTGTTCACATGTTCACACCCTTCAGCATCAAAGTAAAATAAAACAAGACCAAAAAAGCTATCTTCAGCAGGTTTGGGCTTGGAATTGCGTCAGGGACTAAAGACGTTTATGAGAAATCTCATCTTAGTGACTTAGCCAAACCCAAACACTCGATTAGCCAGGAGGCTGCTGCCAGCCTTTGGGAACAGCTCCAACCTTGATCTGTGACTCTTTGGGTGTGTCTCCCATACTTAGTGCAGTGAAGGGCAGGTTCATGGACCCTTGCAAATATTTCCCAGAACCCAGAAATGGAAACACAGAGACTACCTGACCCTCTGGACACAGCCAGTGGAGGTCATCCACGGGGCAAAATGATATGCAGAGTTTTAATGAGTCTGGAAGAAACAAACAGACAAAAGAAATGAATGGAAAACAGAATTTATAAAATAATATCACACATTTAAATTTAAACCATGTGAGAAGAGCCTTTACAATGGCCTTCAACTATTTAGGATTTTAGAGTCAATGATTGCTTTCCTCACAGAAGATTGGAAGGCACCTCACAGGGAGCAACGTGTTAGATTCTGGGGCAAAAACATCAGTCTCACCTTGCTTTGGGGTTCTGCTCCTGTGCCCAGGAAAGAGTGAGGTTTCTGTAGGCACTAAATAAAAATGCTCTGCATGCATCATATCCCTCCTTTATTTGAAAACCTCCAATAACCTCCCAGGGCATTCCGCTCCACCCCCCTTTTCCCTTCCCTATCCTCAATCACATGGGCTCCTTCCTGCTTCCCCCAGGGTCCTGAAGCACACCTTTCCTTGGTCTAAGGCCTCTTCCCAGACCTTCCTTCCACCCCACGATGCCACTTAGCCTTCACTAGAACCTCCCCTTCCCCGGGATGCCTCCCTGATAACCATTTTTCCCCACCCAGTTTCCTTCACAGCCCACAGACTTCTCCGTCATCTGTCATCCATGGGGCTCACACTTACCTCTCAGCTGGCCCTGTTAGACATCTCCTGAGAGCAGCTGGCCATTCTACAGTCTCTGAAAGTCTCTGCCCATCGTGCAGCCCGTTTTAAGTCTGTTTCCCTTCTCTTTGGTCAAAACCTAACTCACTATACCAAGAAGGAAGGCAGCAAACTGTCACATGTTAGTGATTTACAAAGTAGTGCCCCGTTTCTGTAACTGTTGCCCATATGCCCTGAGGAGTTTTCACTGGTCCAATTAGCATCAATAGGGTGGCAAGCTCAGATTTCTCTAAACACTTTCATGTGGGTTACATTTGCAGTATATGTTAATATATGACATAAAGCATAGTACTCATTGTATTGAAAAATAAAACAGTTTAGTATAGCAAGTTTAGTGTAGAACTAAACAGGACTGCACACTGAAGCGCGAGGAAAACTGGAATACAGGATTTTTAGCATGCTTGTGCAAACCCCCAAAGGATTTGCTCACAAGTATCTATGTTGTTTAGCACTTCCTTCCCCACAAATGTTTGGAAAGGAAATTATTGCCTTAGCATGTTTTCAGTGACTCTATGAAAGAAAAGAGAAGAAGGCAAATCCAAGAAGGGGATTTAGTAAAAGAAACACTGAAAAGCAGACATGAAAAGCAAGCGTAGAGGCAGCAGAGGACCCCTGGGGAACGGCCTGGGCCAGAGGCTCTCAGCCCGAGCTGCACGTCAGGACCTTGACTCCCAGGCTGTGACCCGAGAAACCAGTCTTGGAGATGAGACGCAGGCAGCAGCAATGTTTTGTTCTGTGGGTTATCTCACACTGAGAGATCACTGCTCTGGACCAGTGGTTCTCAAATTTAAGAGATTAAGAGAATCGCTCAAAAGCTTCTTAGGATACAGATTTTTTTTTTTTTAACTGTACCCCCCAGAGCTTCATATTCAGCAGGTCTGGGTGGGGCCAGGTGCAGGTGCGTCTCTAACTGGCCCTAGGTGATGTGATGCTGCAGGTCCAGGACTACAGTGTGAGGGAGAGCCTGTGCTCTGGAGTTTGGAGCATTCAGCCTTCAAAGTTAAAAGTGCTGGATGATATGCAGCAGGCAGTGATCGTGCACTGTTCCAGGGGTGCCAGGGCAGGAGACCCATAAGATGTCAAGGTTGAACGTCACACCCATCCTCTGGAGTGTTAACCCTGCCTCTTGGGCTCCCCCTCCACCTGCACCCTTCCCCGCCAGTGCAGGGAGTTCCCTGTCTCCCAGGGGAGTCCAGGATATTTCTTTCAAATTTGATTACTGTGAAATTCTCCCTTAAATAGAGTTGAGTTTTGTGTGCTCTATCCTCTATTCATTGATCTCAGCACACCTGAGAGTGAAGGCTGCACCATCCAGGTGATGTGAAGACTGGGGGAGTTACCGTCTTGATTTCTTATTCAATTTTCTCCCCAGTATCTCTCTGGATGGGGTGCAGTGCCCTTCCTGGCTCACGGCCCATGCCGGCCCATGTCTGCACATTTTAATACTTCAGAGCCCAGCTCCCCTCCCATGCCTCTTCTCCTTGAACTCTGTTTTTGTCCCCAAGGAGGGAAGTCCCTATGACACCTTCACTTCTAACTAGCCCTCCACAAAACCAAACAGGATGGGCAGGGAGGGGAGGGAAGGTCATATGAAGTTTGGCACCAGACGATGTATAAAATTTGGTCCCTTTTCTGCCAAAAAAGCTTTTCTAGGTCCCTTTTCTAGGCCCTAAAAAAGCTCCTCCATGTCCCTGAATTCCAGTGACTATGAAAAGCATTTGTGGCCAGATTCTGAGATAGTGGCTCTACTACCAGTGGAAACTTCTCTCAATTCTGAACCCACTGGCTCCTTGAAACATCTTTTTTCCTCACCGTGTGTAATAAAAGGCTTTATGGGGCTGGGTGGGGTTGACCCTGCACTTTTCTCGAGGCTGGCCTGAGAGGCCCTGGTGAGGGGCCCTGGTCAGATTGCCCTTCCCAGGCAGTGAGCACTGAGCCCAAATGCCCCAAAGCAAGGCATCCTGGACCCATCTGGTGTCCCCTCCCAGGCTTCCCATTCCACCTGCCTTGGGACCTTGAGAATGAGAGAGAGAGAATGATTTCACTTGATGAGGAAGAAGGTAAATCTACCCAAGCCCCAGCCACTAAAATCCTCAAGGTTGGGCAGTGCTGAGATCCAAATGCTGATATCAAGATGCTGAGAAGGGCCCTTGGGGGGCTCAGTCAGTTAAGTGTCTGACTCTTGTTTGGGGCTCAGGTCATGATTTCAGGGTCATGGAGTCGATACCGCAGTTGGGCTCCACAATGAATATGGAGCCTATTTGAGATTCTCTCTCTCTCTGCCCTCTCCTCCACTCACACTCTCTCTCTCAATCCAAAAAAAAAAAAAAAAATGATTCTGAGAATCCCACATGCATGCACATCCTCCATCTTGACTTCTCAGCTAAGCTGCAAACTCATGCATTCAGTTACTTGCTTGCACACCAAAGGCATCTCACCTTGGCATAGACAACAATGAAGTCTTGATTTTCACATCCACCTTCTCCTGGTCAAGTAATTCCCTTCCCAGTTTTCCTATCTCAGTAAGCCACAAGGCGTCACTCCAAAACCCAGAAACACCTGTGATTCCTCATCGGCAACCCCACCCACCCACCCCCACCTTCATCCAACACATCAGCAAAGCCAGCAGGATTGTTTAAAAACCAACTCAAATTCAAGCTCTCCAAAAGCTTCCCATACCCTTGGCCTCCACACCTGACCACACCTGCCTTTCCTGTTGCCTCACCTGGCTGCCCAGAGAGTTCTCAGTGCATGTGCAGAGAGGGTGAGGAGAGAGCTGGGAGGGGCGGGAGGGGCCTCCAGAGGTAGAGTTCCGGAACCAGAGCTGGAGCCTTAATGGGACCAGTATCCTGCCCATTTGCCACTTCCAGGCTGTGGATCCAGCCTCCATGGTCCTGCCTCCTCTTACCCTTCATTAATGTCGCCACTGTTCTCACTCCATTAATGGGACTCCTTAAGTGTATCCAGAAGACTTCATTCTACTCAGTTCCCTGCAGAACTGGGGGCATCCAGCTGTGGGGGCTTCGGTCTGAAGGAACAATCCAGATTTAGTGAGTGTCCTGGAGACTCAGTCTCTAAGCCTGTGTCTAGAGACATTGCCACCAAATGAGGTCACTTTATGAGAAGGGATTCAGGGGAACTGTGTGGAATATCTTCTGTCACCCCCCAGACCCAACCCCACTCTCTTGTGCCTGCTCTCTGCCCTGGGGTCCCCTATGGCCAGCACTGCCATCTGCATCACCAGCTGAAGGTGAGGGCAGTGAAGGAGGTGAGGGCAGGGGCCAGAGGTGAGGGCAGGATGTCAATTCCTGGGAACCTTCAGCCCAGGCCACCCCTGGGCCTGGCAGCTGGAAGGTTGGAGCTCTGTCCAGGGCTACATCTAGTGCATCCAGTGACTGCTCCCTCTCCCTTCTGGTGGATGGGGCAGGAAGGTATGTGACACTGTGTCCTGTCACACCTTTGTAAGGAGTCTTCTTATTAAACTCTTCTGAAGTGACCCTAACGTAAGCATGCCATTTGTTTTCTGCCAGGACCCTGACCACTACACTCACTTTCATGTTGTATTTTCCCACGTTGTCTGTATTTCCTGTAACTAACCCACGTTGCTTTTATAGCAAAAGCGATCTGCAAAGATAAAGAAGGAAAGGCTTAATGATAAATTACATTTTAAAAAAAGAAGGAGGAGGAAAGGCAGCACTCAGCGTACTGTATGATCACGGGGCTGTTCCCAGACCTGGCTGACTCTGGTCCAGGCTTAGCCTGTGTGACCTCAGACAGGTCACCTAAACTCTCTGTGCCCCAACCTTGTCATTGGAAGAGTACTGTCTGTGGGGGAAATAAATGAGATAACATGTTCAAAATGTTTAGTATAATAAGCACCCAGTAAGCGTTTGAAATGTGGGGATGGTTTTCATTTTAATTATAAATGCTGCTCCACATATAGAGCGTCAATGAGCACAGGAAAGTGGGTGGGTTATGGTACATCCACCTCTGGTTTCCTTTTCACTGAGGCAAAGGGGCTTTTTTGTCTCAGTCTGGCCTGGACCCTTCTCTGTGGTCTTCAGCCCTTATTCTGTCCATCCCTGCTGTGTGGTCCAGACAGCAGGAGGCCCTACTTGCTCTGCCTTGGTGTGGCGAAGCCCCCTTACCTGGGCCTTTGTCACTGTTGGCAGAATATCTGCAGTCTGGGCACCTGCCATCAAAGCTCACTCCATGTACAGAGACATCACCACTCGAGGCCTAAGGAAGAAAGATCCCTTATTAGATCAATTTGGGACAAGCATCTTGCCGTAGGTCACCTGAGGGTTCTGTGACTGGCTCAGGGTGGGGGTGGGGGGGCGCTTTTTAAACATTCGCTATTCATAGCAGCACTATCAACAATAGCCAAAGTATGGGAAGAGCCCAGATGTCCATCGATGGATGAATGGATAAAGAGGATGTGGTATATATATATATGTATACACACACAATGGAGTATTACTCAGCAATCAAAAAGAATGAAACTTTGCCACTTGCAACTACGTGAATGCAACTAGAGGGTATTATGCAAAGCAAAATTAGTTAAGTCAGAGAAAGACAAATATATAACCTCAGTTATATGAGGAATTTAAGATGCAAAACAATAACATAAGGGAAGGGAAGCAAAAATAATATAGAAACGGGGGGGGCAAAACATAAGAGACTCTTAAATATGGAGAACAAACAGAGGGTTGCTGGAGGGGTTGTGGGAGGGGGTATGGGCTAAATGTGTAAGGAGCATTAAGGAATCTGCTCCTGAAATCATTGTTGCACCATATGCTAACTTGGATCAAAATTTTAAAAATAAATTAAACTAAAAATAAACAAACAAACAAACATTTGCTCTTCAGGAAGAGTCTTTTCCTGAGTGAGATTGAAGCTGCGTCTCCCCCCTGGGTCCCTACGTGGACAATTTCATTATACCAGTACCCTGTCCTTGCTGGCAACCTGACCCACCATTAGAGGCGCCACCTGAGCCTTAGTGAGTCAGCATGCTGAGCTGGACGCCCACCGAGTGGGCATCACCAGATGTGACATTAGGAAAGTAGGCCTGAAGCTGGATGTATCCCCACCTGAAAGGTGGAAGACACTTCCTCGTCCATCCCAGGTGGACGCAAGGGAAGTTTTCAGGATGGCGCGCAAGGGGACAGCTGTGGCTCCGCAGAATTTGCCTCACTCTTGCATCTGTCCTCTCCCTTCTACTCATCTGCAGTCCCAGATCTGCGGGAAAATCAGGGAGATCACGTTTGCAACATCTGTGTAGCTCAGGGCTCACTTCCGTGGTCTCCACCATGTAGCCCTGTCTCTAGCCATGTGACGTGTGACAAGCAACAGGTTCCCTGTGGCACCAGACCCTCTACTCCTTCTGTTGGGTGATCAACACCTACAACCAGCCAATTTGATCTTTAAAACATAAATGAGTTCAAACTCTTCTCCTCGAGTGAAGTTCTCCAATGGTGTATGTGTGTGTGTGTGTGTGTGTGTGTGGGTGCGCGCGCGTGCGCCTTTTGAATAAAATCCAAACGCCTCTCCAGGGCCCACAGGACTCTGCCTCTGGTTACCTTCCAAAGTTCATCCTCCCCTCTCCCCAGCCATTTCTTGCCACCCAATCTCCTCAGCTGCTTCTCTGTCCCTTGACCAAGCCCAGCTTGCGCCCTCCTCAGGACATTTGCACTGCTCTCTTTGCCTGAAGCATTGCCCCCTCCATCTTCCCACAGCTGCCCCCTCCTTACCCTCAATTTAAGGAAACCCCCTCAGAGAGGCCTCCCCAGATCACCCAGGCAGACCACTCTACCACTTAAGCCTCTGCCCCCAGGCCATTTAGGCAATTAGGGTCTAGAGGCATTTCCTTGGTAATTTGGTAATTTGGTAATTTTCAAAATACAATGAATTTTGTATTCATTGTCTGGGAACATAAATGCATGAGGACAGAGCCTCATTGTTTTCCTGAGGTGTCCCCAGGGCCCTGGAGGGACAGTGCAGAGCATGTAGTAGGTGTGTAATGAATATGAGAGGACTGGCTGGATGAATGGTCCCCAAGTGCCTTTCCAGTTTGGAGACATGGGGACCTAGCTCCAGGACAGAGGGGCCAGGAACAGCCCAGGCGGCCACACAGCCCCGTGGACCTGCTGCGCCACAGGGCTAATGGAGGTGGAAATGCCTACACAGCCTCGTGTTGAGTTCAGGCCCGGGACCCCTGACACAGGAGCAGGGTTTGAAAGCAGCACACACTCAGAGGCAGACATCCAGGTGTGGGGAGCGTGGGGGGCACATGCGCACTGGGCTCCCCGCAGGCCCAGAACCAGGGATAAGAGGCCGGGCTTGACACCAACCAGTGGGATCCTGGGCTTTGAGGCCAGGCGGCTGGCCGAGGCCACAGCTGGCCAGCTCAGCTGGGCCTCCCCGGGGACCAAGAGCTGTGTAAACAGGAAGTCCACTGCCTTTGATAAGCCCTAAGTCCTTGTAGGTCTCTGTGTCCTGAACATTTTCTCCGCTGGGTTGAGGTCTCATCTCTGGTACAGGAAAATGAATTTCACACTTTTCCTCCTTCCTGACACAATCACTGTGCAGGAGTGGGGCGGAGAGAGATATGCGCGTGCGCGCACGCACACACACACGGAGAGAAGGAGACAGAGAGAGGAGGAGGGGAAAAGGGAGAGAGGGAACATGAAGGCAAGAGAGAAAAAGGCAAGAAACAGAAAGGAGGGAAGGGAAGTGGAAGGTGAGACATGAAGGAAGATGCAAAGAAAGAACTGAGTGGTTATATAATTTCTCTAAACTAAACCAACTAAATGGAACGGAAATTTTGAAGGCACTAAACTACACAGTTTCATAGGCTAGAACTTCTGTGCACTGCTTGCTTGCAAAACACCCTAGTCAGAAACACTCTCCTTCCAGAAACAGGTCTCATCAGAAATTCCCTCTTCTAGCCTGTGCTCTTCTCCCCAGGAAGGCAGCCAGAGCCTGAGACAGTGAGGGGTAAGGGAGGGGGGGCTCATGTCCCTAGTCCCCTAGGAATCAGCACGTGGTCCTCCCGGCACCCGAAGCGGCCCTCCCGTTGCTCTCCAGCACCCTGGGCCCTCAGAAGGAAGACCAGGTAGGGTGTTCCGTTTCTGCCGCTCTGGGCCGGTCCTGCCGCGATTTGCATGGATCCTGGTGACACTGATCTCCACGTGAAAGCAGTGCTGAAGAATGGAAAGAAACATTTTTTGGAAGTGAGGTCACATGGCTAGTAGCTAGTCGCATGGCCTTCAGTATTCTGAACCTCAGTGTTTCCTCTGTTAAATGGGGAGAATAAGAGCATCAGCCTCTCAGGGTCATTGACAAAGCTCAGGAGGAAGAAGGCAAGGGCAAGTTATCTGTAAGCAGAACGCATGCTCCCTCAGGGAAATCGGACAGCAGAGTTGTCTGCTGCTCACAGCCCTCTACTTTAAATTGTGGCCTCTCGAAGCAGGTGGGTAAACTCACATGTCCAGGAGGCCCAAGAAAGCCTGTGTGCTCCCTGTACAGACTTTCCACTGTTCCAAGCGCCCAGCACAGGGCAAAGACGTATCTTCCAGTTTTTCAGGACGAACGTGTTGCACATAAACAAGGCATTTGCTGGCACGTGCTGGGCCCTGTGCTGTGTGCAGGGGCTGCTGAGATGAATAACAACAGCCACTGATCATTAACCACTTACTTTATACCTCTGTCTCCTTTATTCTCCCCACAGTTCTGTGTGGAGAGTGTTGCTCCCATTTTACAGACGGAGAACCTGAGACTCAGTGAGGTTGAGTCAAGTCTGAAGGCCATTTAGTCATTAAGTGGCAGAGCCCGCCAGCAAGTGCTGATTCCCCAGTCTTTGCCCGTAACCACCACGCAAAACTGCCTCTAATAAGGACACGTCTTCAACCTTGAGGACCTTGGGGAGTGGGTGGAAAACAGACACGAAAACAAGCAAGATTTTGTGCAACGACCCCTTGGGGGTGGGATAAGAGTACAGTGCCCTGCCTGCACAGCCTCCTATGCCACGGGACAGCCCCTCAGGGCAGGGAGCATTTGGCCCTTTAGGATGAGAGGCACAAGAAGCCAGGGAAGGGAAACCCTGGCTCCTTGCAGAAGAGACAGGGAGTTCGAAGGGGCACAGGTAGGTTCATAAAAGGTGGCGCTGGGGAAACAGGTGGAGATGTGCCCTGAAGTACCCCCTCCCCCCCAACCTCAGGGGCCACTCTGATGACCCCGCATCTGTGTGGGCGCAGCTTTAATCCAGTGTATTGGAGGCTTCCAAGCATCTCCTCTAGGATGATGGTGGCAGGCAAAGCCGGCTCATGCTTACCCTGTGCAGACGCGTGCAGACCTTCACCTCAGCACTTTATGAATAGCTCTTTTCATTCTCCTGATAACCAACAGAAGGAGGTAGTGTTATTCATCCCTTTCACAGATAAAGAGATGGAAGATGTCATGGTTAATTTTATGTATTAACTTGACTAGTTCATGGTACCCAGTAGTTTGGTCAAACACTAATCTAGATGTTGCTGTGAAGGTATTTTTTGGATGTGATTAACATTTAAATCAATAGACTGGGGGGCACCTGGGTGGCTCAGTCGGTTAAGCATCTGACTTTGGCTCAGGTAATGATCTCACAGTTCGTGGGTTTGAGCCCCACGTTGGGCTCTGTGCTGACAACTAGCTCAGAGCCTGGAGCCTGATTCAGTTTCTGTATCTCCCTCTCTCTCTGACCATCCCCTATTCATCCTGTCTCTCTCTCTCTCTCTCTCAGAAATAAATAAAAAATAACTAAATAAATCAGTAGACTGAATAGAACAAGTTATCTGCCATTATGTAGGTGGGCCTTGTCTAATCAGTTGAAGGATTTAAGAGAAAAAAATTGAGGTTCTCTGAAAAGGAAAGACCTGCCCCTAGGCTGCTTTTGGAATGGAGACTGCCACATCCACTCTTGTGGGAATTTCCAGGCTGCTGGCCTGTCTTGTAAATTTTGGAACTGCCAGCCCCAACAACCGTGTGTCTGGCCAAAGCAAACTTCCCTTTCCCCCTGGCCCTATCAAGAAAGCTGGTTACACTTGCCACGAATCAGGAAAATAGGCCAGAAGCTTCCTCGGATCAGCTGAGAGCTGGCACTTACTCAGCAGTGATGCATAGCCCCTCGGGTGAGGCGTCCAGGTGGGGAGGTATCAGCCACCTGGCCAGTCTCCCTAGGGTGACCACAGAGCCCCTCCTCCACTCAGGCTCAGAGGCTACAGCGCCTGTGCCCCAGGTCTGGGGCTCTCTTCCCCTCTCCCCAGGTCACGGAGTTCCAAAGGTTCCCACCTGATGCCTCAGGTCCTAGCAGCACACTCGGAGCCACTACTCTTGGGGGAGGGCAATAGCGATCTCTACACTGCATTTCCATCACTGACTCGGTCTCGCAGAATGACTCTGAGATTGGCAGAGACTGGGGGTTCTATAAGAAAGGGAATTAGAAAGAGGCCCAGTGAATGAGGCCATGGCATTTATCCAATCATCTCTCAATAAATTTAGAAGATCTGCTGTAAAGTGACTGTCTCCCAGGAGCACAGAACTTTTCTCTAGGAGGCTCATGTACTGCTTCCCAAAAGTTCTGATTCCTTCCATTCTTCCCGGAGGCCAATGTTCCTGGACCAAGGAGGGCCTTTGGTCCTTGGCTCTGCTCAGGGGCCAGGGTGCCTGTGAAGAGCTCCTTAGATCTCTGCAGTGACTATTGCTGTTTTCAGACCTCCTAGCATCCATTCCCTCTTCGTAACAGCACAGAGACTCCGTTTTGCAGAATCTTCTCTCTTCTTCCATGATCCCAGCCATGGCATCTATGCTGGGGCAGGGGGCCTGGTAATTGAGGGCTTCCTTTCCAAGATGGGCAGAGGGATGCCCTGTGGGAGATGTGACCTGTAAGTGTAGGCAGGCAAGGACAGAGAATGTAGCAGGATGGGGCTCCTTCTGGCGCTGGTATCCAAAAGAGAACAACTCTGGTCCTTGTGCTGCCTTTCTTCGTCCCGAGCTGATTCTCCGCTGTTTTTTCCCTCTGCATGTCTGATGCGTACCCTTCGGTAAATGTCCCTGTTGCCTGAGTGGGGCGGGGAGAGGTGAGGATGGAGGATATTTCTACTTGGCATCTGAGTCCTGAATGACTTCGAACACGGGTGCTAACAGAAACTTTTAAGTCAACCAGTATATAGGCCAGGGATTACATGCATTTAAACACACAGGTGTGTTTTGCTTAAAAATTAAGAAAATTATTTAATTAAATCATTAAGAAAATCACTTTAGCGGCTGCCAAGCGGGGGGCAATGTGTGTGGGCCTCGGCGGGATGGGTAGCTTAGAGCTCCTGAGACTGAGGCTGTTTGCAGAGGAGAGCCTCCCAGGAGGTCCTGCCCAGCCCCCTGGGCAACTGAGCCGCAGGGCAGTAAGCTGTCCCTTCCCTCGGGGAGCCTCCTCCCTGAGGAAACTGAGGAAGAGAACAGAGGTTCAGCCCCAGCCTTGACTGTCTCCCCGGTGTTCTTCTCCCTCCTCCCTCCACTCTCCACCTTGCAGAACTCGGTCCATGTGAATGGCTCTTAAATCTCCACTCTGTCCCCATTTCATGCCCAAAATTCAGTCTCACATTTTCTTTTATTTATTTATTTATTTATTTTTTTACTGTTTTATTTATTTCTGAGAGAGTGTGTGTGAGCAGGGGAGAGTCAGAGAGAGAGGGAGATACAGAATCTGAAACAGGCTCCAGGCTCTGAGCTAGCTGTCAGCACAGAGCCCGACGCGGGGCTCGAACCCATGAGATCATGACCTGAGCCGAAGTCGGACGCTTAACTGACTGAGCCACCCAGGCGCCCCCCGTCTCACATTTTCTATTGTCACCCCTTAGCCTGATGCCCCACTGACCCCTCAGACTTACTAAACTCTGGTCTTGGTGCATCAGGTGATGTACAGAGATAGGGAGGAACACGACAAAGATAAGAAGCAAGAGGAAAATGGCTTTGGAGAAGCAGTTTTGTTTCTGCTCTATTCCCCTATCTCGCGACACATCACCTGGTTCCTTGCATGGGGTGGGGCGGGGCGGGGGGAGGTGCCCAACGCTGCTCCCTGAGTGAAGGAATTGACACCACTGTCCACCCACCGGAAATCGCAGTTGTGACACCCGGGACCCCGGTCCTCCCGCCTTGCTGCTCCTTCTCCTTCTCCGAACCGCATTTGTAGCAGTATCTTTCTTGTCCCTTCTTCAGTTTTTCCCTTCGGCTCCTGTGTGCCTGTTACATCCTCGTTGAGCCAAGGTTTTGTGTGATGTAACATGAACAAACGTGTCCTACTGCATGTGTCCAGCCCCGTGCTAATCACCTCACATACATCAGCCTGCTTGCTGTTCCCGGGTCACCACGTGAGGCAGGTACTCTTCTCTCCCCTCACCCTGCACCCCAACGCCGATGCCCCTCTCCCCTCCACCACATGCCGCAAGAGGAAACGGAGCTGAGAGGTGGCACAGCGCAGGGGCAGTGGGGGGGGGGGGGGGGGGGGGGGGGGGGGGGGGGGGGGGGGGGGGGGGAGGAGCAGGTGCTGAGGCCGCAGCGAATCCCTGCACTGTTTCTTGGGCTCTCACCTAGACACTGAACTGCTCCCAGAGCCAGAAAACATTGTAACGCGTCCTTCAGTCTAACACTCCAGGATTTCCCGGCCTGTGCACAGCCCTCAGTCTAGGCAGATATCCCACTCATCTTCCGGTTTGACTCTTTCTAGAACCTTCCCCGCGTGCTCACCTTTGCTCTTCCCTACCTGAAGAGTGGTTTCTTCACGTGTTCAAATCCTGCTCGTAGTTAAGGGCCATAGTTCAAGTCATGTAATACTTGAAGGCTCTTTTTGAAAATATGTCCATGTGACTTGACTGTGTACCCAGTACCTCATAGTGGCACAGACCACAGCTTCCCAGAGAAGTCCGTCTGGGCTGCACCATGGTGTCTCTGCCAGGTCCCTGGGACAGAGACGAACAGCCACCCTCTGATCACACTGTTCCCCCTGCCTTCTCCCTGGCACCCAGATCAGTGGCTAAAAGGCAAGTCATCCTCAGAGCCCACTGTGAACACTCCTTAAAAGAGAAGGGTCTCTGGGGCACCTGGGTGGCTCAGTCGGTTAAGTGTCCAACTCTTGATTTTGTCTCAGGTCATGATCTCATTGTTCGTGAGTTTGAGCTCCCTGTGGGACTCTGTGCTGACAGCTCAGAGCCTGGAGCCTGCTTTGGAGCCTCCCCGGCTCATGCTTTCTTTTTCTCTCTCTCAAAATAAATAAATATTAAAAAGAGGAGGGGGTCCCTAGGGAGGAGAGCCCCACCTCACCAGCCCCTGCGGGAGGTTTGTACTCCCAACACCTTTCATAAGAAATCCAGAACAGAAATCAATAATTGCCCTTCATATGTGCACTATGACTTTATTCCCAGTTAAGCAATTTTGGTATTTTAAAATCTTGGATCCATTACCCCAGCTCATTAAAAATAATCGTGAGCTTCAGCATTCAATACAATAATTAAGGGTTCACAAGCAGGTTCCTGCCATTTCCTTTAAGTCCTGAAATCCAAGTTCCCTCCTTCCCAGGTTATGGAAATTTGAAAGCAGGATCTATACTGTCAGGTTCCAGATGACCCTGTGTTTAATGGCCACTTTTTCAACCCAGAGGGTAGTTGGTATGCATCTGACTATAAGAACAAGTAATCAATTCATTTTATTTTATTTTTAATTAAGTTTTGTGAGAGAGTGAAAGAGAGAGCATAGGAAGAGTGGAGGGGGTGGGGGGAGAGAGAATCCTAAGCTTGGGACTGTGGGGATTGAACTTACAACCTAAGCCGAAATCAAGAGTCAGATGCTTAGTTTGAATGAGCCACCCAGGTGCCCCTGAACAATTGATTAATTTTAAAAAGCGTATGACATGTATTTTTTAACCATTGAGAATGCCTCCACCCACTCCGAAACAGGGGGAAAAAAAACTCTTGGGATTTTCCCCCAAAGAACCCCTGGGACATCTTAACAATGTGTAGGAAATTCAGAGGAATCTGTGTTACTTTGATGCTTCTGAGCCCTATCTTGAAGGAAAGAAAGCACAGAAAGATATATGCAAAAAAAAAAAAAAAAATGTTATGCCCCAAAGCTGTGCTAGTAACTAAGACGGGAGGACAGGAGGTTGGGTCTAAGATGGTAGTTCTGGCTGGGAAGCTGGGTCATGTGACTCCTACCCATGGTTGGCACCCTATCAGAGGGACTTTTGACAGCCTGTGGGCTCAGGGACGCCCCATCCTCTGCCACCAGGACCTACAGTCCCTGAAATGTGGCCACGAAAGTGCAGGACCCTGAGCAGTGCAGAGAAGTCACGTGCATTCTGAGGACTGCAGGTGGTCTACGTGCCCCAAGATCTCTGGAATCTTCCAGGAAACCCCCAGATGCATGGTTGCTGGATGCCTAAGGCTTTCAAGTTCTCTCTTGTCCTTCCTTCTGCAGGATGGTCTGGGAGCCATGATTAATCCCAAGGTAGCCTCTTTGCATTTTTGTTTAGCTAATTTTTTCCCATCTTTCTGGGTTGGCCAAGTTAATTTTGGGATGTTTCTTCCGTGAACAAGGCATTTGAAATTCCTTCCAGCTTTATGCAAAGTCTTGATCAGAATGCTGATAGCGAGTGTCTCAAAAGCCCTTTCGGCAGCTTACCATTCTTCCTGTCTTAATAAACGGCACCAAGAACCTGAGTCTCGACCAGAACTCAGGGCTCTGAGATGCCCCCAGAGGAAAAGGTAGAATCAGGATTCCCCTTCATGCAATCCATTTCACAGTCATTCTTACCTCTCTCAACTGGATTGTGACCCGTTTATGCCCAAGTAGAAAGAAGCATGACTTTGCCTACTGCTTCCTTTCTTTCTTTCTTTCTTTCTTTCTTTCTTTCTTTCTTTCTTTCTTTCTTTCTTTCTTTCTTTCTTTCTTTTCTTTCTTTCTTTCTTTCTTTCACTTTTATCAATGTTTTCATGTGTTAAAGATACACCAGGTCTGTAATGACAGCTTTCCAAGCGTATCTCCCAGAAAAATTTAACGAGAAGTGCCTGGATGAATCCTTCCATGTCACAATGTGGACAGCCAGGTTTTCCATCCCTCTCCTCCCTTTCCTTCCACAAAGCAGGAGTGGCTCTTTATACCAACCTAGATAGTGGGAGCTGGGAAATAGCCTGTTGCATTCTCTTTCCTTCTGAAAGAAATGCATTTTCCTCCAAAGTGATCTTATTATTTTTATATGTTCCCAGTGTCCTTCATTACAGGTGGCTCTGGGCCAGCTCAGGGCTAACCGTGAAATTCACAAGAGATCCTTCAGAGATGGAAAGAATCCCTCTCTAACTCCAGTAATTATGACGTTTCTTTCTTTTTATTAACAGAGTAACCCCCAATGTATTCTCAGTGAAGTTATTTATCAAATAAAGACTCCATTGCCTGTACATAATTGGATTTTTTAAGCTTTAAACTGATCCAGCCTATATACCTGGTTTGTTGAGGGTTCAGTGGCACGTAAGATGAAATAAAGAGGACTGGGGAGTTAACACTCAACAATTAAGAGCTCTTGGGATGCTTCAGAGAAGGCTAGATTTCTGGGGAAGAAAAACAAAGAAAGATGAGACGGCAAAAGATGAGAAGCCTTATGATTTGCTTTAATGAGAACTGTTTGGAGAGCTGTGGCTTTCAGCCATACCAACAAAATCTTCCCCTAGCTAATCCCAGGGCTACATTGGAATTTTCCTCCTAAAGATTTTAGTATTCCAGTTCTGTATTATTCTCTATCAAACCATCCCCAAATGCAGAGAAATAATACCATCCCCATTTCACTGTGTTCACAGATTATGTAGGTCATGAGTTTGAACAATGCCGAGAAGGCTGGTTCGTCTCCCCTTCCTGATCTCTGGGGCCACAGTTGAGAAGACTTGGATGGTCAGGAATGATGCTAACAACTGGGGGTTGGACAGGATTCATCTGGAGGTGCTTTAACTCAGTGTCTGACACCTGAGCTGGATGGCTGACATGCTGGGTTCTGCTGTGACTGCTGACCCGTGATGGTTAATTTTATGTGTCAACATGACTAAGCCACAGTACACAGATATTTGTTAAAGTGCTAATCTAGATGCCACTGAGAGGTGTTTTGTTTTGTTTTTTTTAGAGGGGATTAACATTTAAATCAAGTACCCTCCATAATGTGGGTGGGTCGCATCTAATCAATTGAAGGACTCAAGAGATTAAAGACTAACCTCCTCTCCAAAAGAAGGGATTCTGCCTCCAAACTGCCCTGAAACTCAAGAGTGTGATATCAAGTCTTTCCTGGGTCTTCAGTCTGCCAGTCTATATGGATTTTGGATTTGCCAGCTTCTACAATAATGCAAGCCAATTCCTTAAAATACACCTCTCTCTCTCTCTCTTTTTCTCTCTCTTTCATATATATATATGTCTATGTATCTAGTTCTTTTTCTCTAGAAAATCCTAATAGGCACCTGAGAAAGACAATCTCAAGGGAGCTTATTGGAAGAGATGAAGGCTGAAGTGTCCAGGCCTTCTTTGGCTGAGCCCCAGAAGTCACAAGGCATCCCTTCCTGTGTTCTATTGGTCAAACCCCGATTCATGGGTGGTTGGAGCAGGGGATGCAGCCCACCTTTTGACAGAGGGAGTATCAAGGAATATGAGTTCATGTCTTACAGCTGCACACTTTAATATTCATAATGGCCCTTTGAGAACCAAGATCATAGGTGGAAAAAAGTTTCCTGAAAATTGCCTAGGAAGCCAGTGAAGAACAGGTTGAGGAGTACATCTCTGCCAAGAGCCCTGAAACCATGGCATGGCCTCTGCACGCATTTTCCTACTAGAGACAAGACAGAGACAGTCAGGGTCACATTTGAACCAGGTCTCAGGGAGGACCAACTGCCAGGTGAACTGCTGCCTTGTCCTGAGCTTTGGGAGGAGCCTGTAGCAAGCACATGGGTCATGGATCTAAATATCTGGTCGACCTAGGCAACTTGGAACATCACATATAAGCAAAAGCTGGAATTCAAATGTAGGTTAGATTGGAGGATGGTTGAGCAATGAGCCAAAAGATGGCTCCTCTCAATGTGCTTACTGCACACCAGGCGGTACTCGAAATTCTTCCATTGTCTCCGTTAGCTTTTAACATAAGTGCAAATCACCCCAAAACCTAATGGCATGAAGCAACATCAATCATTTCATTATTCACTCCTGTGGTTCTGGGTCACCAGGCTCAGTGATGAGGCTAGGAGTCAGCTGGAGGGTCACTCACTCACAAGTCTGGCTGTTGATATAAGACTGGATGGAACCTCACCTGGGGATGTCCGCTGGAACTTCTGTATTGGCTTGCTTAGGAAGACTAGCTGGATCCCAAGAGAGCGCATCCTAACAGAACCAGGCAACAGTATGGCCCCTTCTGACCGCACTTCTGATTGTGGTGCCTCACATCCACCACACTCTATTTGCTACCAGCGAGTCCCTACAGCCAGGCTGTACTCAACAAGAGGAGTGTTAAAGCATTTTCAGACACGCCTAAAAACCATTGCACATAGTATTTATACGAAATATTACTATTTCACAGTAGCAGAGGACAGACTGAAACCAGCCCAGCCAGCATCCAAAGCATGTGCATTTAACCACTGTGCTGCCCGGCGTCTGTGTAAGCCTGCATCTGAGTAGGGTACACGAGACTTAGATGTGTAGGCACAGAAATGTTGTGATAAGCACCAGAAGAGATGGGCTCACAGGCTATTCCAAAAGCAAGGGAAGGAAATGAACATGTCCTGACAAGTGGGGTCAGAAAAGGCTTTCTGAAGCAGGTGGAATCGAGCAGAATGGGGAAGGGTCTGGGTAAGAGAAGGATGCACAGAGACGCTGGGACAGGAGCAGGCGCAAGGTGAAAGGATACAGGCTTTCCGGGCAGACACAGGATAAGTGGCTATGCAGAAGCAAGAACACACTTGGCAGCCCTGACCAGCAATACCTGACTGAGCAGAAGGAGATGCATGGAACAAACACAGGGGATGGGGCTGGCCACCTGATTATGAATGTGCTTGAATGCCAGGTTGAGGCCTTTCTCTTTCATTGAAAGCCATGCTTCTCAAACGGACCGGCTGCAGGGATGGCATCAGCATCATCTGGGAACTTACAAGAAATGCAGATCCTTCACCCCACCCCAAACTTAACATAATTAGAAAGTCTGGGCCTGGGGTGTGGCGAGCTGTGTTTTAACAAGCCCTGTAGGTGATTCCCTTGGGTCTGAGACCATCCCAGGTATCTGGGGTCTCTCAGCAGTTTTGGGCAGAGTGTGCTGTGATCTGTGCTGCTCTTAGAGCAGATCCCTCAGGTGTGGTGTGCGGGGCAGGCTGAAATGAGTGAGCAGACACTTGTCTCCAGGAGAGAGGTAACACACAATTGGATTAGTGTAGAGGGACAGCCTTCCCTGACAGCCTCCCCTACAGACCTCACAGGCACAGTTGGCTATTTAGATTTCTCGAAATATTTGAACCACGTGGCTCAGGAATCTGAGTATAAACTGAGGACCCAGGGGTTAAGTTACAGACGCGGTTTCCTGTTACACAATCAAGCTACTCTCTGCAGTTTGCCTGGAGCGGGGAGCATTGCTTGGTCAAGCATTTTCTCTTGGTTTCCCATGCTTCATTACAAGGTCTCCTGGCTCTGCCTGAAGCCCACTGGTATTTCTAAATCACCTCTGCAGAAGAGATTTAATCATATGATGTATCACATAGGGTTGAAAATTAAATAATTCCTGTACACTCAGTATGCATTAGCCATTTTTATTACTATCATCCTTGTTAGCACCATCATCATTTGGACTCATTAATTTATTCATGATACATTTGCTGTGGACCTACTGTGTGAAAGGCACAGAGAACACAGCGATGAATTGGTGAATCCCTGGCTATCCTCCACTGTCTGATGGCCTCTGAAATAGACCAGAACATAGATCTTAGGGTTTAAAGATTCGGGTTTGAGCTCTAAGTTTTATAAAGCACTCACTTCATAATCTTGGAAAACCACATCTCTGGGTCTGTTTATTCATCTGTAAATGGAATGAAAAGACTTGCCTTGCTTTACAAGACTGTGTGAGGATCAAACGAGGAAAAGGATTGGAAGACTATTCTTTACTCTTTGTGAATAGTAAGGGTTAGGCGCCCTCAGGTGCTAGGAAACTAATGCTTCTCCCTCCTCCCCCCCCCCCCCCCGCCCCCGGCCCCAGTCCCTCCACGCTGCCAGGGACCACACTCATTCCTGGTGTTTCTGTCTCCATCCCTAGGTCCAATTCCCCACGGCAGTGTTGCAGATTTCATGGTCTCTTTTTTCTGGGGCTGCTAGTAGCTACTCCTCCAATTCAGGAAAAGCCAATTATGTAATGAATCAATCTGCCTAATGACTAATTAGTGAACATATCAAATACACAGAGTTGTCAACAACTTGTTTCTTTTGGCTCTTTATAGAGTGTTTGGCAGTTCTTACTGGATGTGATGATCTTATCAACTTACTGATATTTCAAGGAACGTTCCACTTGTGCTGCTGTAGGGATCCTGGAGGGTATACTGAGGCAGAGAGGAATTCTCTGATGGAGGAGAAGCAAAGGATGGTCAGCACATGGTCCCACTTGGACTGCTTGACTCAGAGAGGGAGGGACTGGAGGTAGCAGGAAGATACGGAGATGGAGACCCTGGGTTCTCAGAGCCCCAGTTCCCAATCCCCTTAGACTCTGCCAATCCATCTAATATACATCACTGAAGACTTCAATAAATCATTTTAAAAATGTTTTTGGGAAATCTGCAAGTTGGTCATTGAACAAAGTAACCATCAGTACCCAATGATCCAGGCACTGGTTTGCATGCAGTAAACTGACCTTTAAGGACTTGTTAAAGCCCAGAAAAACCCTCCCAACGTGGATTTCCAGTCACTTTCAAGTTCAAGTGGCAGAGTCTGGTCTGAATGCATTGCAATGGAAACGTCTTAGGTAACATCTCTATTTTTCCTCTGTCTAAGCTTCCTCAGTTACCATGTTCCCACAACTTTCTTTTTCTGAGCCAAGAAAGAATGGCAAAAGAACTTTCCCCATTAGCAAATGTCCTCTGTGTATGCTCAGCTTCCAGGTGGGCCCAGAGTGGCTGGATGGCTGACCTTCACCTTCTTCTGCCCAGCATCTGTGGTTGTGTTTCCCCGGAAGCCCGCACCTATGTGATGCATCAGCAGCAGTCCCACTGAACACGCGTGCCCTGATGCCATAGTGTCCCCTCACCAGCAAGAAGATGGGGTTCCCAGAGTGGAAGTGACCACCAGGTCCCCGTGGGCTCACCAAGGGTAAGGCTCAAAGTGTCCCACCCTCCCCCTGCACTTCCTTAGGAGGAGAGGAGGAGAGAGGAGGACCAGGGCTCTGGTAGAGAAGTTCGCTGACGGGGTTCTGTCCTCACATTTGACATGTGAACTGTGTGGGAGGACCCGACCCCCTACCCAAGTAGCGGGCAGTGAAGGTAAATCTCACAGTTTGGTCAACCAGGAGGAACTTGCCTCAGGCATATGTCCAAAGGAGACAAAGCTGGACTCTTCCCGCAGGATTCTGAGCTGCTCCATTCGTGGCAGCTGGGTCTCCCTGTTGGCTTTCTCTAGGCCCATTGCCCCAGCAGGAGAACTGGCTGAAACGCAAACCAGATCAGATGTCTCCAGCCCCATGTCCCATTCCAGAAACCCCTTGTCCTGAAGGCAATTCCCAAAGCCCCCAGTTTGGCACATATGGCCTTCGTTATCTGAGTTCTGTCTATGTGTAAAGCCTCACCACCCACTCTGCTATTTCACTAAACCACAGCGCCACTTGTATGTTTTCTCACATGCGGGGCCTCTTGGACAATTGACTCTTTGCTTGTCGCAGGGCTACCTCTTTCCAAGTGTGTGACTTGGCTCGGGCTGCTGTAGCTCGAGGTCTGGGTGGCTTCAACAACACACACATGTATTCTGTCACAGCTCTGAAGCCTGGAGAGATGGAGATCAAGGTGTGAGCAGGGCTGGGTCCTCTTTAGGGCCGTGAGGAAAGGGTCTGTCCCGGGCCCCCGGGCCTGGCTTGCAGACGGCTGCCTTCTCCCTGTGTTGTCACATGGTCTCCCCTCTGTACATGTCTGTCTCCCAACCTCTTTGTCTTATGAGGACACCAGTCATCTGGACGTAGGGCCTTCCCTAACAACTTTGCTTTCATAAATTCGTTAAAGACCTTATCTCCAAATACAACCACATTTGAAGGTGCTAGGAGTTAGAAGGTCAATGTAGGAATTTGGAGGGGACACAATTCACCCATAACACCAAGCCCCAAGTAGGGGGAGCAATGGCTTTGGTTTGAAGGGGACAGAGGGGGGTCCTCAAACCGGGGCAATGCTGAGCTAGCCCAGACAGTTGGTCTCCTGGCCCTGAGTCCCTGCAGGCCTCAGCGTGTGCCAGGTGTCACTTGTATTACATCCTCCATTCCTTGTTCTCCTGAGTCCCCGCCTGCTTAGTAGGAGGTCCTTGGGTATGGGGGCCATTGCAGATACTAGGTGCTCGAATATGCAGAGGAATTAATGAATGTTCCAACTGTGTTCTGGATCCTTCTTTTCCTTGTGCTTCTTCCTGGAATCCTCTTCCCCCTTCCCTTTACTTGTTTTTTTTTTTTTTTTTTTTTTTTTTTTTTTTATGTTCAGTCCCAAACAAAAGTCCAGCTAGAATGCAGCAAACCATTTCAGATTCTTCCACTAGAGCTCACAGGGAAGGTTTCTCCATCTTTTGCGCCTGGCCCTCCAGACCCCTTGTCCTCTGCCTGGGGCTTAGATTCGTGGGAGAAGGCTTAGCCATGATTGTGTCTCATCTTTTCCAAAGGCTTGAGTGACGGAAGCTCGCTGAGCCCCTCCCCGAGGAGACACGCTCACCTCAGTTAAAGCAGTGCCTCCTTCAAAGCTCATCCTTACCTTGGTTTACCTCAGTCCACTTGGAGCCTGAGGAGCGAGGTCCAGAGAAGGTCAATGCAGGGGGCTGGGGTGGAGCTTCGAGGCTGCTTTTCGTGTTGCAAATCTGCTGTGGCAGCTGAACTTTGAGTCAGGTGGTGTCTGGCCCAACTTGTCTGTGCATCCCAGGAAGCCTTGCATCCCTCTTCCCCATGGACATTGATTGAAACCCCCAGTGGCCGCGGACTTGCTGAGGGTGGGGTCACCAACTCCACTATGCCTTTTTCATAGTCCAGGCACAGTGCTCACAAGAGCTCCCTAGCATCTCCTGGCTGACTTGTGATCACCTGCTCTGTGCCCACCTGGGACAGGAAGGCAACTGTACTTGTTTTAGGATCAAGAGAACTGAAGGCTCTTGAACTGTAGCTGAAGACCATAGACAGCTCTAAATTCAATTCTGTGCATCACTATAATCACAATAGTTAATATTTCTTTTGTGCCAGAGCCTATGCGGTGGGGGGGGAGGGGAGGCTTCCATGTATTAATCCATTTTCAACAGACTACAATCCAACTAGGCTGGTTCTCTTGTTACATTGCAGATGAGGAAACTGAGTCACAGGGAGGTTAGACTACCTCTTCAAAGACACAGACCAGGTATGCCAGACTGAAAGCTACACTGACTTCACCTCTCCAGCTCTCTCATAACAGCTCTTAAAGTTTGTGTGCCACTCTAAACCAGAGTTGAGATAGACACGCTCAAACTGAGAGTTTACAAACACACACATCTATAGGATTGGGCCACCCAAGCCCGTTCAGTGTGAGGGCTATGTGTGCACTGGGCCAGGAGCTCACCCAGATGGCATGCATCACGCAGGTCAGGCACACAGGTCTGTGCCTCCCCTTGGCCTTCGCCCTGCCCTGTCCTCCCTTTCCTGTGCACTATTTTTCTATTCTGTGGTCATGCTGACCACACTGTGGCCTGTTTTCATCACAGCTATAGTCAGGGCCATGGGAATTAGGAGGGAATTGGTTTCTAATTGTATCCTGTGAGTCATGAACATCTCGCAGCTAATAATAACTCCGGTTAACCCCTGCACGAGAAACTTGCAAATCTCAGAGTCCTTTTACCCAAGAAAACCCGATTGATCTTTCTCATCACCTCATCGGGAAAGCAGGTGGTTTTGCTGATTCTGTCTTCTTGGCAATCTAAAGGTCAGGCAAAAAGACAGAGGGTGGTGGCTCCTTTGCTGTGTGACTGGAAACCTGAAGCCAACTTCAAATGGGGTGGAGCCAGTGGGATCTGAGCAAGGCAGCTGCCTCTGTTTGGACCTTCAGAGAGAATACAGATGGGACAGATGCTTCCCCCACTGTATGGGTTATTGCAGAAGGAACAGAATGTAGTCCCTGCAAAAGAATCCATAAAGAGACAGAGAGGAAAGAGTCAAAACAAAGTGCAGAAAGGAGGCACTGAACAGTGGGCACATGGAAGTGATTGGAGCCTTAAGAGATCCCCTTACACCCGAGGGAAATCAAGCAGGTGGTGGTGCCTGGGGCTCGAAGGGGGTTGAAAGTAATTATCCCCGGTTTATTCTTCAGAATGGCGTCATTTATAGCTGAGCAAGAGGAAAGCAAATCCACCATTTCTGATCTTTGGCCTCTTTGATGCACAAACGTCGAGACCTGAACTGTAAACTGAGCAGCGAAGACAACTAGGTTGGACAGTGGGTCCCAGAGAAAGGCATGCATGTTCAAAGGAAGGCAGCAAACCTCTTATCGTTGAGAATCTCACAGCTGGGAGACGGAGCAAGAGTGTCTTCGTATCTCAGTTTGCCATGTGTGGAATGGACGTTTCAGGCTCCGAGGGTTAGGGACTGGCTCTGGGTCATTATGCTGATGTAGGGGCAGGGCTGGGCGTGGAATCCAGAAGACTGCCTCCCAGCCAGATGCCAGGCAGGACCCCTGAGGACCATGAAGAGCTCCTCATCTTGAAATGCCCTTGGGGTGGGGGCCAACTTGACCTTGAGCATCTGAGCTCAGCCTCTCTTGGATAACTTGGCACACATCTGTCTCCCCAGCCCAGCCTGTGATCCCCATGCATAATGTAGGGCATAAGAAAGCGATTTTTCTCCTTTCTGAAGTACATCCTGCTTTGTTTATCTATTTTCCTTTTTCTCCCTCTTGTTTCTTTCTCTAATTCTTCACTTACAACAGATCAGTGCCAGATAAGTATTCGACAAACAGCTGTTAAATGGACTACTTTCTTCTTTTGTGTTTGATTATGGAATTAATATAAGTTCAACTGTAGGAAATCTTGCAAAAGTGTAAAATGTAAAGAGGAAAATAAGATGTCTTTGAATTTCCACAATTTAGATAAATAAATACATACTAACATTAAAGCGTATCTTCTTCCAGCCTTTTGTAGATGCATACCTTTGCACATATGGTTAACAAAGTTGGGCCATAATCTATACACAGTTTTTCTATGTTTATAATTTTATTTCCATATAGTTGATTTTTTACTTATTATTTCAACAGAAGCCTTTTCCTCACATTATTCAAGTTTCTAATTTTTTTTTCATGTTTGTTTATTTTTGAGAGACAAAGCATGAGCTGGGGAGGGGTTAAGAGGAGAGTGAGACACAGAATCCAAAGCAGGCTCCAGGCTCTGAGCTGTCAGCACAAAGTCCAATGCAGGGCTTGAACTCACAAGCCATGAGATCACGACCTGAGCTGAAATTGGACACTCAATAACTGAGCTACCCAGGTGCTCCTCAGGTTTCTTAGGAAAAATGCACCTTACAGTTTGCTCATACTGCCATCATATGATAAATATATCATAAGTAGCACCATGCATAAACCGCCGTGTGTCCCTGGGACTCTCTTTAGGGTCATCCCTAGAAAGCAAGAGAATAAGGCGAAGGGCATGAGCATCTTGGGAAGCTGTGTGTTCACTGCACCCCACATTGTCCCAATATTGCAGGTGGGTTTCTATGACTCGCCCACAGCTCTGTAGCTTGAGAACACTTCAGGCATGTGTAGTTCCATGAGTACTTACCAATCTGTACCTCTGGGTCATTAAAAATGTCATAAAATAAGAAAAGGAAGGTGGAACAAAAACAAGGAATGCAAGAGAGGACAAAGGGAAAAAGCACACACCAAGAGTTTGGCTTACGGACAAGGAACATTTTGTTAGCACTGTGGCCCTCCCAGGGCATCGACAAGCAGATGCAGCCTTGTGATGTGTGGCCACTTTTGTATTGAATGCCTATAAGGCAGTACAAAGGTGCCTGTCTTTCTTGTAGCCTAGATAGCTCAGTAAGCATGAATATTAAAATAAATCCCAGTGGCCCTCCTTTGCTTGGAAAATGGCCATGATTTTCACTCTCACCAGATGGAAGTACCAATTTCTCAGACCTCCGATCCGAGTTGATCTTTCAGGCTTTACTTTCCACTTATCTTGGGGTGCAGGTTTGAGACGCCAGCTGAGAGTACTCTCTCTGTGATCTGACCATATCCCCCAGCTCCTCCTTTCTGACATTTGTGGAGCCAAATCCCTGCCCCTAGAAGTCCACTTCCTTCCATAGCTCCACTCAACTCCTGTAGAAGTTCAGTTTCTCCAAATCTGGGATTTACTCAAGAGTCTGGTTTTAAAGGTCTCACGTGGGGCCTCTGCCATGTCAAGAATCAAGAGATCGGATAAGCACTAAAATGTTACCCACCTAACACATCATCTAGTCCCAGAAGAAAGGCACAAGTAGAAAGCCCACTTTGCCCTGGTTTAATTGAGAAGGAAACAGGGGGCAACCATCCCTAATGGTGCCTAACACACTGAAGGCAGAGGGGTATGTATTAGCCTGACTTCACCTTGGCTTCTGTGCCCCAGGCTGAAGCAAGGCACATAGACTGTTCTCTTTCTTCCGATGAAGATGTTCCTCAGTGCAGCTGAGGCTTTCTATGGAGTGAAATTCAGCATTTGGATCTAGGTAGCCCCAAACTAAGTTTTTGTTCAATCTGAACCAGTCCCAGATGGAAACAGCTGCACCCAATTGTAAGTGGGCCATCTCAGCCTTGGACTTCCTACGAGCAAAGTGTAGGGTGAGAGGATGCTGCTTGGGTGACTTTATTTCTTTCCTGTGGAGGAGGAGCCCTGGAAACCTGGGTCTGCCCAGGAGTGACAGGCCGCAAAAGCTCAGGCCAGGCTGGGTAGCAGAGACTATTTGCAACATCTCACCAAGGTGTTCATCACGGAGATGGGTCAAGAAGGGAAGGGTCCAGCTATATGCAGAAGAACAGATACTGGGGAGAATAGATCAGAGCAGAGGTTTCAAATGGGGATGGAGATAGTGGAGGGTGTGGGGGCATGGAACAAGGAATCCCGGAAGTGTTGAGGAAACTGGAGCTAGTTCATCTTCATTTACATATTTCTAGAAAAAAATTCAAAGTTCTAAAAATCAAAAAAGTAAACATATGCCTATGATCCAAGATTAACAATTGTTTTCAATATTGTTTTGTTTGTAAGGAGAGCAGATGTTCTCAAATGAACTAAAATATACTAAAATATTCTTGAACCTCTGTCTTATTTCTTTCCTTTTCGTCTGTGCCAACCACTGCTGTAAGCGTGGTGTATGTTGTCCAGTCATTGTTTTTCATATTCGTACAGACGTGTATCTTCATGACCAGTATATAGTATTGGGGTCTCTGAGTGTGGCTGAGGAATTTAAACACTATTGTTCCATATGCTATATTCTTCATCTTGCCTGTTGTATCAACAATATTATTGAGGTCTATCCACATTGACACATATGAGGTAGTTCATTTCATTTAACATCTGTGTCTAGGTTCTATCATTTGAATGTCACACAGATTTATAAAGCGATTTATGCAAATTTATACTCCTGCCAGTAGTGAAAGAGATGTCAAGTTGCTCCACATTCTATCCAACCCTCTGTCTTTCTCATTGGAGCCATTCTGGTGTGTGTATTTCACTGTGGTTTTCATTTGCACTTGTCTGGTGGCTCATGCTGCTGACAATTTTTGTATGTTTGTCAGATGGATGTTCTCTTTTGTAAAGTATCTGTTCAAGGCTTTTGCCCACTTTTTGTGTGTTGTATGCCTTAATTCTTACTAATTTGTAGGAATTTGTATTTTCTGGATATGAGCCCTTTTTTATTTTGTTTTATGTGTGGCAACTATCTTCTACTGCTCCATGTATAAATTTTGGAAACTAATTAATAGTCACATTGGTAAGAAGTGAGTGCGTGGGAGGCCAATGTAGATGTTCTCTGATATATTGCAACTAGTAACAGCTACCTTTTCATTTCCTTAATTGTAGATTGCAATGAGCAGGCATTCTTAAGTTGAATGAGGTCCTATTTATCATATCAGTCCTTTATTTTATGATTGATGGTTTTAGCTTCCATTCAAGGAATATTTGCATCTCCCAAATCATGTGATATTATCTTTTATTATCTTATGGAAACTTTATTTCCTATATTTACAGTCATAATTCATTTGGGAAGTATCTGTGTGTGTGTCTATGATGTGAGCAGGGGTCGAGGTTTATTTTCCCTTGAAAGGAACCTCCAGTAGATCTGGTACCATTACATGAAAGGACATTCTTTACCATTGCTCTGCAACTGCACTTTATCATAAATTAAGTACCCATGTTCAATTGAATCTATTTATGAGCTCTCTATTTTTTCATTTATCTATTTATATATTCTTTCCTAATATCACACTATTAATTATTCATGTTGTAATACTTGATACTTGGCAGAGTGATTCCTCCTACTTGATTCTATTAAAAATTACCTTGGCTACTTTTGGTTTTCTTGCACTTTTCAAATAAATTTTCTTTCAGCTTGTAAATTTCTATCAAAAATCCAACCTGATTTTTGTAGAGATTGACTTAAATCTACAAGTCAATTAAAAAGAGAATTAAATTCTTTACAATGCTGAGTCTTCTAATCCATGAACATGGTAGAACTTTCCATTTATTTACATTTTCTATACAGTTTTCTCCATAATGTTTTAGAGGTTTTTGCATAGAGGTTTTGTACATCTTTTGTTAGCTTTAGTCCTAGTGGGATGTATTGCTATTAGTAGTATATTTTTATATTTAATTATCTAACTTCTTTGTTATATATAGATATATAATTGTTTTTTTTAATCTTACCTATTTATCTTTTCTTGTATCAACACCACTATATTATAAGAGCTGCCATAACAAAATACCAGATGCTGGGTCATTTAAACTACTGAAATTTGTTTTCTTATAGTTCTTGAGGCTACAAATCCAAGATCAAGGAGTAAGCATATTTGGTTTTTCCTGACTCCTCTCTCCTTGGCTTGTTAGATGGCCATCTACTTGCTATGTCCTCACATGGCATCTCCACTGGGTGCACACATTCGTAGTGTCTCTTTGCATGTGTCCAAATTTCCTCTTCTTGTAACAAAACCAGCCAGATTATATGGGCAATAATCAGATATTCTTCTTGTAAGAAGACCATTCAAACAGTCTCATCTTAGTCACCGTTTTAAAGAGTCTATCTGCAAATACAGTTCAAGTGCTCAGAGTTTATGGCTTCAACATATGAGTTTGAGGGGACACACTTCAGTCCATAACAACCACATTGTTATAATTATTATGGCTTTATAATATAAATTTTACATATTTTAATGCATTGCTTCTTTTCCTTCTTCCTTTTAAGAATTATTTAAACTAGTCATTTAGTTTTACTCTTCCAATAGAAAGGGAGGCAGGTAGGAAGAAAGGAATTTGTGGATAGTTGAAAGCAAAATCTGGAGGAATCCCATGAAGTGCCAGAAAAGTAGTACTTGTAGCCAAAGATAGAGCTGTTAAGCATTCTGAGCTCCTCTGTTTCAGCCTCTTATTACAGGTGAAATAAGGCAATGAATCACTCAGTTCCAGTGGATTGAAGAACTTACCTTTTTCCGGAACAATCTGAATGTGGGATGAGATTCCTTTTTCCTTTCATCCGAATCATACTCTCCCCAGTGGACCAAATACTACAGTTTGTTATAGCTTCCCCATGGGCCTTGAGGCATCTTTCACTTTACTACTACTAATAACAGCTACCATTTAATAACATTAAATTAGAACCTAATTTAATTCTCTCAATAACCCTGTGAATTACACATTTCTGATTCTACAGATGAGGAAACTGAAGTTTATGGAAACTAAATACTGTCCCAAGATGTCATTAGTCATTAATTTTCAAATTGATCCTGGGCTAGTTTGACTCCAGATCTCATCTTGTCCCCTGGCTTATATCCTCTCCTGGATAACTAAAAGTCTCATAGCACGGGGTCCATTTTCCTGGGTACCAAGTCTGAAGGAAGAGAACTTACCGAAGGGGTTTGATTCATGGGCCAAGAGAGTGATTCCAAGGATTTTCTAACCAAGATTCTTGTTAGATCAAGAGGTACTGTATGAGAAAAGTGGATATCCAGGCATAAATATGGGAAACTAATTAATAATCATATTGGTAAGAAGTGAATACATGGGAGGCCAATCTAGATGTTCTCTGATTTCTTTCCTACTATGGTGTCCCTCCAACATTCATGTCTACTTGGAACCTCAGAATGTGACCTTATTTGGAAATGCAGATGTAATTAGTTAAGATGAGGTCATAATGAACTAGGGTGGGTCCTAGATCCAAAACGACTGGTATCCTTATGAGACAAGGAGAGCACACACAGAGGTACACATTGAGAAGAAGGCCATGTGAAAACAGACACAGACATTATGCTACCGCAGGCCAAGGATTGATGGCAACGGCCAGAAGCTGGAAGACATAAAGAAGGATCTTCCTGTAGAGGCTTTGGAGGTGGTGTGACTCTGCTGACTCCTTGCTTTCTGACCTCTGGCCTCCTGAACAATGAGAAAATACATGTCCGCTATTTTAAGCTACACAATTAGTGGCATCTTGTTGCAACAGCCCTAGGAAGCTAGTATAAATGCTTAGAAGTGGGAAGAGATACCCCTGATAAAAAATTGAGGTGACATCACAATACCTCTACTTTCTCATTCTTTTGATTACCTAACTTGTGGGATGATTTCTGCTGCTTGGCAGGTGAGATGTAAATGAAACAAAAACCTGGAGCTGGGGCTGTTCTGGATATCTTTGTTTTAGGCTGTGATGGGCTTCTCAAAATGGACATTGTCTGGCATACAGTAGACTCTGCACATGTAAGTTGGTCAAATGAATGAATACATTTATGAATAATGGGTTTGGGATATAGAAGAGATGATTACACCTCTTTATGGAAATCAGGCTCCTTCATATTTTTCTTCGATTCTGTTGTCTGTGGATGGCAATCTGCGGTGGTGTATTATAGGGAATGAGCTGGAGAGTGAGACAAACCTAGAGTCATCTGCTGTGTGACTTTGAGCCAGTAACTTAGCCTTGCTGAGTCTTTGTTTCCCCACTTACGAATGAAGAGCTCAACAGCCGCTTCGAAGAGCTAGTTATCGGGGCACCTGGCCTATCCTATGAGCTCTCCTGGTCAGGAGTACTAGAGTGTTGATTTCTTCCCCGTCGCCCCCTGCCCCGACTCCTCTTCTTCAATAGGAGGTGCATGCGTGTAGCAGCCCTCTGCAAATAGGAAGCTTCTTGCACACATTGTATGTGTGTGTATGCGCACTCTCTCATGTGTGTAGGTCTATGTGATGTGTATGTTTTTAGGTGTAAAGTATGTACAAAGTAGTATGTGTATACATCAAACATCTGTCCTCAGATAAACCTGAAAAACTGTGACATCCCTCCAGAGTTGCTGAATTCAGCTCTAGAAAAATCAACGTTTTTTTAATAGCCCTCCTCTGAGAGTGAAGCACCACGGAATTGTCACTGAGTCACACATTTTCAATCTCTGTACCATTTTCCTCATTCATCCCAGGGCTGTCAACACAGCTGTTACCCAGCTTAGGTGTAGACAGCTTTTTAAACAGAGTGGCAAGCCCATTGGTTTTGGTTTAATAGACACAGTGTTAGACGTGTTCCAGTTGTGGCTACTGCATTCAATAAATCATCTTCTGTGGAGGAAATAAAAAAGAAATTTAAAAAAAAGAGGGAGGAGAGGAAGATATCAATCTTTGATATCTCGATAGTGATTCCTGGAGCTTCTCTCCCAGGGAAGAGTTTAGGAAGAGTGAGTGGCTGCAAGTCTATCCGTGGGCACAACGAAACTGCTCCAAGATCAATATGCCAGTGTTCCTAACGTTGAGCTGTGACCCTGGGGAATATATTCCCAAGATGTTTGTGAGGAGGCAGTGGGAAGTCTGCCTCCTGGAGGCAATGGCTCCAGGTACCTTGGAAGGAGATGTTGGCAAACAATTACTCTGCATGGCCTGGTCTCCAGCCAATTTCTTAAGCTTCACCAGATCCTATAACCAGAGCAAAGTGGCTCCAAGGCCCCATTGGCTGATTTTAAATCCAGATACATCTCCAAACTATTAGAGGACATTGCATCAGTGTTTTTATGGCTTTGCAAATCCCTTCTTTGTCTAATGCCCATACACACCTTGGACAACTGTTGGGGTGGCTGGGAGGAGGGGAAAGCTAGAAATCCCATAAACAAGCAACACTGGCCTGCAAGCCAGGTCTGACTCCAGTGCACTGCTCTCAGGGCCCCTTGTAATCTGGCATCAGCTCCTCCCCTTGGTCTAATTTCCCATAAATATACATTGGCCTTCCTGGTGTCCAGCCACACTGAATTCCTCGCCTTTCATGGATGCGCATTTGCACTCAAGCCAATGTCTTTGCACTTAGTGTCTCTTCGATCTGGAACTCTCTTTGCTTGGAATAGCTTTCACCCTCTCGGCTGCTTGCCAAATTTCTAAATAAGGGCAGCCACTTCTGAAAAGTTTTCTCCAGCCCCCTTTTCCTTTGCCTTGCTTTTTCATAGCTCCTTTTTCAATAACACATATCCTCACGTCTCTAATTGTTTGTTCACCTGGGTGCCTTCTTCACCAAACTGTCCCATTCACCTTGGCAGCTCCTGATTTGGGAGCACTTCTGCGCTCTGGTGGCATTTGACAGGGATAGTTTAATGAATGAAGTAGTGAATGGACAAATCCAATGAAAAATCTCTGCAAGAGTCCCAAAATCCTTGGGAAGAAGTGAGCTATTATCAGTCCATTGCACACACATCATTACGTAGCATGCTAAATAAACCATGACTGAGCTGGGTCTCTCTGAAGCAGAATACATGCTTCTTTCCAAGAGGGCAGAAGTCCCAGTTTGCTTATAAATTAAGTATCAGAAATAATTAGCATTGCGGTCCTTTAGCTGGCATAGCCAATTATCTCATACATCCAGGGAGGGAATTTAACTACTAATTCATGTACTGGCTTAGCATGTGACTTTGAGCAAGTATCCATTGTTCTTTAATCTTCTCACTCATACAGGAGAGATAAAGTCTTTGATCTGTAATTCAAGGACTAATGAAGTTGAGTTTGTGAAGCTCTGAGCATCCTGGGGGGAAACGTTTGCCGCAGGACTGTTACCCTGCACTCTCCTCTCATGTGGAGCAGAGAGGGTGACAGAAGCTGTCATCATTCTTCTCCCCCAACTAAGGCAGATAATCTGAATTCAAAACATCACTATGAGGAAGGTTGCAGTTAACATATTTCTGATTTTCTTCAGAAAGAGAAAAATTAGCATTTCAGGAGTTTTCACTAGTTTGGGGTATGAAATGAAGCCAACACAGCTTTCTAGGGCTAAATTTGGAGCACCCATTTTGCAAACTGTGGGCAATTCTATCTTCCTTCTTGGGTATCTCCTTCTCGTGATAAGTTTGGGAAATTCTTTCTTGCCCCCTAAAGATTTGTCCTGGTGAATCTTGTCATCCAGAGAATCCATTGTTACAGGCACTGAGATCCATCAAAGGTTCCTCATTCTGAAGGGTAGAAAGAGCCACGCACCCAATTATAGGTGCTCTACTCCATAGAAACCTGGGGTTTGAGTGCTGTGCTTTTGTCTTAATCACAAGAGATGCTTTGAGTGAGCCTTTCCCACAGAGAAAGCTCACATTATTTAGATGGCAGTGTCTCTCAATTTAAAAAAACTCCACAACTATAAATAAATCAAGATAGGATCCTAAAATATTGTTCAAAGTACAAAGAAAGGCAAGTAGAAATAAATAAAGGAACAGATAATAGATGAAGACAACAAAACGACAGACTTAAGTCCTTTGTATCAATGACTGCCTTTATTTGGTGATCTAAATACCAACCAAAAGAGAAATTGACAGAGTGGACTTAACAATATGGTCAAAAGTACATTGTCTGTAATAAATATACAAATACAATGACGTACACACATCAAATACAATGACCTAGGTAGGTTAAAAGTGAAGAGATGGATAAAGATTTATCATGAAAACATTAATTAATAAAGAAAACAGGGATGGCTATATTAATATCAGATAAAGCAGACTTCAGAGGAAAGCAAGCAATAGAGACAAAAAGGGACCTTGCATATTGGTAAAAACATTAGCCCACCGGGAGGACATAATGATCCTAAATGTACATGTGATCAACAACGGAGCCACAAAATACATGAAGCAAAAACCGTTGGAGCTGAAAGGAGAAACAGACAA
The DNA here is from genome assembly GCF_003009895.1 of Hyaena hyaena. Taxonomy (NCBI): domain Eukaryota; kingdom Metazoa; phylum Chordata; class Mammalia; order Carnivora; family Hyaenidae; genus Hyaena; species Hyaena hyaena. Next base: position 128,099 of record NW_024082030.1, on the reverse strand, counting down.
GTCCACAATTATAGCTGGAGACTTAACACCTCGCTCTCAGCAATTGATAGACCCACTAGACAGAAAATCAGAATGGACCACCGCCTAACAGACAGGAGGATCTGCCTGGCATTTATAGAGAACTCTATTCAAGAACAGTAGAATACACCCTCTTTTCAAGTGTCCATGGAATATTAGCCAGATAGACCATATCTTGAGTCATAAACAAACCTCAACAAATTTGGAAGAATTGTAATCATACCAAGTACATTCTCAGAGGAGAATGAAACTCCAGCTAGAAATCAATACAAAGACAATAGAAAAATTTCCAACAACCTGGAAATTAAGCAACACTCTTGTAAATACTTTATAAGACAAAGATTATGTCTCAGAGAAAATTTTAGAAAATACATTGAAATGAATCAAAATAAAAGGACAACACATCAAAATATGTTATCTGTAGTTAGTGCAGTGCTTAGAGGGAAATTTATAGTCTGAAATTTTGATTTTAGGAAAGAGGAAATATCTCCAATCAGGAATTTAAGCCCCTTCCACAAATAACTTGGGGGGGGGGAAGGCAAAATAAACCAAAGCAAACAGAAGAAAAGTAACAAAAGGACAGAAATTCATAAAATCTAAGACAGTGAAACAATAGAGAAAAATCAGTGACACAATAAAGTTCTTCAAAAAAAAATCAGTAAAAGTGATAAACCTCGGTTTACTGAGCCTGGGTTGCTCAGTCGGCTGAGCATGTGACTTTGGCTCAGATCATGATCTCATGGTTTGTGAGTTCGAACCCCACTTTGGGCTCTGTGCTGACAGCTCAGAGCCTGGAGCTTGCCTCAGATTCTGTGTCTCCCCATCTCTCTGTGCCCTTCCCATGCTCATGCTCTGTCTCTTTCTGTCTCTCAATAATAAATAAATGTTAAAAAAATTATTTAAGTAATAAACCTCTAGCAAGGCTAACAAAGAAAAAAGACACAAATCACCAATATCGGTAATGAAACAGAGGATGTCATTATGGATTTTGAAGCCGTTAAGAGGATAAGAATGAAATACCACAAACAGCTTCACTCTCATAAACTCAGTTACTTAGTAGAAATGGACCAATTCCTCAACAACCAGAGGTTAACAGAATCAACGAGGATAAAATAGACAATCTGAAAAATCCTATAACCACGGAAAAAATTGAATTTGTAACTTAAAAACTCTCCCCAAAAATCTCTAGACTCAAATGGGTACCCTGGAGAATTCTACCAAACATTTAAAGAGGAATTAACATCAATTTTACACAATCTCTTCCAGAATATAGGGGAGGAGAGAACATATCCCAGCGGATTTTAATGAGGCTAGTATTACACTGATACAAAACCAAAACAGTACCAGAAAAGGAAAGGATGAAAAAAAAAGAAAACAACAGACAAATATCTCTTATGAATTTTGATGCAAAAAAAACCCTCAACAAAATATTAGCAAAGCAAATCCAGTAATGTATAAAATGAATTATAAACCATGACTAAGTGGGATTTATTTCAGGTATGCAAGGCTGTTTTAACATTTGAAAATCATCAGTATAATCCACCATATCAACAGGCTGAGGAAGAAAAGCCATATGAGCATATAAATTGATGCAAAAAAAAAAAAAAGGCAAAAAATAGAAAGTGAAATTCCATATCACCAGAAAACAAGTGTGTGTTGTGCTGGCCTTGTCCAGCTGTGGCAAAGATGGACATGAACAAGCTGTGGCCCTCTTAGCCTTGGAGAAGCAGGAAATCTGGGATGGAGGGGACATAGGGAGAAGAGTGGAGACAGAACCCTTGCATACCATGGGCTCAGGAAGGCCTAGTCCTCTGCCTTATGTCACCTTGCCAGTAACTGAGAATCAGATTGACCGCAAATCCGGAGATATGTACACAAGCGTATGTTGGAATTATATTCGTGATCAAATTCTTTCATAAAATTACACACACATGCACACACGTACACACACATGTGCCTGCACATTACCACAGAGATGAAAACAGCATGTTTCAGGACAAGATGGTAAACACGGTAATTTGAAATCCTTGCAATAATTTAAACTAATGACTTTCATTCTTATAATATTTTGAAGGGATAATTGGCATCACAGAACTCCTTCAGATGCCTAGGTTTTCAAGGATGAAATTGAAGTTCAGAGCAGTAAGTAAGGCTTGCTGAAGTAATAAAGCCACTTAAAGGCACAGAGCAAACTAGACTTCATTTACTGTGTGGCGGAAAATGCTTTTTACATTGATCTTCTCCCATTCCCTGAAATGTTAGTTATGAATGTGCTATGTGTATTAAGTATATAAGAGAACATCATATCCTTCAAAAAATGTTAATGCCGTGTAAAAATCCAGCCTCACTGTATCATGAATTGGGATTATAAAGCTTTTTATTTTTTAATTTATTTTGAGAGAGAGAGAGGGAGTGAGTGGGAGAGGGACAGATAGCGAGGGAGAAAGAAAAAGAATCCCAAGCAAGCTCTGTGTCCCACAGAGCCAGATGTGGGACTTGAACTCACAAACTGCGAGATCCTGACCTGAGCCGAAATCAAGAGTCATATGCTTAACTGACTGAGCCACCCAGGCGTCCCTTAATTGGAATGATAAATCTGTATTTTCTATAAACTGTCACAAATTGTTCTAAAATTACGTGGAAATACTTCATAAACACATAAGAATTAGATCTTATGTATTTGGTCTATAAAATGAATATTTCAGAAAATATGGTAATTATAAATATTTTAATAATAAAATCTGGTTAGTTTCAGAGGATGTGGAAGGGATTGGTTTGGAAGGATTGCCTATGTTATTTACAAAAGCTGTTCATAAAAATGGGAACAATGTCTTGTTTTTTCCCTCAGTTCATCTCCTCCAAGCAAGCAGCTGTTCAAAATCCTTCCATGAACTGTTCTTTTCACAGGGATTTTGAGCATTTGCAGGAAAAGCATTTTTAAAATCTTATCTCACTAACATTAATGATGGTTTTGTATGAGGCTTAATTCTAGGCCCTTTCTACATTTTTTTTTAAAAGCCTCACAATTTTCCAAGGTAAGTATTACTGATAGTACTATTATTCTAATTTTACAGGAGATTAAACTCACGGGCTCATCCAGTGTCAGGGTGGGCAGCTGGGGGAGTCAGGGCTGGACCCCAAGCGATTCAGACACAGCAGCCTGGGCCCTCCTCATTCCCATTGTCCCTCCCACCAACCTCACCACTCACCTTTAGCGGAGGAGGTCAGTGCGAAGGTATCTTCCAGGATACTACAGAGGGCAAATTGGGAGGAGGGAAAGGCCAGGGCAGTCTGCAGAGGTCATGTTCTTAAGCTGATGTAAATGCCCAGGATTTTGTAGAAATCTCAGGAGCATCTAGGTGTGCCCAGGCTGGTTGAGTGTCCAACTTTTGCTTCAGGCTTAGGTCATGATCTCATGGTTTAGGAGATTGAGCCCCACATTGAGCTCTGCGCTGATAGCACAGAGCCTGCTTAGGATTCTCTCTCTCTTTTTTTCTCTGCCTCTCCTGTCCTTGTGCTTTCTCTCTATCTCTCAAAAACAAATACATATTTTCTAAGAAAAGAAACCTAAAGAGCAGCTAAAAGCTAGAATGATAAGGGTTAGCAGGTAATTGAAATTGTCCCCACTACCAAGCAGACCCATCCATCACACACAGCTGACCAGACACTTCCAAATGTCCAAGGAATGGCTGCTTGGCGGATCCACCAAGCACCCCCCAGCTGCTCCTGGTTTTGGATCAATCATCAATTGACATCCGTTCTTTTGATTCCTGTTTTCCAAAAGTTAGGGAGAAATGAAAATCTTAAAGGAGGTGAGTAGACTAGCGGCAAAATCACACAGCCAAATGTTACTGTGGATCATGCAGGAAAAATCGCTGTTAACATAACTTTGGATCAGAGGTATACCAGGGGTTATGATTCTGAAAAAAAGTGGTGGCACAGATTAATCCCACTTTGCAGGTGACCCTGCAGAAGTCATATGACACTTGGGATCCCTGACCTGAAGGAGTTTTGGAGAATCAAGTGTGACAATGGACCTAAAGTTCTCCATGCATCATAGTAACTGTATGCCTATCAAGGATCATTGAAGGGTCACGGCTACCTCTTATTTCTTGTCACCAGAGGTGACCCCACTCAGAAAAATGGATTTTTGTTCAGAAAACAGGAAACCAAACAGACACTGAGGCTAGTGCTCATGCCTCTAGAGGGAACGCTGTCAGCTTGGCACTAGGCCATCAGAACTAATGGACACATGGAGTGCCAAGATGCAGGGTGGGCCTGGGGCCAGAATGTGGAGCCCTGCAGTAATCATGACAGTTTCCATAGAAAAGCTTCCTAAACTAGAGATGCCACGGCTCTGAGTAGGAACAGTTACAGTGGGGAGGCTGACACTGAACCAGGCTCAGCGGCAGCTGGACCATACCGAGGGCCTAGGGCTGCTGAAGAAGGCAAGGGTGAGAAGAAAGCAGCAAGATTTGTACCAGGACTCTAGGCTTTCTCTGTAGCTTTGGGGCTTCGGGGCTTCCTGGTGACTGATCCAGCCACAGATTGCCTAGAGCCTTCCAAAGTGTATTTCTCACTTACGGTAGAGACAGCATTGGTCATCTTGGCAATGGGAATTCCTAGGTTTAGAAAAAAAGAGAAAGGCGCCCAGGGCCACACTGGCTGTGGGTGGTGTAGAAAGGGTACCCACTGGAAAGGTGGGAGAATGTGGTGAGGCTGGCACAGGAGAGCACAAGCGGCCATTGTGATGTGCTCTGGCCCCACCTACGTGGGGTCCATGGGGTCCAGAGCCAGGTCGGTGGACTCCCGGAATGTCAGAGGGATGCTTTTAAGGAAGGAAGTGGAGCATGCACCTCATACAGCCCCGTGGACCGAATCACACCACAGTGATTTTGTGCAAAACTTACCGATGTTTAATTCTCAGGATCGACTGAAAAGCCCTAAGAAGACAGAGGTACAATATTGCCTCCCCTACAATTTCTTGTGACAATGATGGGATTTCAGTGGCTTTAATGCTAAGAAATCCTGGGTCATCTGATGAAAAAAAGAAAAAAGCCACACACACAAGAACAACATGATTGGAAATATTGATTATGTTATCAAGTCCGACTGTAATGTCATATTTGACAGTGATGTACATAGATTCAAATGTGACCAGATGGATTTAAGGAATTAAGGTTGACTTTAAGCAACCAATGCTTATAACGTTTCTTGAAACACCAGCCCAATACTTTGCTTACAGAATGAAAACTACTGTTTTCCCAAGTCCTACAAGCTAAAGCTGGATGACCTGATAGAAACTTCAGAAGATCACAGCAAATCACAAATAAACAACCTTCATGTCTACTCATGTGGACCAGTCAGAAAATTCACTGGGACACCCAGTAACTGTAATGAGAGACATTCAAACTACAAACCAGGAAATTCATCAGATTACAACTGACATCTTCATTCTATCATATAAAGAAGCTTTTGCTTAAATCTAGAAATCTTCTGAACTGGCTGTCCTCTGGCCTCAGAAACTAAATTTCTAGTTATTAATATTTGGTTTTCTTTAGTTTCTATAAAGAACACCCCTCAGTAAATGCCTGATTGCTCATATCATATGAAGACCTAGCTTAGATGAACAGCTATTCTCATCTACACCATTGCATCCTAAACTAAGACACAACTGTTAAAATGAATGGACCTATTCTCAAGACTGATACTCAGTCACTGAGCGATAGAATAATCTGCCAACTCAGATTCTGGACCATGAATCTTTTGGGGGAATTGTCAAAGGAGGAGAGCTTTGGCATAAGGACTGTTTTGAACTGAAGGCACTTAAAAAAACAGCAGATGCAAAGAAGGGCATTCTGACCTCCCCTGTTCCTCCTGAAAGCAAGAGATAAACACTCCTGTGTGAAAGTGTGAGCCCTGTACCAGGAGAAAAGGAACATTCTTCAATGGATAATCAAAGCCAAGAGAATCCTGTATAAATAGACCGTGTTAAAATAACACTTATCTTCCTTTAGCCTGGTTAGTTACTTTTCCACAGCTGCCTCATTTTGTTCAACCTAATGTAAAAGCCTGTGGGTTTGCTATTTCTTTAGGTCTGTCTTTTCTTACAAGAGCTCCCTGTCATATAAAACATCTAACTTTATATACTTTTCTCCTGTTAATCTGTCTAACATCAATTTAATCCTAGTCCTGGCTGAAAAACCCTAAGAAAGTAAAGGTAAAATTTTGTCTCCCCTATATTCTCAATTATCTCCTCTATTGATTAAAGTGTCCTGGTAGCTCACAGATGTTGGGAAGAAGAGGAACAGTATTTGTAATATTTCTTTATATATTGTCTGTTATCTTTTGCAAGAATAATTGTGAAAAAAAGAAGCCATCTTGCTGGTCAAGGAAGGAATGAAGGAAAGAAAGAAGGAAGAAAGGAAGGAAAGAAGGAAGGAATGAGGAAGGAAGAAAGAAAGGAAAAGAAAAGAAATCTGGAAGAATTAGTTGTCTATCACTGATGTTCTTCATATTTTCCCACAATCGTCCACTTAAGTCAAGACTTATTCCCATGGGTCTCCCTCTGTGTGTAACCTCCATCTCTTACTCTATCAAGAGATTTTCGGGAGTGAGAGGGGCATTGTTGGGAAAAACTTGAATCTTCTCTATTAAAAATTAACTGTTTTACTCATAATTGCCCAAACTTGAGAGCAACCAAGATATCTTTTAGTAGGTGAATCATTCAGAATTAAAAAGAAATGATCTATTGGGGAGCCTAGTGACTCAGTCGGTTAAGTTTGATCTCAGCTCAGGTCATGATCTCATGAGTTCATGCCCTGTTTTGCACTCTGTGCTGGGCATGGAATCTGCTTAGGATCCTCTCTCCCTCCCTCCCTCTCTATCTCTTTCTTGCTGCTCTCTGTCCCTCCCCCACTTGCACACATGCACACTATCTCTCAAAATAAATAAATAAATAAATAAATAAATAAATAAATAAATAAACAAAGTGATTTTAAAAGGAAATGAGCTATCAAGCCATGGAAAGTCATAGTAGAAACTTAAATACAAATTACTAAGTGAAAAAGCCAATTTGAAAAGGCTACATACTATATGATTTCAACTATATGGCATTCTTGAGTAGGGCAAAACTATAGAGACAGTAAAAAAAAAATCAGGGGTTGCCAGAGGTTGAGAGGAGGAGGTTAAATAAATAGGTATAGCTCAGAGAATTTTTAGAGCACTTAAAATACTCAGTATGAGATTGTAATGGTGTATACATGTCATTATGCATTTGTCCAGACCTGCAAAATGGACCAAACCAAGAGTGAACCACGGTGTGAACTATGAACTTTGTGTGATACTGACGTGTCAATGTAAGTTCATCGATAGAAAGAGGTACCACTCTGGTGGGGAACTTAATGACGGGGGAGCCTGTGCATGTCTAGGAGCAAGGGATATATGGGAAATCTTTGTAATATCCATTCAATTTTGCTGTGAATCTGAAATAAAGTTTTAATGCCTGTTCACAGTGTTATTATGTATTAACTGGTATGCATGATGCACCTCACGACCCATCGAGACATCAGGGTTTGGATGGGGCATCCATTCTCATGTATCGCCTCAGCGTACATTCTCTGACAGAAATTAGCAATTAAAAGGAGTGCCAGTGAGGTGGACAGAAATCATGTTTTACCCATAGGAGAGCTGCCACCTCAATGGTGACAACAGAGACAACTGTGGTCTCAACGCACACCCAGGCTGCGCCAGAAGGTGGGCACACAGCTCTGCATCTTGTGCTACTAGTTCAGCAAAACTGACCCTCCCCTGCTGTGCTCAGGAGCTCCCCCACCCCCCTCTACCACCATGCTCCTGTTGGATGAAGCTGAGGAGGCCAGTCTTCTAGGACAGTCCATATTTGCTCATGGCAAAGTTCCACCTCTGAACCTGAATAATAAACTTTCCAGGACCCGAGGGAAGAAGGAGGAGGGAAGTGGTTTCCAACACAACCAAAGAGCCTCCTCTGGAAAATGTATTTTATTTTGGACTTACGAACATCAGGATAATCTGTTTGAGGCCTAGGTTACATCATACCTCACTTGTCATAACAGAAGGAAGTCATGTCATCTACAAGCTCTACCTGAGGACAACTGCATAACCATGGAGTCACAGCACCTGCACTCCTTTGGCAGTATAGTTTAAGCCTAACATTTCAGGAATTAGAACTCTGCTTATCAGCTATACATTTGATATCCAGTCATCAGATTGAAAAATGATTTATTTTCTTGAGTGGCCGGGACCAGATCTTCTCTAAAAAGTGAGCAGAAATTTCAACCTTAACACAGCATGGAGTTTAGTGGCACTGAAAAACAATCAATATATTTTTAGTAAGAGCTTTATCGACATATAATTCAAGTATAAAATTCACCCTTTACAAATGTACTATTGAGTGGCTTTTAGTATATTTGTAAGATTGTGCAATCATAACCACTAATTTCAGAATATTTCATCACTCTCAAAAGAAAACCCATGCCCATTAACAGTTACTCCCCATGCCTATCTTCAACCACCTCTACCCTTCACAAGGATTTTCTGTCTCTATATATTTGCCTATTCTGAAAACTTAATGCAAAAGCATCATATAAATGCGATATTTTGTGTTTGGCTCCCTTCATTTAGCATGTCTTCAAGGTCCATCCATGTTGTAGCAGGTGTCAGTACTTTGCTACTTTTTGTTGCCAAGTAATATTCCATTGTGTGTAAATACCATATTTTGTTCATCCATTCTTCAGTTAATGGACACTTGGGCTGTTTCCACCTTCTAGCTATTAGGAATAATTCTATTAGGAATATTCAAGTACAGCTTTTGTGTGGATATGTTTTAAATTCTCTTGGACATATACCCAAGAGTGGAATTGCTGGGTCATATGGTAACTATACGTTTAACTTTTTCAGCAATTGCCAAACTGTTTTCCCATGTGGCTGCACCATTTTACATTCTTACTAATAATATATATAAGGGCTTCAATTTCTCCACCCACTTGCCAACATTTGTTATTGCTTGTCTTCTTTTATATTATAGTCATCCCAATTGGTGTGAAGTGTTTTTCATTGCATTTCCCTAATGATGTTGAGTGCACTTTCATGTGCTCATTGGCCATTTGTGTAATCTATTAAATAAATACATAAATCGGGGCGCCTGGGTGGCTTAGTCGGTTAAGCGTCCGACTTTCGCTTAGGTCACGATCTCGCGGTTCGTGGGTTCGAGCCCCGCGTCGGGCTCTGTGCTGACTGCCGGCCTGGAGCCTGTTTCAATCTGTGACTCCCTCTCTCTCTGACCCTCCCCTGCTCATGCTGTCTCTCTCTCTCTCTCCTAGAAATAAATAAAACATTTAAAAAAATAAATAAATAAATAAATAAATACATAAATCTCTGCCCAATCTTTATTGAGTTATTTGTTTGAATAGCCAGACCTTTATCTGATTCATGATCTGTAATTTTTTTCTTCCATAATGGCTATCTTTTCACTTTCTTTTTTTTTTTTTAATATTTATTTTTGAAAGAGAGAGAGTTAGAGTGTGAGCAGGGAAGGGGCAGAGACAGAAGGAGACACAGAATCTGAAGTAGGCTCCAGGCTCTGAGCTGTTAGCACACGGGGCCCAAACCCACAATTGCAAGATCATGACCTCAGCTGAAATTTGATGCTTAACAGACTGAGTCACCCAGGCTCCCCTTCACTTTCTTTTTTAAAAATTTTTTTAACATTTATTTATTTTTGAGAGACAGAGCATGGGCAGGGGAGGAGCAGAGAGAGAGGGAGACACAGAATCTGAAGCAGGCTCCAGGTTCTAAGCTGTCAGCCCAGAGCCCGATGCTGGGCTCAAACTCACAGACTGTGAGATCATGACCTAAGCCAGAGTCGGATGCTCAACTGACTGAGCCACCCAGGTGCCCCACCCCTTCACTTTCTTGATAGTGTTCTTTGATGCAGAAGTTTTTAGTTTTTATGAAGTCTGACATTATTTTTTTTTCTTTTGTTGCATGTGCTCTTGGTGTCATATCTAAGAATTCATTGACAAATCCAAAGTTAGTAAGACTAACTCTATGCTTTATTCTAAGGATTTTATAGTTTTAATTCTTGGAAAGAAATGTGTAGTTTTAACTGTTACAAAGATACATTTATATCTTTGATCTGTTTTGAGTTCATTTTTCTATATGGTGTGAGGTAGGGTCTCAATTTCATTCTTATGTATATGGAATTCCAGTTGTTTTAACACCATTTGTTCAAAAGCCTTTGCTTCCCCACTTGACAACCATCAACTGATAATAAGTGTGAGTGTTTATGTATGGACTCTCAGTTCTAGATCATTGATCTATCCTAATGCCAATACCACACTGTCTTGATGACTATGTGTTTGTAACTTAAAATTGAGGAAGTGTGAGTCCTCCATCTTTTGTTGTTCTTTTTCAAAAATTTTTCAGCTAGACAGAGCCGCTTGTAATTCCATATAAACTTGAAGACCAGCCTCATTTCTTCAAAAGAGGAAGTTATGATTTTGATAAGAATTGCATTAATCTATAAATTATGGGAAATATTACCATCTCAACAATGTTAAGTCTTCCAACTCATGAATATGGGAAATATGGGAAGTCTTTCCAGTTATTTCATTTAATTCTTTAATTTATTTCAATGATACCTTATAGTTTTCAATGTATAAGTCTTGCATTTCTTTTGAAAAATTTATTTGTATGTTATCCTCCTTGATGCTATTAAAATGGAACTGTTTAATTTTATTTTTAGATTGTTTACTGCTAGCAAATGGAGATATGATAAATTTTTGCATATTGATCTTATATACAGAAACTTGGCCAAACTCATTTCTAATAGTTTTAATGGTTTTTCTTGGATCCTTTAGGACTTTCTACATACAAGATCATGACATCTGTGAATATGGTTTAAATTCTTTCTTCCATCTGGATTCCTTTTATTTCTTTTTCTTGCCTAATGCCACCCTGCTAGAACATCCAGTACAATATTCAATAAAAATGTCAAGTATGGATATTCTTGCCCTGATCTTAGGGGAAAAACATCTAGTATTTTACCTCTAAGTATGATATTACTGTGAGCTTTTCATAGAAGCCCTTTATCAAGTTGTATAATTAGCTTTGTATGTGGTTCCCATTACTAGTTAGTTTCATTTGCTGCTTATCATATACTTCAGGAGCTCTTTGAAGCTTTGCTGGTGTCATCAGACTTTCAGATGACTACTTCCCCTATAACATCTATATGATGTATTTACCCCTGAATAATCTAATTCAAGCATGTAATAGACTAATAGGCAAATATGTTCTCTTTGATACATCCTGGTAAAGGTGAAATAGCTTAGGCCAAATATTAGAAAACCTACAGTTTTCTTGCCTGACTTAGCATTGATTTTCCCCTCTGTAACATGGAGGGATATTGCCTCTGCTTTTGCTTTCTAACCAGGTATGTAACCAGCAAATGAGAAAAATGGATATGAAAAGGTGTGGTAAACTTAGAGTACTGTGCCTGTGTAAGGGTGATGACATTGATGAGGAAGACAGACTGGGGAGAAAATATAATGGCTCAGTTTGCCTCTGCCTGGAGCTGTGCTCTTAATTTATGGTCTTCATATTCTGGCTGCAAAACGCATGTGACCAATATCTCCATGAACTGAAATGGGAGATCAAGTATGAGAAAGGATTCCTAGAACAGGTGATGTTCTCTGGGGCAAAGGAGAGTATAACAAGACACTGCTACAATAATGAGAAAGGGGGAGAGAGGGCTCCATGGGTTTGCTCCCCTTCACACTTGTAGGGCAGAAGGCAACATTGGCCACAGACCCTAAGAGCCTGGGGCCCCTTTATCCCACAGCTGCCATTGCAATGTGTGGTGAGGCCACAGGGTGGAAGGAAAAGAGAGTGGAAGTACTTCTTCTCTGACCCAGGACACAGAGGGGGCCTGACTCAGGGTGCACAGAAAGGGAAGTGGAGAAAGACAGCGCTTGTCCCTCCGGTCAGCTTGTCTCAAGGTGACCACACCTTGTCTCAAGGTGGCTGCTCAGCCACCAATGCAGTTGACTTCATGAGCCTTAAGTGTACCAAGAACTTTCTTGAACTTGGTGTTCCTGGAATGAACCCTCTCTTTAAGGTGATTAACCATGATGGGACCTAAATGTAGCATTTCTACGAAGTGATTTGAGGATAAAGTGATAAAGTCAAGTTATAACTGAAAAAATACTTTTAAGAGTAAGTCTGGGGGCGCCTGAGTGGCTCAGTTGGTTAAATGTCTGACTCTTGATTTGGCTCAGGTCATGATCTCACGGTCCCTCCACAACTCGCGTTCTATCTCCCTCTCAAAAAAAAAAATTAAAATTAAAAAATGAAGGAAATTAATCTAGAAGTTGTCAGGGGCATGTCCCTATAGTTACAACATTCACAGCTGCCTTGTTTTAAAAATAGAGCCAGGGACTTCGGCTAAGGTCATTATCTCACGGCTCATGAATTCAAGCACTGCATCAGGCTCCATGCTGACAGTATGGAGTCTGCTTGGTATTCTCACTCCCTCCTCTCTCTCTGCCCCTCTCCTGCTTGTGCTTTCTCTCTCTCTCTCTCAAAAATAAAATAAATTACAACTTAAAAAAAAATGGAGCCAGGGGACTTGTTAAAATGATGACCAACAGCGAAGTGTTTAAGGGTCTTGGCACGGCAGCAGCTAACAGCTACAGGGAATAGAGACTTGCTTTTCCCTTGTTGGCCATCCTTGGTGCCCCAGGAGCCCCAGGGTAATGGCCTTCGTGACAGCACTGGGGGCGAAGGTACTGGTGGGATTATGACAGGACATGGGTTGGATGGTACCTCCGCCCTGGACCTTACTGGATATAGTGTAGAGTAAAGCATCCCTTTGTGCCTTTGAGTGTGCAGCAGAGTAAAAGCAAACAAAACAAAACCCAAATTCATTTTGTTGATCTCTGAACTGGAATTAGCGAAACAATCTTGCTACAGAGTGCATGGTCCTTGTTGTAAAGGAGGAGGCTCCCAGGAAGTTATTTGCAAAAAGAAAATGGAAGATACAGCTAAAATGTGTTGTCTAGGAAACCACAGGGAATGCGGATGTGGAGGAGGCCAGTGATGAAAGTGGACACTTACTAGGAGAGGGGATGAGGAATGAGGGGAGAGTCACATTGACCACTTAGGAGAAATGTATTCCATGAGAAATTCCCAGAGGCATGGGGTGATTGAGTAATTTTAAAAACAAGGTTGTTACATATTCAGTTTTGTTTGCTGCATGCTACTGGCATTTCACTCTCCCACTAGTGTCTCAAATCTTTAAGGGTCAGCTAAACCCCTACTTACTTTTGAGCTGGTTTGGGGAATTCAGATATGGGCAGCAAAGTTTCCTACCTCCATTTGGGGGCCAAGATCCCAGGGAAGAGCCATAGAAGTGCATGGTGGTGCCAGTGCTACTGGGAGGGGATGGTGATGGCGGGATGGGTCAATGCTGATGGACAGAGCCAAGGACGGTTGGAGGGGCTGGGGCAGGTGGTGGTGGGAGCCAGTGTTGGTGGGAGGTGTTGGGCTGGAGAGTGAAGCACCTGCCAATTGTCCAGGAGCAGTTTTAAGACCAATTTTATTCATCTCAACACAGAAAGAGGAAAGTGGGGCACAGGAAACCTACCCGAGTAACCTTTTATAAGCAATGAGGATAGAGAGTTGATTCAAACAAAAGCAGAAAACTGGGAAAATTGGTGCTAGTTTCATGGTTGAGAGGCTGCAGGTAGTGCTGGACATTGCTCAGAATTTAGAGGCAACACAAATCAAATGTAAATCTTACTTCTGTCACCTGTGGGCTGAGTAATCTCAAGGAGAACACACCTCTTTACCCTCCAATCTCTTTACCTGAGAAATGGAAGTAGGAATAATGATCTTGCTGGTAATCATGCCCCCTCACACCCTCCCCAGGAGGAGAGCCCTTCACCACGGCCACCCACGGTGTTGAGAGCCAGGGGACCTTTGTCTAAGGGGGCACAGGACACATCCAGGGTCCTCTCTTCCTAAACCAATGCCCTCCCAAAGGGCCCCAGGCCCTTTCTCCACTCATGGCTGCCAGGAGCCCCTTTTAATGCTATGTGGACCTACACCCCCTCACCCTCCAGCCCCATGCAGGCCAGTACCTCAAGGACAGCAGCTCAGAGGTAGGTGTGTGGTGGATTTCAACACAAACAGGGACAATGTCCCTTTTTTAAACAACCTGTTTGGAAACATAGGAAGTCGAGGGGGGTCAGGGAGGCATGAGGGGGGTGTGGGTGAGGTACAAAAGACCAATGGCCGTAAGAATAAGACACAGCAGGGAACAGGGACCCCGTCCTGGAATGCATGAAAGGAGGTTGTGCGATATTCCCTGCAGCCTCAGCATTCTGAGACAAAATGATTGGACAAACTTATTTTGGGGTTAGAAGAGGCTCTATAAAAAGGACCAAGGTCTGGACAAGCCCTCATGGCAGTCGGAGTGGCTAAAATGAGCAAATCAGAGTACTCTAGATGCTGGCGAGGATGTGGAGAAATGGGCACCCTCCTACACTGTTGGTGGGAATGCAAACTGGTGCAGCCCCTCTGGAAAACAGTGTGGAGGTTCCTCAGGAAACTAACAATAGAACTCCCTTATGACCCAGCAATAGCACTACTAGGAATTTACCCAAGGGATACAGAAATGCTGAGGCATAGGAGCACATGTACCCCAATGTTCATAGCAGCACTCTCCACAATAGCTAAATCATGGAAAGAGCCTAAGTGTCCATCAACAGATGAATGGATCAAGAAGATGTGGTTTATCTATACCATGGAATACTTCATGGCAATGAGAAACAATGAAATCTGGCCATGTGTAGCAACATGGATGGACCTTGAGGGTGTTATGCTGAGCGAAATAAGTCAGGCAGAGAAGGACAAATATCATATGTTTGCACGTATAGGAGGATTAGGAGGAACTTGACGGAGGAACAAGGGGGAGAAGAAGGGCGGAAATGGTGGGGGAAAGGGAGAGAGGCAAACCATGAGAGACTCTTGAATGCTGAGAACAAACTGAGGACTGATGGGTGTGTGGGGAGGGGGGGGGATGGGCATGGAGGAGGACACTTGTGGGGATGAGCACTGAGTGTTATGTGGAAACTAATTTGACAATAAACTATTTGTAAAAAAAAAAATAAAATAAAATAAACTTTCACTCAAAAAAAAAAAAAAAGAAATGCATTTTCCCAGACCAACATGTGCTCCAGAACCCAGATGTTACCTTGTCACCCTTCCACTGAAAACCCTCTTTGGTGCTCATTTTACAGCACACTGATGACTATCTTCCTCAACCGGTGTTCTAGACCTTCTTGGCTCAACGTTTCCTGCCCCACCCCCTTCCATCCACACCAGGCATTCTGAGGACCTCTCCTACTTCCCAAAGGGGTCATGGGCTATAATGCAGCTACTTGGGGTACTCTTACTGCCTGGAAAACTCAGGCTCATCCTTTGTGGACTTTTGCTTTATTTTTCTGTCCTATCTCCAGATTATGAGCTCCTCAAGCACAATAACTTGCTGGAGGTTCCGGGGCATGGAAACATTTTGTCGAATGAGTGATCCTTTGTCATTGGTTGTACACACATGTGCAGTCACACATGCACACATACACGCACCCATGCATGTGTACATAGACAGGCACACACACACACACGTGGATGTGTGTGCTTTAGTCCGTGTTTACTGTCTTTACAGTGCCAGGCACTTGGCTGAGCATTTTATGTGCATTTTCTCATTTCATCCTTAAAACCAATCCTCCACATTAAAAACCAAGAAATTAAGTAACTGGCCTGATCAAACAGCTAGAAAGTGGCAGAGCCAAGACCAACCAGATTCTTCCACCTGCCCTCCAGAGTTGTTTTAAAGTTTGGAAAAACTCAGAGATCTTTTTAAGCAAATTGTAGAGACTAAATTGAGTGAGCTATGCAGTGTGGGGAATGGGTGTGAACTTACTTACCATGTGACTTTGAACCTGAGCCTCAGTCTTCTATCTATAAGATGGGGATAATCGTTTTGAAACACAAGGCTTTTGTATGGATTAGATAAGCTAATATAAGTAAGGCCTTAACAACCCTCCTGGTCAGGGCTGGAACCAGGGTGTAGCCAGCCAGCCAAGCACCACCCCACCAAGGGCCCAACACTTAAGAAGGTGCCGACTCCCAGGAGCTGACCTCCTACCAGAGAGACCTTGAGCATGAACACCTACTTATGCCCTTCTTTACGCTAGTCCTGGCTCTGCTTTTGGCACTTGGGCGGTAAAGAATCATTACCAATCCATCTCTGTCTTATTTCCTAATCAAGGTAAGTTTTCTTAGGCATCTGGGTGGAATTGTTCTCAGTTATATGAGGAGCTATTTCAATGAATCATCCTTCTTGTAGTCATACACACCTCAGGGTTTTTATTGGACCCCCTCACCTCCACCTGCCAGGAAAATCTTCGTAACTTCATGCCGTTTCCACCCACAGTGGGAGTGATTTGCTGGGTATCCAGTTTTCTGTAGTAGCTCTAGGGGTTGTCCCACAGGAGGCATTGGGCTCCATAGTTCTGGACACTCTGTGTCCTCTCCGAACCATCAGGCTGAAGCCTCTGGCAGAAGACCATAATGGATTCAACAGCTCTGGCTTATCAGCTGTCACATAATGTGTGTCAATCTCAGTAAGTGATTCGAGTGCAACAAACCTCAGTCTTTTCATCTATAAATGAGAAAGGCACATCTACTTCATAGATTGATTATAAGAATGAAGAACTGTGCTGAATTTGAAGTCACAAACACAGTCAATGAGTGTCAAATATTATTACAGTCCTGGTAGTAATGGTGGGAATATTATAAGCATCAAGTTACAGGCATCAGTGTCAATGCCTCTCTATTGTGAGTGATCATCTACATACATCGCACAAGAGTTGGGGGGGATGTCCAGCCCTTCATTGTATAAGCAGGATCACTTCGTGGTTTTTTGGCTAAGATCAAGTGCATTGTATAAGCAAGAAAACTGAGGCCCAGAGAGAGGTAGTGATTCTCCAGTGTCACACAGCAGGATAGGGTGGACTCCCGATTTCTGGTCCCAGATTCTCAGGCACTTCTCCACTTCCCCACAGTCACATCTTAGGCCTCAAGCACCACTTCAGTGTATTTTAAAGTGAGATAAAATTCTGACTTTTACATGCATTTATTATAAAATGTAATATTATAGTACAGTATATATTATAAAATATATATAAAATAGTAACTTATCTTGTGTAAGACCCTTGTACATATCATACACATAACACACATATTTGAGCCCACACTGAAGAAATAGGCTTAAGTTGTATTAAAAACAAAGGTTTAAGAAGGAATAATAGGGTGAAATCAGCACAGGACAATTTATGACTAATATCAGGAAGTGCTTGTTAAGAATGCCATCTATTATTAGACTAAAATAGCCTCCCTGGGGACACTGGGCAGGCCCCATGACCTGACACATTTCAGCCACGACAGGACACATTTCACTGCTAAACACAGAGGAGAAACAAAGCACCCTCATCGCAGGGGGTGATTTCAGGGAGTGCTAGCCTCCTTTCTGAGTCAAGGGCATACTTAGAGCATAAGCTTGAACCAAAACTGACCATGCCTCTATATGAAGCAGTGGGACCTCAGTGTCCAGCCTGGTCAGTGAGCAATAGGCTTAAAATCTACTAAGGGCCAGTTAGAAGATGTATGTCAAGTGGCACATGGGTGGCTCAGTTGGTTAAACATCCAACTCTTGATTTCAGCTCAGGTTATGTTCTCATGGTTCATGGGTTTGAGCCTCACATCGGGCTCCTTGCTGACAGTGTGGAGCCTGCTTGTGATTCTCGCCCTCCCTCTCTCTCTGCCCCTCCCATGCATGCATGCTCTCAGTCTCTCTCTCTCTCAAAATAAGTAAACATTAAAAAAAAACGATGTATGTCAAAACCCCACAGCAGAACGAGGAAACATGAATGCACTCACTAGGCTAAGGATATGTGGTGGGCTCAGTATCTCTGGATTTTGCAGCATGTGACAAGGTGACATGTGGAGGCCTTTTGATCAATCTAAAGATGACAAGACAAGATCCTCACGGGCTCCTTATAAAAGCCTTAGTAGTTGATTGAACAATCTTTCACAAAGGGGACTGATGAATGTGGACCCAAGGGAGCTCTCTAGGAGCTATGCGACTTCTTTAAATAAATATTAAGATGGATTGTGGTATTCAGAAGCACTAAGACATAGAAAAGCTGCCTGCCAAACTCATTAGATGGATCTGGATGATGTTACAGACTAATCAACATCTCGAATGATCTTTGGACATGAGAACTATGGACATAATAAACCAAGAAGAAATTTAATACAGAAATTATGAAGATGTACTAAGACTAAATGACAATAATAGAAACTGCCTGGCATATGGCAAGAATTAAATGTTTGCTAGCTAGATTAATGGTTGGGATTCATTAGCACCAAATATAAAAATGAATTAAATTTAAACATAAATTCAAGTGTATCAGAAGTGCATCGACTGCTGTGACCCTTAACTGTGTGCTCCACGTCCAGCTGCCAGACCCTGGGGGTGGGGGTGACACTCCATCTAGTGCACTGGCCAGACCACCTTCAGGGTCAAGTGCACTTCTGGGCACCACAGGGCAAGAGTTTGAGGAATGGATTGTGTCCAGAAGTGAAGGATCCAACTGATGAAGTGACCTCACACTGGGATGGCTAGAGGACCTATGAGGGTTTAGAAAGAGGGGAAGGACTGGGATTAGCTGATGGTTGGGCTTAAATTCCTGAAGGGCTGTCATGAGAAGCAGAACTGTGCTCACTCGGGGGGATTTGTGAGGACAGAGTTAGGACAAGTAAAATGAATGACTAGGAGCATGTATTGGCTCAACATAGGGAAGGTATTTCCAATGGTCTGAGTTGACAACAATGGAATGGACTGCTAATGAGCTCCCCGTCAAGCAGAAGCTGATTGAACAGTTTTTTTTCCCCATGTTTGGCATAAGACAAGATACACATGCCCAGGATCAGTGGTTTGTGTCCTCCTCAGTTCTGAGTCTTGAGAAAAGACACCACTGCCAGCAGAGGGCACTCTCACAGATGAAAGGAGAGCTCCCTGCCTGGGCTCTGGCTGGTGTAAGGGGAATGGATGGGATCCAGAGTTAAGGCTGGCAGGGGTCTGGTCACCAGGTGCTGAGAGAAGTAGATATAATGGGCAGGGCCCAGGGACAAGAAACGTGTTCACCTGAGCCAGGGCACCACTGTTTCTACCACTGGCATGAATGCAATGGCCTGCAGCAGAGGTCAATGGCTTAAGTGTCTGAAAGGAGCCATGGAAGAGCTTGGGGCCTACTCAGCTTCTCGGTCTTTCTCTGCCCAGCATGGCGGAATGCTGGCCAAACCACAGTCCTTCTCACGCTTGCACTCTGTTTGGAGGTTTTCTTTTACACCTCTCTGAGGGCTGCTCCTCTCTCCAGGCCTGCCTCTCCCCTCCCGATGGGGCCCCACGCACACACTGATGCTCCTGGACCCATGATGAGCACCGACAGGCAGTGGGGGCCAACACGGCTCTCTCTCTCCCTCGCCCTCTAGGAATCAGCTGCTCCGAAATGAACCCTTCTGGGGCTCCTAAAGCTAGAAGGTGAGAGAAGCCAATCGGCCCTGTAGGCAGAAAACAGTTTTTGGTGCCAACCTCCCTGGTTTCCTTCGTGGCTTTTCACCTCTACACACCATGAGGTGAAAATTCCTCTGCAGGGTTTCACACGGGGGTGAGCTCAGCTCAGTCACACCTGGATTGCACCATTAAGTTCAAGCATCTTGCTTCCTATGGATTTAGCCAACTCAACAATCTCAAATGTCTTCCCCACAGGAGAAAAAGAGATGAAATGAACAGAGCCCCAAACTCAACCTTCCAGGGCCAAGTCTCTGGTCTTTCCCGGTCACACCAGGCAGCCAACTTTTTACAGGGACGTCTGGGCCTTTCATAAAGCTGAAACGTGGATGCTTCTTTTGTCTCCAGGCCTTCCATCCCCCATGCTGTCGCCTAGCATTAGGGTACTTTCACTGGATGCTCCCACCTGTGGGCTTCCGTCTGTGGACTGTCTCCCATCATGTCTCCATGTCACCCAGAATCATCAGGGCATTGTCCACCCTGAGCAGAGTGAGGACAGCTCCAAGGCAGCGTTCTCTGGGGCCAGGAGGCCGAACGGGGAAGTGGAGAGCTAAATCTACTCCATGCACACGCACCAGCTGGCTCGGCCAGGGCGAGCGGGAAGCCGACTGGCGCCCTCCCTCCCGCTCCCTCTCTTGAATATAAAACCATATGGATTATTCATCTAAAAGTCCTCTGATTCTTTGGCGCACATGATGTTTTCAGTGGATAAACTGTCTGTTTATGATTAAAAGAGGCCACAGTTCATTAGACTTTGCTTGTTACAAACTGATTTCGTTTCACTTTTTCTAGGCAGCTAGGCTCCAAGTGAGTGGGACCACAGTGCCATTTGTACCTGACCGACCTACATGACTGTGTGTGTTCTGCCCTTAGACTTCCCGACGGCAGCCCATGGAGACTAGACAGTGGACCAGAAAAGGGGACAGGACAGCCAGTGTGGGGGAGCTAGGGCAGGCCTCCACAGCAATTCTCTGGCAGCTTGGGGTGGGGGCGGGACATTCATCAAAATCCAAATCATCCACACGGCTTCCATCATAACAAGCAATCCCTGGATGTAACCCTCTCTCGCAGGGAAAAAAGTAAACAAATCACCCAGCTGCAAAACTATACTTTTTGACAAATTATTAAGTAAACAATTTGGAAGATTTCTGCCAACCATTCACTGGGGAAAATGAACAGGGCTAGTCAATTCCATATTTTTTCTTTTTAACAGCAGAGGACTTTTATTTGTGTTATGAAGACGGAAGTGAGAGAGTCAGGCCCAAAGCAAAGGCTGTCACTCCGCTTCTCTTTTTCTGGGTTAAGATCCTCGTTCTATATCACCCTCTATTTCCTATTTCCAGGCTTTATCTAGTAACCTTGTTGCCAAATGACTGACTGAAACAACATGAGGGTTCACAGATAAACATCAGATGGCACTCTGCAGCTTTAATGGGGGCAACTGTTTAGAGGTCCAAAAATATATCCCCTGTTGGTATGGGGCTATGGAAGTGTTGGAAGCAAGACTTAGCTCATGCAAAGCTGCAAAGCAAAAGTACAAAAAGTTGACATACAGACAAAGTATCAGTTGTTAATATGATAGGAGATGCCTCATGCTCCCCTGGGTGATGTCACTGCATTCTTTCTGAGGGGACTAATGTCCAGCCAGAAGGCTGCTTGCCATGGGGGGAGGGGGAGGGGGGACAGCACTCCCAGCATGCACTGCCCGCAGGATGGGCCCTGTGTGCTGTTCTGGTTCAGAGGCAGATAGCATAAGGATGGGAAATGCCAGGTGAATAGCAGAGATATAAACAGAAGACTGTATCACCACCCATCAATGACGGTTAATGGGCTAATGGCCTTTGTGAGCCATTACCCAGTGTGACAATATCTAGCAATGGGTACTTTCTTTTTAATATTATCTTACGGATGTAAGCAATGGCCATGGGATGGTGTTTTTTTGACAGAAGAGGCTATTTCAACAGACATATCAACCACATCTTTTATTTTGTTTACCCTGATGAGGGGACATCTCAGGGCCTTGCTGACCTGGAGGTCCTGCCCCTACTCAGGCCCACCACTTCCTAGAGATAGTGTCCAACTTGCCTTTGAGCATGTGTGTCAAATGCAAACCAATACGATGCGGGAGAAATGCAACATCTGTAGCCCACCCCCCACCACCTCCTTGATTGGCTCTCAGCCTCTGGGCCACTATCCACTTGCCCTGACCACTCCAGGGCAATCAAGTCATTCTAGGCAACTGGGGAGAGTCCCTATGCCCACAGCCTGCTGAAATTATTCCACTTAGCCAGTCCTCAGTCTGCTTACCTTGCCTTGCGGTTTCCATCCCATAGGAACCACAAGAAAAACTCTTTTCCCTGTTTGCTCTCCACCCCTTCCTCCTGCCCCACCCGGGTGCTCCCCTGTGTGGCCCTGGCTGGCCTGCCTCTCCTCTGGGAACTGTAACAAACTATCTTTTCAATGGCTGGCATTCCCTGATCTGTTGATCTTACTCTACCTATAATAATGAAACAGATATTTTAAAACAAAGAAGTGTGAGCAATGATGTTCTTGGGAGTCAGAAATGACAAGCGTATTATTTACAATATGAAAGGATTTCTCTTGAAAATGTTCTTTATGAGAAGCTAGGAAATATCTCTGTACTAGAAATACAGCAAATTGGTTCTATGTCCTTCTTTTTAAAAATTTACTTATTTACTTTGAGAGAGAGAGAGCAGGGGAGGGGCAGAGAGAGGGGGAGAGAGAGAATCCCAAGCAGGCTCCACACGGTCAGCAAGGAGCCCGGATGCAGAGCTTGAACCCACAAACTGTGAGATCATGACCAGAGCCGAAATCAAGAGTTGGATGCTTAACCATCTGAGCCACCCAGGCGCCCCAAGTTCTATGCCATTTTTTAAATTAAAGTAATACACATTCATAATTAAGAAATCAAATATTAAGAAGGGATTACAACAGAAAGTGTTTCTTACCAGATCCCTCCATAGCCCGGAACCAACCTGCAAAGATTTTTCACTTTCTGTCAGTAATGGTCCTGAGGGTACCTGCGTAACTCTATGTAATATGCTTCATCTCTGCTGGTGTCTATCCCTGTTTGTGCTCCATCCACCTACCCATGCACATCCCGCTGGAGACAAACAGGATTCTGTCCCCCTCACAACCAACCCCTTCGTCCTCTGCTCTTTGAAATGCTGAGCATTATATTATTACCAGCACATCTGTTGGTAACCTTGTAACTTTAACGCACTCACCCTTTTGCTTCTGGCTCTGTTTACTTCTCACAGACTCAGTTCCCACTGAACTTTGTAAAGTGAGGAGTATTCCTGTCTCTGTACTTTCTTCTACTTTTCTTCTCCCTCCCTCCACTCTTCAAGTCAGCTCAGCCATCCCGCCCTCTGTGGGCTGAGCTTGTGCCAGTGCTAATCCCCAGTCCAATATCCGTCCGCGTGCTGCACCAGCCAGACCGGCAGGTGTTGAAAAGGGAAAGGGGGCCGATTTCTGCTAGTGACTCTGCTCTTCTGAGCAAGCCAACCAATTTCTTGAAGTCTCTGAGGCCTCACTTGATTTCTTTTATAAGTTTAAAATGAGCTGAAGATGGACTAAATGAGACCCCACAGGTGAAATGATGTGTAAGCCCTCTTGTGCCGCCCACATAGAGGCGGGTGATCGTTTCAGTCTACAGGGTGCGTGGGGACTGGTCGGATAACCCTCTTGTCCCTGGACATCTCAGCACGGTCACTACTGGGCATGGACTGATGTCCTCTGGGCCCTTGGTTGGGGAGGGAAACCTTTTATAGGATCCCCTCCGTGTCAAATCCCACCACATCAGTCTTGTAAGTGCTCTTGCTCGCGTGGTTTCTGATGTGTATATTTGAACTCAAGTTCTATTTTGTGATTTTGAAAGGGGCAGAGGGAGTTATTTGATCATTATTCACCTTTCTGGAACAAAATGTTCTCATTTACTGATAATAAAATTCAATCCCTTCTTTTCCTTAATATCCTTAGTAGTCCCATGTGAATCCCTTTACTGGTCTTGCAGTAAAACCTCAACCATCCCAGAAATGTTATTTATACGTGGCCTTGACTCACACCGATAAACGCTAGAAAGGATTGTTCCATGTCTTGATTTGTTCATCCATAGCAACACCTTTCTTTCTAACTTTATTTTTCTCTGTCTGAAAATGGGTCTCTATTTTTGGACTCTAATCCCAAAATGTTACAGTTATTTTTTATTTTTTTCCAAAATATTTGTTGTCAATAAACAAAGCTAACTAAGGCATATGATACTTTATGTTACTACCCTGTTCAAAGAATGACCATCTAAGGACAGTAATAATAGTGACTCCACCAGCAGCCGGCCTGATGGAGCACCCTTGTATGGGGCAAGACGTTATGCAGAGGGATTTGTACCTGTTTGCTCATCAAGAGGTGCAGAACCAAGGCCTAAGAGATTCAACAGCTTGAGGTTATCATTCTGGTAGGAGGCATCCCCACACCTCCTTTGCTGGATGCCCAAGTGGGGTGAGTTAGAGGCCCACATGAGCAAAGCTCCTGGACTGGCATCACCTCTGTAGTAATATTTGGCTTCAAGTACCTTATAAACATTGTGTCACCACATAGAGGAAATGAACGTGCTAGATGGTGATGACAGTGGAAGCCCTTCATGTAGCAATTAACTGCTCTTTGCTCATGATCACTCTGGCGGATAACCCGATTAGTTCTCTCCTGCTACCTCCTCAGACATCCTCTAGCCTCACAGCATGAGAAGCACCTGGGTCACAGCTTTTAAGGGAGTGGGAGATGGGCGGGGCTGGGAGAACATCTGGTTATTTAAATATCTTTATTTCTTAATTTTCCAGTTTATTCGATGACAGTAACAAATACAGAGAGCTGAGATAATGCCAAGCAGTCATGTCATACAACATGGGTATTTTTGTCCTGGTACACTTCCTGATGCCATGTTCCTCTTGATGTGTGATGGTAAAAGAATTTTTAACTGAATCCATTGTAAACCCACTGAGTGCTCTGATCCGGAAGGATCCACGGCACCCTCAGATGGAACCACTGGATGCCTCTTCAGCAATGGGCATCCCTCCCCCTTCCCCACCACCTGCTCCACCTTCCACAAAGATTTCCCTGATATCCTGTCTTAAATATTGACAATGGTCTTGGCATTGACATAGGCCACCTTTGACATAGGCCTTATTGTTTTTCCTTACTGGGGCTATTAAAAAATCTCGGGATTGGTTCTTCTTTCAAGCACCCATTTGACACTTGCTATTCTGTCCAAGAATCTAAGAATATTCCAGGCTTTCAACTTTTCTCTCTCTTTGCATTATCCAAACTTGGACTCCCTATGCTGGCTCCTGCCTACCCACTCTGCCTGGTTCACTGAGCTGGTCCCAGCCTCCCCTGAGCAAGACGGCGCCGGGCCAAGAGATTTCTGACACCAGGAGATTAATTAGGTCCAGAGAAGCAGGAAGCAGGTGGCTGTGAATGACTTGGCCATTTGTTGGCTGCTATTTCTCTATGATAGAATGCAAGCCACCTCCCCCCCCCACACACACACATTCCGAGTGTCCTCATGACCATCACCATCCATAAGACCATGGCCACAGGGATCTTAACTCCTGTAATGATGGGTGGTTACTTCAGCTACTTCTCAGGTAAACAAGTGCAAGTCAGTAAACCAGCCCTGGAAAATCAGAACCATTGACCACACAGAATTCCAGGGAGAAGATCACAATCTCCAGTCGAAAGGCATATCTATCACTGGGGATGGCCAGATACGGAGTCATTTAGAAACTAGCAATTAGGGGCCTCTGGGTGGCTCAGTTGGTTAAGTGTCAGACTTCAGCTCAGGTC
Source organism: Hyaena hyaena (assembly GCF_003009895.1). Lineage (NCBI taxonomy): Eukaryota > Metazoa > Chordata > Mammalia > Carnivora > Hyaenidae > Hyaena > Hyaena hyaena. The sequence continues at coordinate 102,484 of NW_024082030.1, read as the reverse complement.
ATGATCTCACTGTTTGTGAGTTCAAGCCCTATGTCGGTCTCTGTGCTGACAGCTCAGAGCCTGGAGCTGCTTCAGATTCTGTGTCTCTCTCTCTCTATCTCTCTGCCCCTCCCTGCTTGTGCTCTGTGTCTCTCTTTCTCAAAAATAAATACTATAAAATAAAAAAAAGAAATTAGCAATTAGTTGTCTTCTACTCAAGCAAATAGTAGCCAGACAAATATCTGGTGAAGCCAGCAATAACAACAGGAACAGTAATAATTGATTTGCATGGTACTCTTTAGATCTAAAAACATCTCTATTTGTTTCTCTATTTATATATTCATTCATGTATTCATTCAGTGGACATTTTTAGGCTCAAAGATGAGTAAAGCTCTGTGCTGGGTCCTGTGTTACAGAGGTGGCCCTTGCCATCAGAGATCCACAGCCTGAGGTTAAAATGCAATGACAGGAGTTACACTGCTGATATGGGAACAGGAGCGGGGGAGCGGGGGTGTGGCTCTCAAGAACCCTACTTCTCGATGAGTTCCTTCATGTCCATTTTTACCTCTACATCACTTATTACCTTTACTTCTGGCAAGGCTGAATTACCTCATTCTACCTAACACCAGGAATCTTCCAGAAACTCCAGGAAGACACAAGACCCTGACCTCCTTCTTGGGCAGGCCAGGTCAGGCATACATTCAGAGACAGCAGTGGGCGTGCAGATAGGGGACAGACAGGCCTGCAAATAGCCCCCCACTCAGGAGGAACCCTGCCTACAGATCCCCCTTCCAGAGCTGGAGGCTGCACCCGCAAGGGGGGGTGATGGGGAGAAACTACTTTAGCAAAACCCCAGAATATTAACAGAGCCCACGTCCAGATTTCTCTCTCTATACAATATATATGCATGTACAATATATATGTACTACATATATGTGTATTATATATATGTACTACATATATACTATGATATATAGTAAGTAATTTTAGTATACAGTTGTATAATGTGGCACATAAAATAATCTTTTGGGATGGGTTTAAAATGCCTCAGTGATTCCATCACTCAATGAAAGATTTTACTCTGAATGCTCACATCTCTTAAAGAGTTCGACCTTTCAAGAATGGGATTATTATGAAAAATGCTTCAGGGATCCGCTCTATGGTGCTTGGGCTTCTCTGGGAAAAGACCCAAAGCATGGGGCAGTTCTCCAGGCATGTGTGTTCCCGGCTTAGGCTACCAGATCTGTGCCAGCCTGATGCAGGCTCAGGCAGTACACCTGCCCTTTTCACTCCTGGACCCCTGCTCCGGACTCCCGGTTCCATGGCGGTTCTACAGTGGGGGGTGGGTGCATGTGCTGGGACCCCCCTGACCCTCTCTGTTCTCTCCTTTCCCCCTTTGCTTTAACACTTCCCTCAATTCTAGAATTGGCACACGTCCACCTTGGAAAAGTGAAAAAATAGACACAAATTCAAAAGGACAAAATAACACTTTTTCCAAACCACTCCATCCAGAGGAAATTTCAGTTGATATTTTAGTGATTTTTCTTGCAATTTAAAGTCCATATTGTATATAGAGGGAGATTTTTTTTGGGGGGGGGTGGCTAGAGATCATATTCTATATCCAACCTGTCTTTTTGTTTTATATTACATGAATAAGTATTTCCTTTTATCCATAGGAGTGCATCATAATTTAAATATTAATATTCGGGTCATACTTTTCTAGACAGACCAATACACATCTCACTTTTTCATCGTATTACACATGCTATTCTTTAATAAGATTTTGCACTTAATGGTCCTTATAGATTTTCTTGTTAGTAAACACAGATCTGTATCATATGTAATTTTTTATATGATATTTTATAGAACAGAGGTTACCCAATTTCCTTAATCCTGTATCAATAGGCATTTAAAATGTGTCCTTGTCTTTTTCAGTTAAGAAAAAAAGAGTACCATGATGGTTTCCTGAATTATGTCTTTAGAACAGATTCCTGAAGCTGGGGAATGGCTTTGAATTCCTGCCCATGATCCTGCAGGTAGTTACTGCTGTTCCCAGCAGTAGTTTATGAGCAAGATTAGCCGTAGTCTTTAACATTTAAGATTCTTTTTAATCTGTGTGATTGGGGGATATAAATTAAATTTTACTTCCGCATTTCATATTTATTGGTCATTTACATTTCATTTTATTCTATTTGAACTGCCTGTTTGTATTCTCCTTCTGCTTTTAAAGAGCGCTGTTTACCTTTTTCTTTTTTTTTTTTATATATTTTTAATATAGTTTATTGTCAAGTTGGTTTCCATATAACACCCAGTGCTCATCCCAACAAGTGCCCTTCCCCATGCCAACAGCCCCCTTCCCCTCCCCCCCATCAGTCCTCAGTTTGTTCTCAGTATTCAAGAGTCTCTCATAGTTTGCCTCCCTCCCTCTCCCCCAACTGTTTTTCCCCCTTCCCCTCCCCTATGGTCCTGTTAAGTTTCTCCAGTTCCACATGAGTGAAAACATGGTATCTTTCTCTGCCTGACATATTTCACTTAGGATAATACCCTTGAGTTCCATCCATGTTGCTACAAATGGCAGATTTCATTCTTTTTCATTGCCATGTAGTATTCCATTGTATATATAAACTGCATTTTCTTGATCCATTCATCAGTTGGACACTTAAGCTCTTTCCATATTTGGCTATTAGCACATTCTTATCGATGTTTGTGATTGTCTTATGTATTTGGGTGTTTCTGAATTCAGTGCATAGACATTTATACTTGTTAGCTCTTCCTGATGGATAGACCCTGAAATTATTATATAATGCCCTTCTTTGCCTTTAAAATAAAAAATAAAGTCCAGTTTGTCTGATATAAATATGGCTACTCCAGCTTTCTTTTTGATGTCCAGTAGCATGATAGATGTTTTCCCATCTCCTCACTTTCAATCTGAATGTGTCCTCAGGTCTAAAATGGGTCTCTTGTAAACAGCAAATAGATGGATCTAATCTTTTTAATCCATTCTGCTACTCTGTCTTTTGATTGGAGCATTTAGTCCATTTACATTCAGTGTTATTATTGAAAAATACAGGTTTAGAGTTATTGTGTTCTCTGTTAGATTTATGCTTGTAGTGGTGTCTCTGGGACTTTGTGTTCCTTGCAACATTTCCCTCATAGGATCTCTTGTAGGGCTGGTTTAGTGATGATGAATTCCTCCATTTTTTTGTTGGGATAAACCTTGATCTCTCCTTCAATTCGGAATGATAGGCTTGCTGGATAAAGGCTTCTTGGCTGTATATTTTTCCTGTTCATCACACTGAAGATTTCCTGCCATTCCTTTCTGGCCTTCCAAGTGTCAGTAGATAGGTCTGCTACTACCCTGATATGTCTCCCTTTGTATGTTGGGGCCCTTTTATCCCTAACTGCTTTCAGAATTCTCTCTTTGTTCTTGTATTTTGCCAGTTTCACTGTATGTCGTGCAGATCGATTCAGTTTACGTCTGTGGGGAGTTCTCTGTGCCTCTTGGATTTCAATATCTGTTTCCTTTCCCAGGTTGGGGAAGTTCTCAGGTATTATTTGTTCAAGTACACCTTCTGCTCCTTTCTCTCTCTCTCCTTCTGGAATTCCTATGATATGGATATTCTTCCGTTTGATTGTATCACTCAGCTTTCGAACTCTCCTTTCATGTTCCTGGACCAATTTCTCTCTCTTTTTCTCGGCTTCCTCTTTCTCTATAATTGTATCTTCTAATTCACGTATTTTTTCTGCCTTTTCAATCCGTGCAGTAGCCAACGCCTCCATTTTATTTTGTGTTGCATTTTTTAGTTCATCAGTATTTGCAACAATAATGGCTCGGATGTCATCCAAGCCCTTTTGAAGCCCAATGAGTAATTTTATGAGTATTATTCTAAATTCTTGTTCAGTTATGTTGCTTAGATCGGTTTTGAGCAGTTCTCTAGCTGTTATTTCTCCCTCGAATTTCTTTAGAGGAGAGTTCTTCGGTTTTGTCATTTTGGCTAGCTTTCTTTCTCGTTAGTTTTAAAAGCTTGTGATGTGTTCTGCCCGTGTGAGTGCTGCTATATTAATATTAAAGGAGGCTCATACACTGTCCAGGGCCTGGCCGTTCAGGAAGTCTTCTTTGAAGGGTGTCCCTTGGTCTCTCTTGTGACTTTGGTTTTATTTCTCTACTCGTAGTGATGTTTTGAACTCTCCACGATGTGCACTTTAGGTTTGTTCCTTGAAGTAGCCTGTGCCACAGGCGCAGAGGAGGCGGGCCGTCTCCCGTGCCTCATGCCCTCACTCCGTGCGTTCTTAATGATGCCACCCAGCTTGCAATCCCACAAGCCAAGGCACTTCAGGGCAGGGAACTGGTTCCTCCTGATGCCGACCGCGTCCCTGGGGTACCACCTAACCTGGAGGGAACTTCCACTGTCCAGTGCCAGACCGAGGCCACCAGTCCAAGGAAAGCCCCACAGTTAGAGGTGGGATATCTCTCCGAAAGCCCTGCTTCTCCGCGAGCGCAGACGGGAAAGCTGTTTACCTTTTTCTTAATGTGTTATAAAACCTTTCCATATAATAGCTATATTAATTCTTTTACATGTACTTCCCAGTTTCCTTCCTGCCCACCCCTTCCTCCTAGTTTTCCTTATCTCTTACCTTTGTATCTGGCAGGTTTTTGTTTTATTTCAAAGCACGTTTTAACTTGTATGTATTAACATGTATTGCTCTTTTCCTTATAGTCTTTCAGATTTTGACTGCATCCTTAGAAAGAACTTTCACACCCAGATCTTCCCACAACTTTTCATTATATTTTCTTCTAGTGCCTTCATGGTGTCTTGTTTTAACATTTTTAAATGTTTTTTTATTTATTTTTGAGAGTCAGTGAGAGACAGCGCTAGCAGGGGAGGATTAAAGAGAGAGGGAGACCCAGAATCCGAAACAGTCTCCAGGCTCTGAGCTAGCTGTCAGCACAGAGCCGAAGCCGAACGCGGGACTCGAACCCACGAATGGTTAGATCACGACCTGAGCCGAAGTCGGACGCTTAACCGGCTGAGCCATCAAGGTGCCCCTTGATGTCTTGTTTTAAACTTTAAAATATTGAGCCCATCTGGAATTCATTTCGGTATGAGGTATGAATGTAACACTTTTTTCCCCTGAAATGGTTAGTAGACTGTCACAACACATTCCCTAGCTAATCTTCCTTTTCCCGTAGATTTAAGGAGACTTCTTTACACATATATATCCTTGTGTGTGCTTCCGTGGCCATTTGTCATGAGTGCCTCTACAGTGGTGGGCATTGGGGCATGATGAGAGATAGTGAAATCTGTTAAGATCACCTCTCTATGTTTGGACTTTTTGCTCAGCATTTGTATTGCTAATTTGGATCATTATTCTTCCAGATGAAGACTCTGAATTACATACTGTTAGTGTGGTAATTGACATTTGGTTATATCTGTGGATTACTTTACAGAGAACCACAATAGTCTTACCTCAATATAATAAGCATTTTGTTTTTTCTTTCCAGCATTTGTATGATTTCTTTATTTCTCCTTCCTTTTGGGAGTCGCTAAAAATGTGATCCCATGGCAATGCTGAGACATGATATTGAGCGTGGACATCCTTCTTTTACTCCCAACTTAGCCATGGATGCCTCTGTTTCACAAGTACAGCGCAGACAGGGTATTTCTAAGAAACACTCTCCTTAATGTGGGGCTAACACAAGAGCAGTTGTTGAATTGTCAGTTAAGCAATAAAAGAGATAATTTGGGGATTTTCTCCATTAACAAATGGTTGTTATAAGCTATATTAACATATTTCATATGCTAATACATTATGTCCACACTGCATGGAATAAATCTGTCTAGTTCATGGTATTTAGTTCTTTGAATATATTCCTGGGTTTAATGTAAACATATTACATTAATAAATGTTACATCTATATTCGTAGATACAATTGTTCTAAGGATATTTTTATTGATATCTCTGTTAAGTTCTGGCTTCGGTGTGATGCTAGCCTTATACAAGCAGTTAAGACAATTTCTAAAAGCTTTCGATGCTTTAGAACCTTTATAATAGCACCACATTTAATTATCTCTTCAAGGTCCAATAAAATCAACTATGACATATTATTTATAAGGGATCTGAAGGAGGGTAGCACTAATTTACATTGTTAAAAAGCTCTCCCTCTCTGGGGTTGGGGTCTTTGATAGAGTCGTTTTACAATTTCCATGTAATTAAATATTGTTGTTATCCTTTCTCTTTACTTTCTAGTTTTATTACATTGCGGTCAGAGAATAAGGCTTGTAGAATTTCTGCTTTATTTAAAATAGAGCTTGTGAAAGTTTTGGGGCCTAGCTCATGATAAATGTTTATAAATTTTGTATGAATATATTAATATTTTAAAAGAATGTGTTTTATCTCTTTGTGCCTTACAAAACTTTCTTTGTAGCTAGAATGTCAAGTTTGTTACTTGTATTACTAGTAATATAAATATCCTTACTTTTATTTCTTTGATCTGCAAAATTTTGTGCAATGTGTTAAAACTGTTGGATACCAAAGAATGTCATTATTTTATGTGTTTTATATTTTTACATCATTACTTCAATATTTAAAACCAGTATTTGGAACGTAAATATTCATGACTATAATGTCTTAATTTGGGATTGTATATTTTATGAATACAAATATTTTTTCTCCTTTACCATTTTTAGATTTTTTTTTCAATATTTGATATAAAATGTATCTGTTAGATCCTTGGGCATTTCCTAAGTGTCAAAGTATCAAACTTTCTGTGTCACTTTAAGTACATCTGAATTTTCCCTTTTGAAACCCTCTTAATATACTTGGTGTTTGAGTAGAAAAGTTTAGCCTACTTATTTTCTCACGTACAGTATTCTGATAACTGAGAAGTTCAGTCATATACTTATTTCATTTTTTTATCTTTATCATGTTTCTAGTACTCCCGTTTTATCTTTTTTTTTTATTTCAGTGGGTTGATTCAGTAATATTTTTTCCTCTTGTTTGTTCAGAATTTGGCAAATTGTTATACCTAATTTATATTTTCCAGTGGTTACCTTTCAGACTGTAAAAACAAAACGCAACACAAAAATAACCTTGCTCTTATATTTCACTATAATTATAAAAAATGAAATGGTTTCCATCAAACAGGCTTTGGAAGAGAAAGACAGGCCTTGTATTTCCCTCCCTCCTCCTGGCTTCCCATATCAGATCGGGATGTCCCATAGCTAGAAAGAAGCAGGGAGAAGTTTAAATTTGCCCTTGCGTGGGAGAGAATTAGTTCAGTGTGGCTTTGCCTATGCCACAAGATCGTATTCAGGAAAGAAAAATGATGAGCTGACCACATAATAACATAAAAGGTTATTATGGAGAGGCGTGAACATGTTCGAATACTGTATGCTTGGACCTATTTGTTGGGACTTAGCAGCAGAGATTGGAGATGTGGCATCAGGTCAAGTGTCACACTATTGCTCATTATTGCTCATTATTCTTCTGGACATTTTCAGACTCTCAGGTCACTACCGTGACTCTTAGGCTCAGGTCCACAACTGGCCTCCCTCACCGGAGTGACAGAACAGGACAGTGGGGGTGGAGGGAGTGTCCTCGGCCCTGGCTGCTCCGATTTCACCCAGCTGATCACTCCATTTATCTCCCAGACCCCTTTCTTGCTCCCAAATTCCCACCACCTGGGGAGCTGCACCCACCATTTGCAAAAGTCCTCTCCTATCTGAATTTGGCCTATAGTTTCCTTCTTCAAACAGATCCCATTTACATCCTGTCTTTTAAGGATTCCTCATAGTTTCTGATCTGCTATTGAGATATATTTTTGTTTTCTCACTCTATTATTGATTTTATAAAATACACTTTCTGTAGCTTTTCAGGATTTGAGTCTTGGCAGTGAGACGAGAGTATATTAGGTCACCATCGCTGCCAAATTTCCCCTGTATTTTTCTCTCGAGATGAATTTCTGAGTCAATCTGCTGAATTTATTCTTCCAGTCTCCATTCCGCTCTTACTTTATCAGTTCCATCGCTGAAGATTTTCAGTTTAACAATGAAGCTATATTTGTAATTAATCATTCTCTTTTCTTTCCCTTAGATTGCTTGCTCTGTATGACAGCCACATCAAGTGACAGACTGGTGCTTATATATTTATACGTTAAAGTACACTGAAGGAACGTGGATCTTCTCCACACTGGCAAAGGCAAGTAGAATTCAAATACCCATTCACAGAATTGAGCCAAATGAAAGCAGCACTGAGGAAGGTCCATGTGTGGTTGGCAGAACACAAGGGAAAGAAGGATTCATTGACCTGCTTGGGTGGGCACAAAATGCCCATACCCCGGACGATGGACTCTACCTTTAATTTCCATCTGCTCAGGGACACAAGGTTTAGTGGCTCCTTAAGCACCATGACTAAGCTTTATTTGATTTCCCACAGAATGCGCATTTGGAAAAGTGGATTGTGGAGTGGTTATAGGCTTGATCTCTAGACAGCACCTCTCTGACTTCAACACACACCAGAATCTCCTGGAGATTGTTGTTAAAACAGACTGCTTGTTGTTAAAACAGACTGCTGGCCCCTCTCCAGACTTTCTGATTCCATAGGTCAGGGTGAGGTTTGAATAGCTGCATTTCTTTCTTTCTTCTTTCTTTTTTTTAATGTTTATTTATTTTTGAGAGAAAGAGGGCACAAGTGGGATAGGGGCAGAGAGAGGGAGACACAGAATCCAAAGCAGGCTCCGAGCTGTCAGCACAGAGCCCGACTCAGGGCTGGAACTCACAAACAGTGAGATCATGACCTGAGCCGAAGTTGGACACTTAACCAACTGAGCCACCCAAGCACCCCTCAAACAGCTGTATTTCTAACACATTCCCAGGTGACACTGATACTGCTAGTCAGGGCCACACTTTGAGAACCATTGATCCAGACTCTAACAAATTTAGGGCTGACATCTTTCTTTATCACAAGAGATTGATCCTCTCGCCTCCTCCCTCACTGTGTACTTCACCAAGGGTCTTAATAGACCACAAATAGTAGCATTTCCCTCTCTGGGTCTGGCATAAAGATCTAGTGAGATTAAGCATACACTGAGCTCTGAATACGCACCCAGTTTACAACAAACGCTCAAATTCTGGACGTCATCATGATTTGCTTTGACAAAGTTAAAGTTGATAATTTAGAATTTTAAAAATGCGATTTCTTTTTGGTCACACTCTTAACTTGCATTTCAGAACCTTGTCACGGGGTGTTGAAGCCTGAGTAGTCACTGTCGATCTTCCCGATGTTAGCCCATAACTCCCAGCCAACTCATGGAAAATCCCTTAATTGGTATGATATTCCATTTGTAGCTGCTTTATGAAGGTGAAGCAGGGGCATACATTACCAGCACATATGAGGCCAATCTTTTGCAAAAATCTACTGGAAATTGGCAAAATTCAAACAAGGATGCCATGCCCAAACTTAGAATCCATATTTTAAAAAAAGTCTTGTTTCTCTTAAATGTATAATGTTTCCTCGGAGCTGGTTCTCAGAGTATGTCCCTGACAAACACTATCAGCATCACCTGGGAACTTGTTAAAAATGCAAGTTCTCAAGACCTACCCTGAGTTCACTGAATCAGCAGCTCTGGGGGTGGGCCCAGGGGACCAACACTGGCCTGACTTTGAGAACCACCTCTCTGGAATGCCAGCATCAAGACCAGGAACGGCTGCATCCCACCTCCCTGATTTCACAGGTGGGGACACTAACATCTGGAAGAAAAACGGTTCACATCACGTCGCAGGGCAGGGTGGTGGCAGAGCTAAGAGGAGGCGCGTGTCCCCCCCCCACCCACCCACCCACCCCCCCGGGCCTGCCTGCCCTCCTAGCCTGGGTGCCTTTGCAGACCTGAGTCACTCAAGCCCCCTGATGAAACAAAGGCTCCCCCGGGAGCTGGGAGCCTCCCTTTGGAATGTGGCTGCATAGAGATGAAGCAGCTTCCTTTGTTTTCGGTGACACCGCTGTTATCACAGTCTGAGGCTGAGCCAGAGCTCTCCCAGAATCAAAGGCGCCAGGAAGACAGACCTCCTCTGCAGGCTGTGAGGACCTGCGGCCCCGGGGAGGGAGGAGGCCCCGGGCTGCAGGCGGAAGGCCCGGGCGTGCAGCACTCAGGCCCTGGCTCCCTGGAGCGCGGCGGGAGACGTGGCTCTGAGAGCGGAAGCCGCCGTGGGACGGCCTTCTCCGACTTCCTGGCTGCCTGTGGGCCCCAGCAGAAACACGGCGGATTTGGGGCGGGGTATTTTAGGTTGCTGCGAAGACTCAGCTCCTCCAAGACACGGGCCAGGCCTGGCAAAGCCAGAGGAAGTGGGGCTTGCTCAGAAATAACCTGATTGTATCAACATGTCTCCGTGTCCCTCCTTCTACCCTTCGTCGCCTGAGAGGTGGGGGGAAGCGGAGCGCCCAGCTCTGTGCGCCGCAGTGAGACTGCACATGCTTCTCCTGGCCGTTGCTGGGCAGAGCAGATCCACTCCCAACGTCACAGGAAAGGGACAGCAGTGGAATGCAGAAGGTGGGCTTTGCGGCCTCCTTTACCATCCACGCCCCCTCCTTTCTCAGCATCTGTGGAAGTGCATCTGCATTATATGTATCTACATTATAACATGTATATGTTATATATCATATAAATGTGTTTATACATAGACACAGGGTAAATGAGTCTCTGGAGTCCAGGCGGAGACTCATTTCTGTTAGACTCCAAAGACTGTCCCCCATTTTCCTGTTCCTTAACAGAGTGATGTCCTTAAGAATACAGACCAGCCACTTGCCTGCTGGGAGATCTCAGGCAAGTCACGTTCATTTTTGTGTCTCAGTATCTTCATCTGTAAAGTGGAGATATGAGAAGGTTATCTATCCATTGTGAGGTTTAGCTTTGTCATGTGCGCCAAGAGCTTAGAACCATGTGTGCATCAAGTATGTAGCCATTTAATGGTTGATTGTTAGGGTTCTCCTCTCTAAGGCCCTCAGGTGATGAGTGTCCATGGCCTCTGCTTCCCATGTACTTCGGGAGCTCTTCAAACTTCAGAATGAGGTCTGGGTGCTGGTGGGCAGGGCTTAGCTCACATCGGAGCAGTTGCGTCCTCAGGGTGGCCTCCTGTATTGTGGCAGCCTGCTGCCCACTAACTAGGCCCCTGGCTGGAGTTTAAAAGTTGATAGGGAAGGGTAGGCTCCTTGAATGCTCCTCTATGGCAGGAAAACCAGAAGGTGGTAGAGAAGAGAAGTGAGAGAAAAGGGAACAGAGCATCGGTGGTCCCCACATCCTGGAGAGGAGGGAGCTGAATGGTGTGTCATGACTGGATAGCATATAGCTTGTCCCTGCCTAAAATTTCAACCTCACTTCTTAACATCCCAACAGAGTCCTGTTAGGGACAGACGTCCCAGAGGCAAGGCACCAGGGAACCCCTTTATCACCTCAACCAACCCTGTCACCTGCAAATGGTAGGCCTGAGCTCCCAGCACCTTTGTTCTTACTAGCCCATCATGGCACCTGCCAATGAGTGTGACTCTTCTGGAATCAAGTGTTGTTTCCTTCAGGCCCATCCGAGGGAGAGGAGGATGAAGGGCTATGAGAACCACGGAGGAACATGCTTTGTCAGAGACACCTGGCTCCTGTGTCAACCGTTTACTGAGGTGTTGAAAGACAAAGTTCAGTTGAGTGAATTTGAAGATCTAGTTGGTTTTTTAAGTGCCTTGTGAATTGGGCAGCATCCCAACCAGCAAGTAAAGATGCCCCCAGGCGTTGTGCAAAATGGAAGGCTTTTACAGGAAGGAAGACAGGGCCAGAATTTATTAGCAAAGGATAGTTTTAAGTTAGGACATTTTTCTTTTTGGGGGAGGAGGGAAAAGCAAGGTTTCTGTCATACAAGTGACCTCACTAGTGCTGATCTGGAAATTGCAGATCCACTTCTTGAAGGGATTCCTGGGATGGATCAAAATTGTCATTTTAAGTCTTGGTTTGCTGTCATGGGGGTAAGGAGATGGTAAGTGACTCCATTTTGGACTTGTTTTTTTTTTTTTTTTCCCCTGAACAAAGACCCATTTGGAAAAATCTGAGTGACTTCCTTATTACTAAACCCAGTGAAATGTCTTCTTCTCTTCCTGTTTCTCTTGTTGGCAGCATGGAGACGATTAACCATTTCCTTCCTTCACCTCACTGCCCATTCTCCTGCTCCTGCCACCAACCCATCCTGTTTGCCTCAACAAGAGGTGCCGTGTTTGAGATTACTTGACACAAGGCCCAGAGAACTTTCTAAGGGACCTCATAGCCCAGCCAGGCAGGGGTCTCAGCTGCGCATCTGGGCTTCCTCTGAAGCACTGTGTGTGCCAGCCTTGTAGGAGAATCTGAGTTGCACTGAGTGATTTCTATCAATCACTGACAGATGTTCATGGAAGAAAATTGGGAAATTAACATCAGCCAAGTCCAGATAGTATGTACAAAGCACAAACTGCAAGTCTTTGTGATTTCTGTCAGTTGGTTCTTTTTTAAAAATTATTTTTTAATGTTTATTTATGTTTGAGAGAGCGAGAGAGATAGAGCACAAGCAGGGGAGGGGCAGAGAGAGGGAGATACAGAATCTGAAGCAGGCTCCAGGCTCTGAGCTGTCAGCACAGAACCTGATGCGGGGCTGGAACTCACAAACTTATAGCTCATGACCTGAGCCCAAGTCAGATGCTTAACCAACTGAGCCACCCAGGTGCCCCTGTCAGTTGGTTCTTGATGAGGCAGTAGGTACATGAAGGAGAATTTTCAAGAAGCCAGTTCTCAGCAGGGCTTGAGAAAATACCCATTTTTCTCATGGACATGCTCTTGGGTATGGTTTAATGAAGCAGGCGGTGTTCTATCCCTGCTGTTTCTAAAAGCCACAGCTCGGCATGTTTTCCATAAATCACTTTAATAAAAGACACATGAAAAGTAACAATCCTCTTTAGCATGTGTGAAATGAAATTAAAAAACAGTTACAAAAATACCAAAGAATCTGGTGGGTGAATCCACAATCAAGGGGGAAAGGGAGGAAATCTATGCCCAATTCCTAGGTGAGATATCAGTTTTCTACCAGGGACAGAGTGAAGGCTGCCTTCCAGAAAGATTCGTTATAGAGGGGAAGCAGAGAATGCCAAGAAAAATAATACAGCTTGGTTTAATTAACTTAGTTGAATTCATGCTTTCCTTCTGTCATGGCAGCCAGCTAAAGGTTTCTGGCTCAAGTCACCCAACCCTTCCACCTTTTTATTCTCCTTAGTCTTCCTTCAGTTCTGCACTCCTACAGTCCCCTTAGGAAGATCCTCCACCCAATGGGTTGTCTTAGCATCTTGATCGCCTTGTCTGCTTTGGGCAATTTCTTAAGTCTTGATAGTGGTTCCTGAACTTCTGAAAAGGCTAATCTGAGTCTTCCTTACACTTCTGTTATACTCTTAGACCAAGAAACTCCACTTTTATGAACTTATAATACAGAAACATGGACATGTGTCCAGTTATATGTACATACATACTTGTCAAGTTATATGTACAGAGGATATGTGTGCAGACTTGTTTGCAAAAATCCAACCTTCCAGTGTGCCTGGGAGGCTCAGTCAGTTGAGTATCTGACTTTGGCTCAGGTCATGATCCCACGGTTCGTGAGTTCAAGTCCCTTATTGGGCCCTCTGATGTCAGCGCTGAGCCCACTTTGGATCCTATGTCCCCCTCTCTCTCTCTTCCTCCCTGCCTGTGCTCTTTTTCTATCTCTCTCAAAAACAAAGAAACATTAAAAAAAGAAAAAGATTTAAAAATAAACAACCTTCCATTGAGAGGGACTTGTTCCATAAATTATGCTATAAGAGACAACTGAATTAATACATGCTATTGGGGAAAAAACTAAGATAATTCTATATGGATTGACCTGGAAACATCCAATAGGATCTTAAGTGAAAAACGAAATTGCAATACAATACGTATAGTAAACATTGTCTGCATAAAACATAGGATATGCAGAGTAACACAATCTGAGAGAACAGACCCCAAATGCTGATGGTGGTTTTGGGAGTGAGGGAAGGACATGGTAGGATCATGGCTTTCCACCCCTCCCATGCATGTTAACAGAGTGTGTTTAATTCTTGCTGCAACCAAGATGATTCATCAAGGTATTTCAAGACTGTTCAGTTGCTTCCATTGGACCTTGTAACTGAGTGCAGAAAAACTCTGCTGTCTTTTCTTACCTGTCTTACCACATCTTTTTCCTGGTGAAATACATATGCTTGAATGGGGAGAAAATAAAGCTCAGGGGAAAGGTAAGCAATTTGGGTGAAGAATTCATTGTTAGCTATAATGTTTTGATTATTTTTATAAGACATTACCATAAAGATTAAACAGCACCAAGAAAGCAAATGGGAAAAGGTCAAAAATCCACTCACTGCCTTACTGATCATATGAGTGAGTTCCCAGGGCACAGCCATTTCAAGTCTGTTTCTGGAGACCTTTTGAGCAGAAGACCAGCCCAAGTGTCTGCAAATCCTCTCTGTTGTCATTTAGTCCCAGCTGCATTAAGAAGGCACTTTCGAGATGTCACAGACATTGCGGTGAGTCATATGCAGCCTCATGGAGCAATGAGGCAAGGGCAGGAAACCTGAACCTGAGGACCAGGAAGGGCCCACAGCAGCTGGGACTCTCAGAAGCCAAGTCAGAGCAGCAATCTGAGTTCCTTACAGTGCTCACTCTGCTACTGCAGAGCCCACTGGGAGCAGGTATGGGGCAAGGCCACTGTTGGGGGTGCTGGGAGAGCATGGCCAGTGGAGATAGTGTTCTTCCAGGAAGCCGCCCCCCAATCCCAGCCCCCAAGATCTTCACCCATTTGTGTGTCACCTTCCTATCATGACATATAGGCTCTCTCAGCTTTCTCAGCTCTGCCTTGGCCATGCAAGTCCACCCTACCGGGTCTCAGGGATGCCTGAGCTCATACATGACCCTGGCACTAAGATCTCAGAGCTAACTTTCCCTTTCTGGGCTCCGTGTGTGGTGGAGACACATCTGAGGAGGTGAGAATTACTTTAAATTCTCTCCCTAATCATTCTGTTCCTCTGTGAATTTTTTGACGTTCTCTCCCTGACAGTCTTACTTAGGCCCATCACCTGATATCCCCCTGGGTAACTGCTTGTCATGTGTGGTCTGAGCCTTTGGTTCCTCAAGCACCTCGGCCTTCCGTTCATGCCAGATGAATTACATCAGTGTTTATCTGGGCAAAAGAGGTTCTCTCCTCTTTTCCAGTTTCTCTCCAGTTTTCTTGGACAGAAGACTGTCATTCTGATACTTTAGACCAATTATGGTATTTCAACACCAGCTTTGAATCCGAATCCTAACCTTAGCACTGACTTCAACCCAAGCCTGTTCCTCTGTCTTTCTCGGGACATCTTGCAAGGAGACCATTAGCTGTGGAAAGAATTCTAGTGTTAGAGTAGGTAGAAGTCCCAGACACGGTGTTAATTTACAAGGGAGCTGCAAGACAACATGTTTAGAAGGATCTCATTTTCTTAGTCTCCTGCAGGTCCCACTCCTGGATGTCTGGGTTTCTAGGCCCTGGGCTTGGGGTCCTGGGGAGCACCCCCATTGAAGCCTTAGTGCTGGCTGGCTGGTGAGCTAGGGATGGCCTTCAGAGTTGGCCTGGGTGATTGCTTCTTGATTTTTCTCACTCACTTTTTTGCCTGGTGCAACCTAGCAGTGGCCAGCAGGACATTCTGCTCCCTGGGTCAGGTTAAGTGCAAGTGGGCGGGCCCTTGGAGAAAGGGGCTTTACCCATTGTATTAGTTTCCTGGCAGCTGCTGTAACAAATTACCACAAACTGTAGTTTCAAATAACCAGAATGTTCTCTCACAGTTCTAGAGGCCAGGAGTCTAAAGTCAAGGTGTCAATAGGACCATATTGCCTCCAAAGCCTCCCCTAGGAGGATCCTTCCCTCCCTTTTCCACCCTCTGGAAGAGCAGCTTCCCTGGTATTCCTGGGCTTGTGGCTGCATCTCTCCAATCTCTGCCTGCACAGCACCTTCTCTTCTGTCTGTGTCAAAACTACCCCTGCTTCTCTCTTATGGGGATACATGTGATTCAAAATGAAAACAATAATGTGAAGAGATATCTATACTCACCTGTTCACTGCAGCATTATTTACAATAGCCAACACATGGAAACAACCTAAGTGCCCATTAGTGGATGAATGGACAAAGACGTGGTACATATATCCAATGGAATGTCACTGGGCCATAAAAAAGAAGAAAATCTTTCCATTTGCCACAGCATGATGGACCTTGAAGGCATTATGGTAAGTGAATAAATCAGACAGAAAGATAATACCATTTGTTTGATCTCACTTTTATGTGGAGTCTAAAACAACAAATGAAACAAAAAATCCAAGCTCCTAGATACAAAGAACAGATTGGTGGTTGCCAGAGACAAGGGTTGGAGGATGGGTAAAATGAGTGAAGGGTGACAGATTTCCAGTTATAAAAGAAATGTCATGGGGATGCAATGTATAGCATGGTGACTGTAGTTAATAATACTGTATTGCATATTTGAAAGTTGCTAAGAGAGTAAATTTTAAAAGGTCTCATCACAAGAACAAAAATGTTTATAACTATGCATGGTGATTGATGTTAACTGTATGGACTATGGTGATCATTTTGCATGTGTATACATGTCACATCACTATGTTATAATCTGAAACTAACATATTATATATCAATTATACCTCAACTTAAAAAAAAAGAATACATGTGATTGCATTCAGGTCCCACTCAGATAACTCAGGATAAGATCCTCCCCTCAAGATCATTAACATCATTAAATATTTTGCCCTGTAAAGTGATATTCATAGGCTCCAGGAATCAGAACATGGACATATCTTTTGGAGCCCACATTCACCCCACCACACCCACCCATGATATTAATAGAGCTGAACCAGATGTCAGATGTCAAGTATTGAATCTGACACAAAAAATCACCTCCAAGTAAATGAGTGAAGCAGTGAGTCAGTACTCAGTCAAGATTTGTTTCTCTTTGCCAAGTGCTGAGTTAAGTGGACTCAACTCTCCTCTGCTACCCTGACTGTTGTGTGTGCCTGCTGGGCCAATTCAAGATCGTTCCGCCGGGTTTGGCCCCAGATATTCCTCAGGGCAAAGGTCAGATGCTCGATCTGTGGGAGTGTGTTGCTAAGAGGATGCTGTAGTGTGATTAGGGAAGCACTAGGCTCAAGTCCCGGGTCTGCCACTTAGTAGCCATCTGTCCTTTGACAGAACACTTGCTTTCTGGTTTTCCAACCAACAGAGAGGGGCAAGAATAATCTCTACCTTTTAGGATTTCATAAGGATTAAATGATAAACATGTATGTATATTAAAACCGAACTCTTAGCACCACAAGAGCCCAGGGATTGAGTGGCCCTGTGCTAAGAGAAGGGGAGGTGGGCAGGCTGGTTGTCCTAATGTCTACTATCAATGGAGCAATCTGACTCAAGTCTTAGCTGTCCACTCAGACAGTTCAGGAAGTTCCAGAGACTACGAGGGCATCCCTGCCTTCCTCCACCAAACCTGAGAAAGTGGCAGTGTTCAGAGGTCTTTGCACATAAGAAACTGGACTCTAACAGAAGATAGTCACTGCATGATGCAAAATGATTTCTCCCTCCTGGTTCCTATCTTAAATGCACAAATATATTAAGACTTCCCAATAAATGGGAAAAAGAGGGCATCAGAGGCACTAGAACTCCTTTTCTGCACCGAGATGTGTGAGACATTCTCCCCAACAGGGACAGCTCCCACCAGGCTCAAATTGAGAGATTAAATGGCCTCTTGGCAAATCATCTTTTCTTGGGAGGCCTCACCATCATATTTGCTACCATCACCATCATCAGCAATGATAACAATTATGTTAACAGACACCATGGAGACACAGCACAGGAAGTGGTCCTGACTTGCACCTTGAGCTCTGAGGCCCTCTGGGGCCTCCATTCGGATCCCCCTCACCCCTGCCCCTTGACAGTCTGCACATGCTCACATGCTCATCCACCCAGCCCCACACAGTCTGCCAGCCACAGCTAAAATGTGAAACCAAACTGTAAGCTTCTGTCAATAGGCAAAGCCTCCAGGGATTTTTACTAAAATCCAGTCAGGATCTGTGGCTTATTTATGAACTCCTGCGGCTTTTTGACTTCTCTGACTTTTGCCAAATTGCTGACATGTTTTTAAATTATCCAGTTTTTGTTTTTCCTTCGTCTCTGCTTCTTGGGAAGATAAAGCCTCAGGCATGTGGTCCTAGTCTGTTCATAACAGTGATGGTTTTCTGGGCCATTGCCTCCCACCCAGATCGCCATTCACTTATCATTTCAACCCAGCCCTCAGAAGCAGTGAGCCCTTAGGAACGCAGAAAGCAGGCAGTTCCAAGGAAGAAGCTACAATACAAAGGTGTTTTTTCTTTTCATCTATGTAGCCATATAATGGGAAATTTTGTGGGAATTAAAGAAATTCCCAGGCAGTATATGTGCTTTTACCAGGCGATCTCCAATCGTCCAGGCAAATCCAGAAAACTCCCTGTTGCTTCCAGGACTGACATGATGACTAATCTGGAAGGCTCTTTCATCCAGAGCTATGACTTGTTTTGTGGCAGCTGTGAGGACAGTTGGCTTTGTCCTGCTGAAAGGGTCCCAGAAGATTTTGCCTGTGGGCTGTCCTCTGAACTCCACCCCAGTCCTCCTCACCCTGCCCCATCTGGGAAAACTGTGAAGCTAACGCTCCCCAAATTCAGCATTCCTGCAAGGTTGACTGGGGCTGATTAGCACATTGTAACTTTCAAATTAAAGACAGGAGTTCTCCATTCTCATTCAGGTTCTACCCAACTACTCTATAGAATGCTCACAAGAGAACATCAAAAGAGGGAAAAAATAAGCACCAACCTCCCACATCGTAGCTGGGATTGTCACTTCCTAAAAGAATGCTCTCCCTTGCCTTACCTAAGCCTGTAAAGGCATCCTGCGTGAGTTCACTCAAGATGTTGAAAGCACTGGCCAGTGTTCATCTCTGTGTTGGGTATATCTGCATGGCCCCATGTGCTCTCACTGTTGGTCTGCGGTGCTTTGAAATAGTTCACAAATTCTTGGGACACTCCATTCAAACTGTAAACTGTTCCCTTTGAGGGTGGTAGCCTTGGTGACTTATTCCTGACAAATAGAAAGATGGCAGAAGTGATGGTATATGCTTCAGAAAAGAGGTGTATTCTTTTTATTTATTGCCATATAACACATTACCATGAATTTATCTTAAACAACAAAAATCTATTATCTCACAGTTCTGTAGTTCAGAAGACCAGGCACAGTGTAATGGGGTCTTCTGCTTAGGGTCTCACGAAGCTGAAATCCAGTGTGTCCAGGACTGATATTTCTTCTAAGGCTCTGGATCCTCTTACATGCTCACACAGGTTATCGCCAGAATTCAGTTCCTTGCGGTTGCAGCACTGAGGTCCCCATTATCTTGCCTACTATTGGCTGGGGACCTCTGCCAGCTCCTAGAAGCTGCTCTTGGAGCCCTGATGCATAGATCCCTCCACAATATAGCCCCTTGCTCCTTCAAGGCCATCAGGAAAATTCCTGACTTCAGATCTCTCTGATCCATTCTAAGGGGCCACCTCATTAGATCAGGCCAACTGAGGATCACCTCCTTTGTCATTAACTCAAAATCAACTTGTTAGGGGTCTTAACTACAATATCCTTTCTGCTGAAGGGTGAGATCCCATCATATTTATAAGTCCCACTTACATTCGAAAGCAAGGTATTACACCAGGAGACAGAATTGGGGTGGGGGGAAGGGGCACTGCAGAACTCTGCTTGTCTCTCTGAGTCATCAAAACCCCTGTGTCTTCCTGCTTGTCTTTCTCCCTCTGTCTGGGATCTCTCACTTTGGAGAAAGCCAAGTGCCATAATGTGAGGATACTCAAAGAGCCCTGTGGAAAGGCCCACCAGGTAGAACTGAGATCTCCTATGAGCAGTCAGCAAGGAACCAAGGCCTACAAGCAATAGCCATGTGAGGAGCCATCATGGAAGCTCATCCTCCAGCCTCAGCCAAGCTTTCAGGTGACAGCGGCCCTGTCCAACATCCTAACTTCCACCTCTCGGCAGACCCTGAACCAAAACTGCCCAACTAAGCAGCTCCCAGGTTCCTAACCCTCAAAACTGTGTGATACAATAACTGTTTACTGTTTTAAGATGTTGTGTTTTCAGGCAACTTGTTACACAGCAGTAAATAACTAATGCATAGACTTTATGCAATGTATGCAATTAAAAACAGTAAGAAAATGTTGGATTTAAAAAGGAGAATAAAAATCCCAACAAAACTACTCTCTATTCTCAAAGACAGAGCTTTCCTCTGGGCCTTTGTCACACCAGCCAAAGACTCTCAATTACACTGTGCTCACCACTGGATCCCTTCCCTCCTCTGGGGGGTGGGGTGCACAGAGCCACAGCGCCAAACCACCGGTCCCATTTCCCAGGGTTCTGGTGCTGGTTCATTCCAAGTTTCTCCCCAACCTTTTCCTTGGTTTGAATTAATACTTTACTCCATGCTGAGCACCCAAATCATCACCCTAAATGTTCTTCCTCTCCACTCCCTGCTTCTCTCTGGCTGGTCTTGACCCTTCTGTGTATCCCTGCTCTGGGGAGGAGATGGGGCGGTGGAAGGTGGAGCTTGGGTGGCCCTGGAGAGGGTGCATCTGGGGCTTCCCACACCCTGGCTTAAAGCCACAGCTTGATTTAAGCCATTTCATGGTGGGAAGCGACACTCTTAAATCTGGGTTGCTTTCCTCCCAAGCTGTGATCTCAGCACTAGATGACAAATCACAGCACCTCTTCCTCCTGACTGCACAGCCACCCCCACAAGCTGCATCCATTTCCAACAGGGATGAGAAATCCAAGGGTCTGCAGGAGGCAAACACCCAGCCCGTTCCTTGTGTTTGGATGAGTGAAAAGGGCAGGGTAGGCTTCCATCCCCAACCCCCACCACTCCTGGGAATCTGCTGCCAGCCCAGCCTGGATAGAGGAGGGATAGAGGGTCCTGAGGGCCCTGTCCTTCATTGTAAGCAGGGAGAAGAAAAGCCATTCCTCTGAGCAGCAGCAGGTCTGAGCAATGTGCCAGTTCCTGGCCCAACAAAGCCGGGGCTGCAGCTATAATTATTGCAGGTCAGTTCACCTTGAGCTCGAAGGAGCAGTCAGTCGCCAGAAGGCTCGGTGTGACACAGTGCAGACCCCTCACCCATTCCTGCCGGCGGTGAGTAATTGGCACTAAACACGGGATGTGTCTGGATTTAATCTAACCTGAGTTCAATTACTTGACTCGCCTGATGGAAACCTGCCCAGGCTCTAGGGCTTAAGTGAAGAGGGCTCTGAAATCTTCTGATCCCTGCAGCCCGGGTCCTGTCCTTCCCACCCTGGGTTGGTACTGAGATGCACCTTCTCTGGGCCGCAGTCAGCTCTCTGGGTGCTTCCCTGTCCACTACCTCATCTGATCCCCAAGACACAAGCAGAATGCTGGGAGGGATGTGTTTTAGATGTGGTACCCTAGTTACTCAGTTGAGGAGATGGAGTCTCTGAGTCAATCACTTGCCCAAGGGGCTGAGCAGAAGTAGCTGAGAGGAGAGAGAAAACAATGATTGTCTCTTCCCGCATCACTGTGACGTAATGGGGCTCAGTCTCCCAGTGCCCAGAGAGAGGGAGACTAACCTGGGTCCTGGCTCTGAGTCACCCCACTGCACCCCCTTTCTGCATCTGCATTTGATTTTCTGAAGCCAGCCTGTCCCTCTCCACTACAAGCACAGCAGCCTTGAGAGCTCTCCTCCCACAGAAAGGGACACCTTGCACAGGATTGGAGAGGCCCATGCCCCAACCCCATTGGCCTCTTTCCTTTCTCCTGGTGTCTTCCTGCCTTTAGGCTCACTTCCGCCCCAGCCCTTCAAAGCTACTCAGCTCCATCCAGCCCATGCTTTGGAGAAGGTGTCACAGCTCCATCCAGCCTGCCTTTGAATTTAGCAACTCTTGCTGTGGAACCTCTCCCAGAGTACATCCAGGGGCTGCTGGAGGTGCTGGCTCCTGAGCCAGCCATTGCTCCCTCTTGAGCATTGTTCTGTCCCTTGCAGGAAGTGGGCGTTAGAAGCTTGTGGGTCATCAGGGCGAATACAGTTCTTTTCGCTCTGTTCCATGTAAGCATGCATCTCCCCTGTGTTGCAGCCACAAGCCTCACCCTGCCTCTAGCCTTGCTCCCCACTAGGCTTGGGGCAAGCAGGAGAGTCCTGGCGAGAGGTCTCAAGCAGGAGGTGAGATATGTCCAGCTAGAACATGCTTTTGTTTGCTTCTGGGCCAGGTAGGCACACCCGGGGAACTCTCAGGCTGCCAACTTGAAATCCTTCCCTGAATTCCATCCGGATGCCATACCGTCCCCCAAAGGGCTTCCCT
Source organism: Hyaena hyaena (assembly GCF_003009895.1). Classification (NCBI taxonomy): domain Eukaryota; kingdom Metazoa; phylum Chordata; class Mammalia; order Carnivora; family Hyaenidae; genus Hyaena; species Hyaena hyaena. The sequence continues at coordinate 80,024 of NW_024082030.1, read as the reverse complement.
CCAGACCTCTGCCCCGAGTTGGAGAGAACTAAAAGGACACACAATTAGAGGGTAATAAAATCCTCTCTCATTTCTTTTTCTCTTAAAACTCTGACTCCCAGGCTAAGATATTGTCAGTGGGAGGAACATAAAAATCGTATATCTCAGACATTGTAGTAAATAAAAAGTTGAAGCAATTGGTAACCATTGAAAGGCTATAATGCAATTGGTTAACATGACTTGGACCAAAGTTAAAGTCCCTGGGTTTGAATCCTGGCTCCACCATCAGCTAGCTGTGTAATTTGGGGGAATTTACTTAACTTCTCTCTGCTTTGATTTCCTCATCTGCAAAATGTGGACAATGTCAGCACTTGTGTGTTTGGGATGCTATAAAGATTGAGTGCACATGTGGAAATAGCTAGAACAGAGCTGGCCTCCATTGGGCTCTCAGTGCATGTGATAGAGCAGGATGGGTGTTCTATGGAGGCTGAGGGAGGGCGGGGAGTCAGAGGCAGAGGGCAAGGTTACAGACCAGGAGATGATGCTGATGTCAAGACTCTTCTTTGGGAAAAGGAAGGGGAAAGGGCTGCCCTGGGGCCTGGGCCTCAGAGAGGATGAGAAAGAAGCACTGGGCCTGCAGAGCATGGAGACAAAGATGTAGCATGGGTCCCGGTCTAAAGGTCACCACTTGCTCTAGCCATGCTGTCATCATGATGAGGTCAGAGGGAGAAATGATGCAGATCTGGGCCACAGAAAGAGCTGCAAGCTCAGGATGAGGATGAAGGTTGAAGACTGGCCAGGGCCCAGCTGCAAACACTTCAGGGGATCTGAATCATCAGGCCAAGGGTGGGACACATAGCACATTTCTGCAAAATTAGCGAAATTTAGGAGTATTTTTTCTAGGGGAATTGATAGCTTTGGATTTGGATTTTCCTGCCTGGATGAATCAGTGACGACCACCCTTCTCTGTTCTGTATTTTCTCTTCCTGTAGTTGTGTTGCTTAATGTTGAGTCAGGAGCCAAGCTCACTGCTGGCTTCTTTACACCTCAAGGCTTTTTCAAAATAGGTAGATTCGTGGGTCCCCCTCCAGGAGTCCCAAACCTGTGGAGGAACACACACAGGCATCCACGGCTGTGCAGGATGAAGGACACTGTGAGTAACACAGGTTGGAACCTCACGTGTTGGTGAAACCTGGTTACAAAGTCACTAACAGAGAAAACAGGACTCAAAGACCAAGAAGTATAAAACTCACCTTTCCCAGATCTTAAACAAAAACAGTTCAAAGCAAGGAGGCCATACCTTCTCTTTGTTAGAACTTCAAAGGAATTTTCTACAGTTATGAAATGTTTTAAATCTGCAGTGCCTGATATGGGAGCCACCAACCACATGTGGCTATGGAACAATTAAGATATGTCAAGTGTGACTGAGTTTTTAATTTTATATGTTTTCAGCTACTTTAAATTTAAATACTTGCAGTCATGTGTGGCTGGTGGCTACCATGTTGGGCAGTGGAATTCTGGAGGAATGTGGGTTACAGATGGATTAGACATCGGGTCAGCACTGGCTATAACTCAGTTCCACATCTATATGCAAACACACGCACGCGCGCACACACACACACACACACACACACACACACACACCTACAAAGATAATCATATCAGAAGAGCTAACAAGTGAAAAGGCTTCCCTTGGAAATTGGTCCAGTGGAAAGCAAAGAGCAACCCAAGACTTCTTTGTGGAGTACTGGACCTTGCATCATGTCAGCTTCTGTCTCATGAAATAATAAGTGGGGGAATGCCTGGGTGGCTCAGCTGGTTGAGTGTCCAACTCTTGATTTTGGCTCAGGTCATGATCTCACAATCATAGGATCAAGCCCCACATCAGGCTCTGCACTTAGCATGCAGCCTGCTTGGGATTCTCTCTCTCTGCTCCCCTCTCTGCCCCTGTTCTCTCTCTCTCTCTCTCAAAATAAATAAACACAAAAAAAAGAAATAATAAGGGGAAGAAGGGTGGCCCTCTTCATGGCTCAACACCATACCTACCTCTCACTTGACTATAATCAGACGATTCTGCTTTCCACCACCTTGCAGAGTCAGACCAGTAATAAACCGAGCTGGTGTTGGAAGGTCACTGATATGCCCAGTGACCAGAATACAGTACTAGGAGATTCAAAGGTCATAAGCCGACAGGGGGTGAGACTAATCAAACCAAAACCAGGGAAGCTGGCAGAGCACTCATGACAGAATCCAGAGATGGTCGTCACTGCTTAAGGATGACAGCAGGTGGTATCTTCTTCACCCATGGGCACTCTGGGCCCTAAGAGAGTGTGACTCTTGCTCCAAAGAGTTGATTTTTTTTTATAGATGTTTTTTAATGTTTACTTATTTTTGAGAGAGAGAGACAAACAGAGCACGATGAGGGGAGGGATCAGAGAGAGAAGGAGACACAGAATCCAAAGCAGGCTTGAGGCTTCAAGCTGTCAGCACAGAGCCAGATGCAGGGCTTGAACTCATGAGCCATGAGATCATGGCCTGAGCCGAAGTTGGCCGCTCAACTGACTGAGCCACCCAGGTGCCCCTTCCTAAGATTTTTAAAAGCACCACCAGGCACCTGACATTATAAGATAGTTTGAGACAAGAATGAGCATCTCTAAGTTAGGTGACTCAGACTGGACTAGGTACGAGTGTTTGGGGACCTCAAGCAAGTGAAGAATGATTCTTTTAGCTCAACCATGGGTTGGTAGGTATAAAAACAGCTCTCATCCGAAAATTGGCCTGTGGACAGCAATGCCACTTTTTGGCTCATTCCCTGAGATTTAGAGACCAAACCTTATAAGGCGTTTGTAAAAACCAAATGTCTGACACCTTTGCAAGATGTGTGAAGCCAGGGACAGACATTTCTGGCATGTTTCCTGCTGTAAGTAGCACCAGGCCTGTGATATGCTAATGAGGTCATTATGGAAATCACAATGAGTCTCAGAGGCACAAGGAGCTAGCTGAGCATCAGGCCGCCAAGCATCATGGGCCTGGGAGCAGGGCAGCAGTTCCCCCAAATTCACACTGAAGATGTCCGGGGAGAGTTCCATGTCACCCTCGCGGCCTGTTGCCATGCACATCCTCCTCTGAGGTCTCGGGCCTCAGTGACATGGTGAAGCCTTGGGGTCAATATGAAAATGAACATGTATGAAGCCATCTGCCATCGAGAATGAATGACCACTGGCTGGTTCTTGTCTCCCAGAGGCAGTTGAGTCAAGGCGATCTGTGATGTTCATACCTCGGGCTCCATGAATCCTCGTAATTTCTGGTGAGTGGAAGGTCCTAGGCTAATGAAGTTACCTGCCCAGAGGCACTGTCCCCTGAGATGGGCTAGAGGCACTTGTCCGGCCAGCAGAGTGAATGCCCACATCCACCTCAGCGGTCTTACGCGGCATGCTGTGTGGACTGTGCTCTGGGGTCATGATATAGCCCTTCTCCCTTGCTCCAGAGGTGTGGACAAAGTCTTAGAGGTGAGGACACAGTTTCCCATGAGCAGAGCACTGACTGGCATAGCCAAGACCCTAATGGTCTTGCCTCTCACTTGTTCCCCCTTTGCTGATTCATGCTGAGGGGTCGGCGAACCCTCTGGTCCCCCCTCCAAACACACACACGGCTCGATGCTCTGTCTTAGGAGCAGGAGTGTTGCAGGATTCTCGCACAGAGAGTCATGACACCGAGGCTTTTCTTTCCAGGAAGCAACTTTATTCGTACCGGCACCGCTCAGTTGGGTTCGTACCCAAAAAACCGAGTGGCCCACATCACATGGCATAGTTTTTTTTAATACAGTTTCTATTTCTTTGTCTCCCATATATGGTAACACACATAAACATGCAGTCTGATTAAGTGGTCTCAGTTTACAAGAACATGGGGGATGTAGGCACCTGGATGCATATCTAGGTGACCTTGAAGTCTTCTCTCCTCTCCTTCATTTTTTTTCTCTCTCCTTAGGGAGGAGTTCCTACCACAGGAGAGGCAATGTCCTATGCTGCCACTGTCATGCTCAGCACCTCTCACATCTCACCTGGCACATACTTTGCTATGACAAGACTTGTTATAAAAGGTCATACAAGGGCCGCCAGTGATGGAGCTGCTCTGTATCTTGTCTGTGGTAGTGGTCACATGAGCTGACAGGCGGGAATTTATGTCACACTAAATACACAGAGAGACACGGCAAACGAGTGCCCACGGAACTGGTGAGATGGAAGTAAGGTCGCTGGTGGCACGAATGCCAAGTTTTGGCTGTGACACTGTATTACAGTTTTGTGAGGCATTACCATTGAGGAAAAGTGGGGGAGTCTCCACATTATTTCTCACAATGGCATGTGAACCTACAATTATCTTAAAATAAAAATTAGAAACACACTTTGGAAAAAATTAGCTCTCACAGTGCAAAGTGTGTTTAATTTAAGCTACTTTAAGAAAGAGGTAGTTTGGGGCGCCTGGGTGGCTCGGTCAGTGAAGCATCCGACTTCGGTTCAGGTCATCATCTCGCAGTTCGTAGGTTCAAGCCCCGTGTCGGGCTCTGTCCTGACAGCTGCGAGCCTGGAGACTGTTTTGGATTTTCTGTGTCTCCCTCTCTCTCTGACCCTCCCCCGCTCGTGCTCTGTCTTTCCCTCTCTCAAAAATAAACATTAAAGAAAAAAAAAAGAAAGAGGCAGATGAAACCCAGGAGGGGGTCCTCCTTCACTGCCTCTATCTGCCCTTTGGGTCTCAGGGTTCACACTCACCTGCTGGCCCATCTCCCCAGCACCAGAAGCTGAGGACGGTGAGCTGCCTCAGGGCAAGTGCTGGCGGAGCAGGAAGTCAGGCAGGTGAGGGGCGTGAAGGAACCGGGAGCCCCCCAAAGGCCTGGGGTGCACATGAGGCTGGCCTGCAGCTGACAGCGAGGCCAGCAGGCCTGGCTTCTGTGTTATACAGGGAAATAGTTCCATCTTCACATTTTCACCGTGCAGACAATGGGTAGGTCAGTGCAAGAATGACAAGCCTTGAGAGCTTCGTCTAGGTTCTATGGCTTTTCTCAGATTTTAAGTTCATGTCTTCTTTCAATAAGCATTCATATTTGCTATGTGATGGATGCTGTGCTGAGCTCTAGGTAAACAATAGTAAATAAGGCATAAGCCTTAACCTGAAGGAAATGATAATTTAGTAGTGGAGATAAAAAGAAATGAAAACCCAATGGCAATATGGTGTTTTAAATTCCATGATAATGGAAAGTTTTGGTGGAAATTCAGTTTTGGAAAGGAGACAGAAATTTCACAGAAGAGGTACTGTGTAAGCTAACGAATGCATAGGGTATTAAAAGAAGATGGTCAAGTGAACTGGTGGGCAGTACATTTGTTTAAGTTTATTTTGAGAGAGATGAGAGCCGAGAGGCTAAAACAGGGAGAGGGAGAGGGAGAGAGAGGATCCCAAGTAGGTTCCAAGCGCTGTCAGTGCAGAGTCCTGCTCAGGGCGCAAACTCACAAACCGTGAGATCATGACTCGGGCCGAAATCAAGATTCCGATGCTTAACCGATTGAGCCACCCAGCCATCCCTGGTGGGGAGTGTATTTTAAGAAAAGGGTTAGCCCGCACACTAGAAGCTTCCTTAACCTGATGCTACTCAGCTAGTTCTCTGGATTCCTGGAAGCTCCATCTTTTCCCTTTGCAAACACGCTGAAGGCGCGTCCAGAGCTGGCTGCTTCCCTGGCTGCCCTTGCTTCTCCTTCCCTAGCTGACTCAGTGCTCCTTGAGGGTCAGTTTCGTTTTTCCCAAATCTGTTTTTTATGGTTGTTATGCTTATTATCAAAGTAGTTTATTTTAAGTAAATGTTATTAAAATGGATGAAATGTGGGTTATTATAAAGAGTGTCGTTTCTGTGAAAATTAAATGCTAAGTTTTGAGAAAATTTGCTAAAGTGGGAGCCACTAAAATAGAATGCTATTTAATTAGGTGTAGAGGAGCACCTGTAAATTATTGGAGAAATAAAATACTAACATTCTTTTTTTTTTTTTACAAATAGTTTATTGGCAATTTGGTTTCCATATAACACCCAGTGCTCATCCCCACAAGTGCCCTCCTCCATGCCCATCTCCCCCCTCCCCCCCCCCCCCCATGAATCCTCAGTTTGTTCTCAGCATTCAAGAGTCTCTCATGGTTTGCCTTCCTCCCTCTCCCCCACCATTTCCCCCCTTCTTCTCCCCCATGGTCCTCCGTTAAGTTCCTCCTAATCCTCCTATACGTGCAAACATATGGTATTTGTCCTTTTCTGCCTGACTTATTTCGCTCAGCATAACACCCTCAAGGTCCATCCATGTTGCTACACATGGCCAAATTTCATTCTTTCTCATTGCCATGTAGTATTCCATCGTATAGATAAACCACATCTTCTTGATCTATTCGTCCGTTGATGGACACTTAGGCTCTTTCCATGTTTTGGCTATTGTTGAGAGTGCCGCTATGAACAGTGGGGTACATGTGCTCCTATGCATCAGCATTCCTATCTCCCTTGGGTAAATTCCTAGCATAAAATACTAACATTCTGTTAAGGTCCTACAAGCAGAATATTGCACCAGTTTTAAACTTCTTAATCCTTTTACAGAAATGAACACTGGGATTTGTAAAGGATGCAGTATAGATACGATCTGTGCAAGAAAGACACTGCAGAACTCCTACTAGGGCCCTAAACCTAAAAAGACGCTTGGCTTTATGTGGAAAAATTAGCAGATAAATATTCATGTATACATTTAAAGTAAAATAAAATATTCATGATACCCAAATATTATTTGTGTGATTTTTTTTTGTGCTTGATTGGCTTTTTGATTACCAAAACAGCCAGGGACCTCAGATGCATTGGTTGGAGAACTCCTAGGCTGCAGGTCTAGTTCAAAGAGGGAGCATAAGAGAGAAAATCAAGTAACTCAGGGTATGTGCAGGATTGAGTCTGCGGCCTGGAGAGCCTAGAGGATGCTGGAGGCCATGTTGGAACTGACGGGGACCAGAGTTCGGTTGGGGACCACAGGGTGTACAGGGAGGCTGTGAGCATGCTAGCAGCGTGAAGATTTCAGGGTGGGCTTTGCGATGAAGTCAGGGCTACCAAATGAGGCCCCCAGGACCTCTAGTACCCAGGCACAGATCCCCTTGTCCACACTGTCCTGGGGACTGGTGAAGCCAGGTTTTTCTCAGAATAGAGAAAAATAGAGGTTTTTCTCTATTTTTCTCTATTCTGAGAAAAACCTTTTCCCTTAGCACTTTTTATAGGGCAACAGCTTTCTAGAGAGTTGTATGTAAATGAACAATTGTGAGGCACTTGTTCCTAGCTCTGGGGAGGTTTGGGACTGATAGAGTGTGAACAATGCCTTATCTCCTACAAATGCAGAGTGCTTCCCAACATCCCAAATATTTTCATACTCATTTTAACACCTTAAAACACTTTTTTCCCCCTCCATTGTCCTCATAGTATGTTGCTCTCATACTCAAGTCTGAGACATGAGACATACTCAGACATGAGCTGTAATAAAGCACGTGGGTTTAGGGTCAGGTCTGGTTCAAGACCTGCTTCTACTGCTTGGCAATTTTCTACTCTTGAATCTTACTTAAGCTCAATCACTCGGGTCTCCTCACGTCTGAAGCAGGGACAATAATGCCCACTGGGCAGTGTTAAGGAGCAAACTCAATTATTGCCAAGGCAGCTTTCTAACATTTATTGACCACTCAGTGCCAGGATTCTTCTAAGAGCTATGTGTTTATGATCCAGGAGCTGTCCCAATAGTATAATAAGGTACTATTCCCATTTTATAGATCTGGAAACCAAGACTCATGCTGTTAAATAACTCAATCAGGGGCACAAGCCAATAAGTTACAAGAGACCACTGTCAAAGCAACTGTCTTCATGAATGTAACCTCTTCACTACATGTAAAATCTGATGCCCATGCATCCAAAATGCTCCTGGTTGTTATTTCCTATGGACGTTCTCACTCCTCCATGGAGATTCATTCATTCTGTGTGGATGTTCACCCTATACAGATATTCCCTAGGCTTTCTTCCATATTTCTCTATATGCATTAAGAAGACCAGAACCCTACTTCCTTGCCCTCTGAGCAGACAGAAATTTCTGTGTTGGCCCCCAAATGCAGGCAGTGCACAGAAATACTAAGGCAATGTAGGATCCAAAGAGAATGCATGGTTAAAGAACACAATTAACAAATTTGAAGTCAAGTCCATTGCCTTAGTAACTCTGTGAAGTCCATAGCCACAGGCTGAATTTCTCCACTACCAGGTTTCTAGTAAGTTCTATATGGCCATTCAGCTTATGTTTCTCAGGAAGTGTCAAACTCTCACAAAAATGAGCAGAACAACATGAAGAAAATGAGTTCACTCACACTCATCCAGCATGTTTCCTCAGCATAAACTGTTCATCTGAATCCCAGGCTAGGCCAGCCTCCCTAGAAATAACTCTCAAGATAAGGCAAATAGTCGTTGACTGCTCTGTCTGAGGCACTATTGGTGCACTGGCTCGTTTAAACTTCATAATCACCATGTGACGTAGACATCATGATCTTCCCTGCTTTGTAAATGAAAAGGCAGACACCGAGGGTGCATAGTGACTTCTCAGCCTGTGGCAGGATTCACACTTAACACCCAGTGTTTCTCTTACTACACCAATCTGCTTCCTGCCCTTCCCCCACCCTACACCACCCTTAGATCACCTCATGATACAGAATTATTAATAAATGCAATATAAAATCATATGGAACTTTTTAAAAAACTCCATTCCCTAGAGTTAGATACTGTTATAGTTTGGGTTGTGGCTTTACAGACTTCTAAATCTAGGTAATTAGCTAGGCAGCTGTTTGCCTCTGTAGGTGCTACTTTGCACTTTGTTCTTTGAAACAAGGCTTTCAAATAAAACAAAGGTAAGTGTTGCAAGACTTATGAAATAGACATGAGCCCTCAGTGAAAATCTCTGAACAAACAAAATCCCCAACAGATGAAATACCGTTGAAACAATGACTTGTCAATGACATGTCAATATCCAACATGCCGACCCCAGTGACCCTGGTCTGGCCATTCTCTGAGCAGCCCCCAGACACAGAGTCTTGCACAATTTGTATTTTTCCACAGCAGAACCTCACAATAGTCTAAGAATTCTCAAATGTAATTAACCCAATGCAAATAAAAGAAAAAAAACGACGACAAAGAGCTCGAATATTTTATCAGTTGAGAAGGGCATTCAAGTAATGACTTACATAGTTTTTAGTTCTCAGTGATGTCATCGGAAGTGTGAATTTGACATTGTGACCATATCTATCAAGAATGAGTAGATAAACCTTGAGGACATTATGCTATGTTAAATAAGCCAGTCACACAAAGAATAAGGCTGTATGATATGAGGTACCTAGAGTAGACAAATTCATAGATACAGAAGGTAGAATGGGGGTTACCAGGGGCTGAAGGGAAAGAGGGATGAGAAGTTGTTTAAAAGGTACGCAGGTTCAGCTTTTGCGAGATGAAAAACTTTTGTAGATTTTGTGTGTGTGCTCACAACAGTGTGAACGTACTTAACACTACTGAACTCACTTAACAGTGGTTATGATGGTAAATTTTATGTTATGTAGGTCTTACCACAAAGGTTTTGGCTTTAAAACAAAAAAGAATAAGCAGAAGATAAATACCTTTCACTTGCTAAGCTCCCCTGTATTTTCACTTTCCCATAGTTAAGATTACTATATAGCCATGTTCGCTTGGGACAGTCTCAGCTTACTCTTATTGTCCTTAAGCAATGATTCATGGGTGTCCTTTTCACTCTTAAAAGTGTCATGGGTGATAATTATTATGCTCATCTTACCCATATACTTATGGTAGCAAATAACAGTCAGAGAACTTAAGGCTAGTGAGCACATTATACATATCGCTAGCATCCTCATTCATTCATTCATTCACTCACATAAAAAGGACCTCTATGTACCTTGTACTCATTACCAAACTGGGCCATACATTTGTGTTCGGGTGACTGTCTTCTCAGATAGACTGAATTCTTCAAAGGCTGGACTTATACCTAATTCATAATATCCCCAGATCCCAGCCCAGTGCCTGACACATGATCGGTTTCCCAGCAGATGTCTGCTGAATTGCAGGATGTCCTGGTTACAGCTGAAAGACAACAGTGAAGGGAGACTGGCCTTCATTAGTGTTAAACCCTCAGAATGGTATTTCCCTGTGCCCTTAGAGAGGGCCTCTTTGGATTGGTAGACAGGGTCCCAATGGAAAGGCAAGGGCCTCAGCTAAATTTCTCTCTCACTTGTTACCCACTTCCAAGTGCCTTGTAGAGTCTTGTCTTTCCTGATGATGCTTTCTATTTTTTTTTTAAATATACTTAGGAACATTTCCAAAAGTCCTGAAATAGATGCTCACAGTAAGCCAGTAAATGCATGATCAAGCTTGTACATGTCCCTCTAATGTGAGTTACTCATTTATAAATCAGAACTTTGAAACTCTGCTGCAATGGCTCAGCAAGTTGGGTTAATTATCTCAGCTCAGTGGCAGGCTTCGCAAAGCTGGTGTTGGTCTTGGATTCCTCTTTCAAAGGCAGCGCGGGCCTCAAAGTGAGTTTCAGGGAGTCATGGCCACAGATGCTGCACATTTGTCTCCACGTGTGGGGTTGAATTATACTCCTTGCTTGAGTGTTGTTTGGCAATTCTATGATCTGTAATGACCTGTGGTCATTTAAGGACTCGGGTAGAATCTTTATCTCTCAAGCTGCTGAAGATCTCTGATTGCAGGAAAGCATGGAGCTTAATGTGCTCCAGTCCTCTGCTTACTTCCACCTCCTCCTCTTTAAGCACACTAGATTTGGGGGTCCAAAACCCCAGGGCAATGGGAAGGGAGGCCTAGAGAGATCGCTAAGTAAACGTTAATGAACCAGCAAGTTCAGATTGGAATGTCTTTTAAGGATTTTAGACTTGTTTTGATAAATGAAACCCAACATCTGGATGGCATTTGGATTAAGAACCATCGAGAGCTACCCACTTATCCCTTGGCCAATCTTGCCCAGAGTGCATCCTTTTTATTAGCCTTTTCAAAACAGCTTTGGTTTTATTTGCCCTCTCTAGTGTATTATTTTCCTCTTTTATTACATTCTGTTCTCATCTTATATTCTTCCTTCTACAAATGTTCTTAACATCTTAATGTGCATCTTAGTTTGTTAATTGACAACTTTGTGGGGAATATTTTTTTCTTCTTATCGATGATTGTCAGATTCATTAGGGTTCTTCTTCTCACACAGTGCACCTTGTGTGCAGTTGGCTAATGACTGAAAGATGAGACATCAGATTTTTCAAGGGGGCTCTATTTAAGGAAGGAGGCAATTAATAACACAGTACAACTGTCTCTAAAATTTCAGAGGAATGCTTATCAGTGACAGTTCCAAGGAGGACGGGAGACCAAAAAGTCAGTCCCTATAGGACAAGATGAATCCAGAGGGACTCAGAGGAGTTGGATGAAGGCCAGCACAGACACTTTCACAAGCCCACCATGACCAAGGAGAAGACCCATCCCAAGGTGAGGAGACTATGCAGCAAAGAGTTGGGAAAGAAGCCAGGGCCACAGTGCAGTGCAGAGAACCCAGTGGTGGGGCATGGGGGCATGTTGTTACCCAAGGGCAATGTCAGCATGTGGCAACGCATCCTTGAAACATTTAAGCAGCAACACTGTGAGCAGGGTGAGGTTAGAGAGAGATGGCTTGACATGGAGACACTGGAAGCAGGGGACCAGCAGAGAAGGAAGTATGGGCAAGATCATGAGAAAGATGACAGAACAGGAAGACAAGGACTGGGTGACATTCCATCTGAGCTTCTGGGGGTGGCTGCGGAGGGGGTGCAGGAACATTCCATCCATGCAGCTCCTCCAGTCCAGGCACAGATAGGTCCATTTAACAAATAATTTTTAAGACAATGTTATGAGTTCAACTTTTGACTGGAGACAGAGGTGAAGCCACACAGCAAAAGGGACCAGGCAGGTACACCCTAGGCTTCCAGGTGTGCAAGCCTGGGCTTGTTCTACTGCATCCCACGTCCTTTCCTGGTCTTCATCTGGGTCACTTTTGATCGCATCATCTTATTTCCTTCAGAGCACTTACCATGAGCTGAAATTCTTTTCTTTGCTCACTAGTTTGTTGTCTATCTGTCTCAACTACAAGATGACTACCCAAGGGCTCTCCTCTGAACCCTCAGCGCCGACGGTATAATAATACACCTGGCACTGAAGGGGTTTCATGCATGTTTGTTGAAATGACTCCACATGCCTTCACCCTGGCATCTTCATCTGTCACTGAGGGGTCAGGGTGTCACTCTCAAGGAAGCCAAGGTGGACGGGGGTCTGGTCCATTCTACAGTCAGCCCCACGTGGATTCCAACACTGTTTACAAGCCCTGTGGCTCCAGGGGTCCTGGCTGCTCTGTCTGAACATTGGAATTGTAACTTACAAGGCTATTGTGGCAATAAGACAAAGCAGATGAAGTGTCCTGGCCCACAGCTGGTCAGTGAACAATTGCTACTATGATCATACCTGATGACTTCATGGGGTTCTTTGTCAGTTTTGTTGTTTGTTCTACGTATTCAATTTTTTCTAAAGGGAAAGTGACCTGGGTCACTCAGGACATTAGGGCTGATGACCTCAGGGATACTAGAGGTGGAAGGAAGAGCAGGGGCCTGGGGTCCCTGAAGCCCCTGGATGAAAGGAATTAGTTTTCCTGCCTTGGGAGACCTTGTCCACAGCTGCAGGAAGACTGTGCTCCCCCCTAACTCTTCAGGCAGGGGGTGAGGAGTGTTAAGGTTATAAAGGCATAGGTTTAGACCTTGAGGCAGTTCTTATGTTTTTCAGACCTGCCCCAATAGTATGATTCAAAATTTCCCACTAAGAGCTTAGTAGTCATTACTTGGGAGCGAAGATACCAGAAAAGGAGAATTTGGGCCTCATGGATGCTTCATAAAAGGTTTCTCCTGCCCTGAGCCTCTAGGAAACACCCTCTCCTTCTGACTCTGTGGTTTCATTTTCTCCTGGTTGTCCTCCTCCTCCTCCTCCTCTGGAGTCCACCTCAGGCTCTTTGTGGGCCTATCCTCTCCTACCCCCAGTAAGCACTGGGCTCCTGCCTGCTCTCTCACTGATTTCTTTCTCCTGAGGCACCCCGATGCCCACAGCATCATCTACTTGCCCAGGATTGTGACATATTCCCTTTGTTTGTCCCACCTCTGTTTCACACCCACATGTCCGACCCCCTGCACAGCCCCTTCATTTGGTGGCTCCAAGTATCTCAAGGTCAACATACCCCACACCCCAAATCTGCTCACCATTTTTCTCTGAAGGCTCCTCCCCAGGTTCTTCAGCCCAGTGCATGGCTTCCCCACCCCGCTGGGGAAAGACAGCAGCCAGGAGCTCAGACTTGGCCTCTCTGTCTCCACATCGCGCACAGTCAGTCACCCGGTCTGGTGGATTTCACCTCTGTCTGCCACTCTTCTCCATCTGCTCCACACCCCTCCCCATTCAGGTCCCACCATGTCTGTCCTGGTATCAGAAGAGCTTCCAATTCATGTCCCAGCCACAGCTCACCCCCTCCCATCCATTCTCGATGCTGCCATCAGCACCATCTTTCCAAATGAAAACCGATGAATGACATCACCCAAACCCCTTTAGAGTCCTGCAGCAATATAATTTAGGACTCGGTTTCAATGAAATTCAGGTGAAGTCAATAAAGTGGCTACCTGGGCACCTGGTGGCTCAGTCAGTTAAGCGTCTGACTCTTGATTTCAGCTCAGGTCAAGATCTCACGGTTCATAAAATTGAGCCCAGAGTCAGGCTCTGTGCCAAATGTGTGGAATCTGCTTGTGATTCTCTCCTCCCCCTCCCCTCAACATAAATAAATAAACTTTTTTTTAAAAAAGTAGCTATCCCTGGAGGCGAGGCCTGTGCAGATCTGGAAATGTTCTATATCACAATCCAGGGAATGGTTACCTGGGTGAATAAATAGGTTGACATTCACCCAGCATAAACTTAACATTTGTACACTTCACTATATGTTAATTATACATCAAAAAATAAAAACAGGTCATTTATAAATCTATACAATCCATTGAAAAGGAAACAAGTTTTGATAATCTATCAGGGCTTTCAAATCTCTTTTAGGATGAAATCAAATATTTCAACATGGCCTATATTTAGGATGCCCACTTATCTTGGCTGGCCTGGCACAGTCTTGGCTTATGCCTAAGATCCTGGTGTAATCATTAACATGACCCAATTTGTAGGATCAATTATATGGCCATCTCCTTCCTGTCTCTGGGCTTCACCCTTGCTGTTGCCTCCGGCTGAAATGCTCTCTGTTCCCCTTTACCCAGATAACAACTCAGATCCCAGCTAAAACATCACTTTTCTCTGAAAAGTTCTCTTCGTTAGCTCCAAATAAGTCAGGATGGTCCCCCTGTTGTCTGCACCAAAAGTAATCTGTATTTCCTCCATCCCAGCCACATCAGTTGGCAAAGGATGATGATTAGGATGACGATACTACCATCCTTGTAGTTTCAATGTTTATTTAGATGTACTCATCTTCTGTTACAGGACAAGGAGGCATCAACCTCTCATTTTATAGGGGAGGGGCGTGGGATTCAGAAATATTAAATGGCTACTCCAAGATCACCCTGTCAGTTATTGCCAGGACCAGGACCAGATCCAGAACCCACGGGAACCCAGATTCAGGGTCTAGACTCCATAATTTACTCTGGTGATTAGATTATTTGGTGGGGCTTTGGGGATATGATTCTGAATATCTCATTCAGTAAATACAGATTTAATTTAATGTCTGATCCCATCAACTATCCTGGAAGTTGATCCTTTCAAAAAACTCTTGAATGAATAAGTCTGTTAGCTGAGGGTTCACATGCTAGGGCTTCCCTTTAGGGTATAGTCTATAAGTTAAAAGTGTCTCTTGATTACTAAGATCCAGCATGGATCCACCAACACAGGTGGCTAGACGTCCATATGCTGGTATCCTGTGTGGATACTGATTACTAGAATAAGCTCAGGGCAGGACGCTAGGGCTCAGGTCACACTGTCCGGACCAGTTCCAGCGCATTCCTCCTGAATGTCTGTGACTTTGGGGGAAGTTATCTAATTGTTGAAGACCTGAATTTCTCATCTGAAAATCTGGGAAATATTCATGCCACCTTCATAAGATTGTTTAAATGACTGAATAAGATAATATGTACAAAATGCTTAACATGCAGTGAGCATTAAATAAATACCAGCTCTTCCTCTTCTTCACTCCCTCCCCCTTCTCCTTCTCCTCCTCCTCTTCTGCCTTCTTTTCTTCTTCCTCTTCCTCTCCTTCTTCTTAATGATAGTCTGAATAATGAAAACATCTTTTTAGGATGAAAGTTTTTTTTCTGTTGGTCATAGGAAATCCACAGTGTGTGAGCCACAAAGTGGTGGGTATGCAAGATGAGATCATTTTTTTTTAATTTATTTATATTAAATCATCCGTTTGAGCTATCTTACTGCTTGGGATGTCCTTGGGCCCAGCTTCTGTTTTTTACACCCTTTCTAAAATGTGGGTACTAGACCTAAAATGTCTAGGTGTATTTGTCTAAGACAACTCCACCATCTACCTGCCCAGGAGCCACCCTAATCTTCCAGTAGAGCAGCCTCAAACAGCATGCTTTGGGGGCACAAGATCATTGGTTGACTTATACTGAGAATTTTTGAAAACCTACTCAATAATATAAGTTATTTCAAAATATCAAGTAGAGGGCAAGGCTGCAAGTGTCAGGTCACGCTAGCAAACCACCTTCTGACAGGGAGAAGTTCAAATGCGGCTCCTGTGGCAAATATTTGCCTGATTTGGGCTGTTACCGCAAATCTTGCTTAGTTTATCCGGAGATCACACAGCCTTTCATGTTTACATCCAGCTGGCAGCTAGAGGCTTCCGCAACCACATAGCTGGGCAGATGTTAGAAATCTGAGCTGAGTTGCAGTAGCTGGAATGTCTAAGTGTGTTCCCCAAAGCCAAGGTTTGGGAAAGAAGTAGGTAAATGGCTTTGCGGACTCCTTCCTTCTCTGCCCAGTTTCTGGTAAGTAGCGCCATCATTGCTCACTGTGACTGGACTGCAGTCACCTTCTACACATGAAGTGCATACCCTTGACTGCCTAAAGGACAGCAGGCCCCAGAGCTATTCTCGGGCAGGTAGGTGGAGTTTTTGAGTCAACATCACCATTGAGACAACATTTTGCAAATTTTCTGGCCAGAAATCAATAGATCTGAGGTTCTGACCTATATTATTTTTCTTCTCTTTAAAAAACTTCTTTTAGGGGCTCCTGGATGGCTCAGTCAGTTAAGCGTCTGACTTCGGCTCAGGTCATGATCTCACGGTTCGTGGGTTCAAGCCCCGCATTGGGCTCTGTGCTGACAGCTGGCTCAGAGCCTAGAGCCTGTTTCAGATTCTGTATTTCCCTCTCTCTCTGACCCTCCCCTGCTCATGCTGTCTCTCTCTCTCTCTCTCAGAAATAAATAAAACATTTTTAAAAAATTTTTAATAAAAATAAAAAAAACTTCTTTTAACATTTTGTGTAGTTAATTACTACTAGCAATTCATTTCATCAATTTTTATTTGTCTGAAAGTCTTTATTTCTCCATCACTTTTAGAGGATAATTTTGTAGGGTACAGAATTCTAGGTTGGTGAAGTTTTTCTGTCAATATTTCAAATAATTCACATTACTCTCTTCTTGTTTACCTGATTTCTGAAGAGAAGCCAGATATAATGTTTTCTTTGTCCATATGTAATAAGGTGATTTTTCTTATGGCTTCTTTTGGGATTTCTTTTTCTCCGTCTTTGATGATCTGTAGTTTGAAAATGATGTGTCTATGTGTAGGGTATTTTGGGCTTTGGCTGTTGTTGTTGTTATTGTTTTAGCATTTATCCTGTTTGATGTTCTATGAAATACTTGGGTCTGTGGTTTGGCATCTAATTTAATTTGGGGAGATCTCATTTATTATTATTTCAAATATTTTCTCTGTTTCTTTCTCTATTTGTTCTCCTCTGGTATTCCCATTATGCATATGCTATACCATTTTTAGATGTCCCACAGCCTCTGGATATTCCATTCTGGGTTTTTTTTCAGTCTTTATTCTCTTTGTTCTTTGGATTTTGAGGATTCTATTCTATATCCTAGAGCATAAAGATTCTTTCCTTAGCCATGTTCAGTCTACTAATAAACCCATCAAAAACATTCTTCATGTCCATTACAGCTTTTTTGACCTCTAACCTTTCTTTTTGGTTCTTTCTTAGAATTTCCACTTCTCTCTTACATTACCCATCTGTTCTTGTGTACTATCTACTTTATAGATGAAAGGCCTTAGAATACTAATCATGGTTGTTTTAAATTCTCACTCTGATATCCAACATAACTGTCATGTCTGGTTCCACTGTCAGGGGAGGGGAAGCATCCTACAGTCCTATGATTAGGTCTCTGCCTTTTAGTAAGCCTGTGCCTCTGAACTGTGAACTCACAAGTGTTTCTCAGTGTTTTTATCCACCTTGGGTGGGACAGGATGGCTAGAGTGGGCTGGAGTTGGGTATTTCCTTTCCCCAGGTCAGTCAGGTTTGATAATACCTCAGTAGGGTAGGCTCTGGTTAACTAGCTCCCCCTGATTTCAAGCCTTACTAAGAAGAACAGAGTGCTTCTATTCCTTTTCCTCTCCTCCTACCAGAAGAATGAGGGGATTTTTCTCTTTGATTTATGGTGAGCACCTGGTCAAGTCCCTGGAGGCAAATCTCACAATATTGTGGAAGCCCCTCTATGACTGGGTACCCCTGGAATGTTTAATTCTCAGACTTATTTTCTTGAGCCTCCAGCAATTCAACTGCTATCCAGATTTTCCTACCCCACCACTGGTTCCCAAGACCACTTGTGAGTCTTCGGTAAACTGTGACTCTGTATTTGCCTGCCTTCCCAATCTTTGAAGCTGTGGTTTGCCCTGTGTTCTCCCCTCTCTTATTGATCCAAGAAGAGTTGTTGAACTTCCAGTCTATTCAGCATCTTTTTTCTCTATCCATTATTGATTTCAGCAAATACCTTTAGGGGAAAACCACCAAGTGCTGGGCTTATTTTTATGTGGTTCACTCTTCTCACAAGTTTCTGCCACTTAATTCCTAGCTATGTTGGTATCTCTACAATGCCTTCAAAAGCTGTTTATTTTGCATTATATCTGGATTTTTAAATTTTTCTTGGCAGAAGTATCAGTCTACTTCAAGCTACTCTATTTTGGTCAGACATAGGAATCCCTCTAATTTTCATTTTATGAGAGACAGACTAACATACATCAACAACTCTAGAATTAGAAAGGTCTGTGATTCATTTCTGGCTCTGCCACTTACTAACTTTGAGAACTTGAACCTGTTTACTTAACCTCTTAGTGACCAAATTTATAAAGTGCTATGGCTGTTGGAACTGTTGTTTTAATGGAAGGGGGGGAGAAAAGTAAGAATGAATAAATAAATAAATAAATAAATAAATAAATAAATAAATAACAATATCCGATTAATGCTATGAAAATATTACAATTACCCATCATTGTCCTACAGATAGTATTTAATGACGTGGGAATAGACAGCATTCTTTATGGAAACAGGTTAAAGAAGAGAAGAGATTCCAAAATGAAGTTCTGAGAAACAACACCAACATGGTAAAATTGGGTAGAGAAAGGGAGCTGCAAGTAGATAATAGTGAAACACTGTGGAGATGTGGCATCAAGGAAGCTGGCCTCAGAGAAACTCATTAGAACAAAGACGTGGATAGCCCTGTCAAATACTGTTATGATATAAAATAAAATGAGAGCAAAATATTGCTTCCCAGATTTGATTCTGTGAATCTTGTTGGAAGCTTTGACAAGTGCAGAGATTTTTGTAGACAAAACCAGAGAAAGAGGAGTGGAAAAACGAATTAGCAATAAAGAAAGCGAGACAGTCTGTTTAGACAACTTTTGCAAGAAGTTTAGCCTTGAAGAGGAGGCAGGAAGGGGGGTTATGCTTATAAGATCTTGGCAGAGTGCTTCTCAAACCCTGCCCATCTCTGTCTCATAAACCATAGAGATCTTCAAACTCAGTGCCGTTTTTGCTTTTCCTCAGCTTCTCCAATAAGCACTTCCTTTTGTTGTCCATTCATATAGATTTTCATTCTCCTTTCCTTTTTATCAGTGGATACAACTAATATTATCTTGGGTCAGCCTTTTCCATTTTTAATGAAAGTTCAGCTCTTTTTCATTTTGTAAGATAATATTTCAGACTATGGTTACTTTAGATAAATTAGTCAGTAGTTAATAGCTTCTATTTATTCATACTTTTCAAAACAGCACAATAATCTGTCCTAAAACAGTGTAGTCAAACTGCAGGATTTCTACAGTAGGTTCAAAAGAAAGATTGCAGGAAAAGCAGCATGGTAGAGTAGAAAATCAAAAGGATTCTGAGCCAGAAAAGTTCTGAGTTCAAGTCCAACCTCTTGTGCACTCTGGGGCAATTTTTTATTCTTAATTTTATAGACTTTATATAGAGAGTTTCCTATAGCTTTATCCATATATAGATTGTATATAAATTATCAGCTTTATATATAAAATTTCTATCTTTAATTAATTTCATCTTTAATTATATATTCATCTATGTGTATATCTATATATCTGTATCTATACATCTCTCCTTAGTGATCTTTGAGAATCCTTGATTACATATTCAAATACTAGCCACACAATAAATGGTCCCTTGTTTTCTTTTTCCCTGGCTGCTCATCTCTTTAACCAGCAATACAGCTTTTAAAAAGATATACCCTGGGGGGCCTGGGGGGCTCAGTTGGTTAGTCAGTTAAGTTAACCAACTTCAGCTCAGGTCACGATCTCCTGTTCCTTGAGTTTGAACCCCACATTGGGCTCTGTGCTGACAACTCAGAGCCTGGACCCTGCATCAGATTCTGTGTCTCGATCTCTGCTCCTCCCTTGCTCGTGCTCTGTCTGTTTCTCTCTCTCAAAAACAAATAAACATTGGGGCACCTGGGTGGCTCAGTTGGTTAAGCGTCCGACTTCAGCTCAGGTCATGATCTTGCAGTTCACGCAAGCCCCCTTTCGGGCTCTGAGTTGACAGCTCAGAGCCTTAAGCCTGCTTCTGATTCTGTGTCTCCCTCTCTCTCTGCCCCTTCCCTGCTCACTCTGTCTCTCTCTCTCAAAAATAAACATTAAAATAAATAAATAAACGAACATTAACAGAATTTTTTAAAGATATGCCCTTCTTCCTTTCTTCCTTGTCTGTTCTTATTGGCACCTCATCTTGCCTGTCTGCTAGGCATCATTCAGTTCAGTGCAATCTATTAAAAAACTTTAATTTGCAACTTCCTGGGTCACACAGGCTTTCTTTAACACTCTTCTCCTTTCATTTCATAGGCTGTTTACTGAGCCTGCCATTCTGAAAACTATTTCTTTATCACGGTTATTAAAATTACGTTAATAACCATTTTATAGAACCAGTCTTCCTTCCGCACATACTTAATTCTTACTTCTGTTTCCTGATTTCCATCCAACCTCTGCCAAATCTCTGCGTTTTCATATTATCGTCTGCATCCCTTGTTGTTCAGTCTGCATTTTTTAGATTTAAAATATTCTGCCTTTTCTCAAGTCCTGTCTTTGGGGCTGGATACATAATTTGCAAGGCCAAGAGCAAAATGAAAATAAGGTTTTCTTATTCAAAAAACAGGATTAGAAGTGGGGTTACAAATGTAAAACTATAGGGGCACCGAAGCGACAGACTTCAGCTCAGGTCATGATATCACAGTTGGTGGGTTCAAGCCCCGTGTTGGGCCCTGTGCTGATAGCTCAGAGCCTGGAGCCTGTTTCCGATTCTGTGTCTCCCTCTCTCTCTGACCCTCCCTGTTCATGCTGTCTCTCTCTCTCTCTCTCAGAAATAAATAAAATACATTTAAAAAACCACAAATGTAAAACTATAAAGGTTTTCTTTTAATAACATTTTCTTACTCATAATATTTAATGAGACAATAGTGATATTCCTTAATCACATCTGTGGATGCAGGCCCATGGGGCTGGCTAGCCCCGGCTGTCTGTGCCACTGCTGTGGGCTCCCATAGGTGCTTGGGAGAATCTATCTGTGGCACCCCGGCGATAGACACAAGCTGGACTAGCATATCTTTCTTTCTTTCTGATTTTCAAATTAGTTAAGAGAAACTCAGAACCTGTGTTTGCAAGGTTTACATGCCAGCATAGATTCTATTTATTCTTTAATTATATAACCATCTGTGTGTATGTCTATATATTGTATGTATGTATCTCTCTTTAGTGATCTATTGAGAATCTTTGATTAGATATTCAAATAATGGCCATAGAATAGTTTCTATTGAAATGTGACCTTTGAGTTTGTAGTATTTGTTTCTTATACCTCAATTTGCATATATAAAATTAGGATTCATTTGGTTGTCAAAAAATTAAGAGGTCACAAATGAAAGGTCTCTACCCTCAGGGACCTGCTGATTTCTCATTTTGAATCCATACCTCTATAGGTACTTACTTCTTTCCAGCTATCAAATGGGAAACTTCACAGAGAAATCATCTTGATGTGAATCCAGGTGGATGAAAACCAGTTTCCCAAGTGCACAAGGAGGAGAAAGAACATTTTCAGGCAGTCTGTATGTATGAGCACAGAAGTGAAAGTTTAGCACATGTGGCAGAAACTGCTGTAGGAAGTTTGAAGCAGGTGGCAGAGGGACAAGAAGGAAGCAATAGCAGATGGAGTGACTGGGTCACAGGACTTTGCAGCCTCCATGAAGAATTTTGGACAGGATCTCGGGAGGTCTTAGAAAGACTTTTAAACAGAAGAATGGCATGGACACTTAATGTTGTTTATATATATATATACTATTCTTTCCCCGATGTGTATTTTGACACCCTTGTCAAAGATCAGTTGACTGTATATGTATTATTTCTGGGCTTTCTAATCTGTTCCATTGGTATATATGTCTGTCTTTATGTCAGTAGCATACTGCTTTGATTACTGTAATTTTGTTATATATTTTGAAATCATGAAGAGTGATGCCTCCAGGTTTTCTTCCTCTCAAAATTGAGGAACTGATTGTGGTCTTCTGTAGTTCTATATAAATTATAGAATTTGTTTTTCTATTTCTGTAAAAAAGCCATAGGCTTTGATAGGTTTTGCAATGAATCTGTAAGATCACTTTGGGTAAAATGGACATTTTAACAATATTAAATCTTCCAGTCTATAAATATGGGATATCTTTCTTTTTTGTGTGTTCTTTAATTTTTTTTGATTAATGTTTTTTGATTAATGTTTTATAGTTTTCAGTATACACATCTTTCATCTCCATAATTTCTAAGTGTTTTATTCTTTTTGGTGGTGTTGTAAATGGGATCGTTTCTCTCTTTTCAGACAGTTTATTGTTAATATACAGAAACACAACTGACTTTGGTATATTGATTTTGTATCCTGCAACTTGACTGAATTTATTTCTTAGTTCTAACAGGTTTGTTTGTTTTCAATCTTTAGGTTTATCTATACATAAGATCGTGCCATCTGTAAACAGAAAATTTTACTTCTTCCTTTTCCATTTGAATGTCTCTTATTTCTTTCTCTTTCCTAATTGCTCTGTCTCGGATATCTAGGAATATGTTGAATAGAAGTAAAAAGAGTGGGTATCCTTTTTTTTTCCTGATCTCAAAGGAGAAATTTTCAGTCTTCACAATTGAAAATTATGCTAACTTTGAGCTTTTCCTATATGACCTTTATTATGTTGAGCTACTTTCCTTGCATTCCTAGTTTGTTGAATGTTTTTATCTTGAAAGTGTGTTGAATCTAGTTAATTGCTTCTTCTGCATCTACTGAGATGATCACTTGATTTTTATCCTTTATTCCATGAAAGTGGCCTGTCAAACTAATTGAATTTCATTTGTTGAACCATCCTTGCATTCCAAGAATAAATCCTACTTGGCCATGGGGCATGATGCTTTTAATGAGCTGTACAATTCAGTTGCTAGTATCTTGTTAAAGATTTTTGAATCTATATTCATTAAAGATATCAGCTCATTGTTTTATTTTCTAGTGATGTCTTTGTCTGACTTTGGTACCTGGGTAATGCTGACCTGACAAAATGAGTTTAGAAGTGTTCCCTCATCTTCAGTTTTTTGGAATGGCTTCAGAAATATTGGAATTAATTATTCTTTAAATGTTTGGTAGAATTCATCTGTGAAACCACCTGGTATTGGGCTTTTCTTTGTTGGGGGGGTTTGATTATTGAGTCAATCTCTATACTAGTTATAGGTCTGCTCAGATTTTCTGTTTCTTCATGATTTAGTCTTAGTAAGTTTTATGTTTCTAGGAATTTATCCATTTCTTCTAGGTTTTTCATTTTATTGCCTAGATTCATTCATAGGAGTCTTTGTGATCCTTGTTATTTCTGTGGCATCCATTATAATGCTTCCTATTTCATTTCTGAATTTGTTTCCTTAACCTAGTTAAGCATTTGCCAATTCTTTTTATCTTTTTAAAAAAACCAACTCTTAGTTTTGTTGAGACATTTTTGTTGCTTTGTTTTAACTTCAGATTACCTTCTGCACACACACCAATTTTTCCAAAATGAACATTGGGTTCCTTCTGGCCCTGGATCCTCTATGCCTCTCCTCTCTTTTAAAGCAACCAGTACTTTGGGGCTCGAACTTAGGGACAGAGCCTTAAACTGAAGAGGAAGTCCATCAATTTTGCCAAGGCTCATTGGAGGGTTTCCTCTCTGAAACACCAACTCCAGCAAAATAAGGACTACCTGTGATAATTGGGCTCCTTCTGGTCCTCTAGCTGGCCTTCTCTGCAGGCAGCTCCATCAAACTGGGGAGTTGGTAAAATCTCTCAAGGCTCTATGTTGGGGCTTTGGTGGCCGTCTCACTAGGCTTGGTGTGTTCCCTGTGGTCCCTGCCTGACTATATGCCAGATCCTCTCCACTGTAAGTAAAAAGTTAGGAAATCTGCTTCTGCTTGAGATGCAGACTCCTTGGACAAATAATCATGTGCAGCAGCTTCTAGATTCCAGTAAGAAAGGCAGTTGCTTCTCACTCTGCCAGATGGGAAGCAGGAGGATTCATTCTGATGGCATTTATTGAAGGGCATGAAGTAAGAGGATGTGCTTTGGAATTACACTAACTCAGGACCCATCCCTTTTTAATTATGACTCTGGGCAAAACTTTCAGCTTCTTTAAACCATGGATTTTGTTTTGTTTTGTTTTTTTTTATCTGCAAGATGTGAATAATAATATTTTTCTTCTGGCATCAAATAAAGGTTAAGTATAATGCATATAGGAATTCCTAGCAGAGCACCTGGCACATGGATGAGAGCACATGGATGAGAGCACCTGGCACATGGATGGCAGCTGCTCTTTTTTATGCAAAGAAATAAACAAATGATTAACAAGGAATGTTAAGAATCACATTGTCTAGTCTTCACACTATTTTTTCCTTACACAAGAACACTGAGTTTTATAATCTTTACTAAAAATAATTTTTGTTTTCTTCTTATTCTGAGTATTGATTTCTTTTTTCAATAGAAAAACCTTGGTAGCTCCAACTTGGTAGTCCAAATCATGTTGGTTTCTCAGTCCAAACATAACTGGGCACATCTGCAGAGGCCATTTTGTATATTTCCATTTTAAGAGAATGGAGATTGGGAATGTGATAACTTGGAGCAAGGATGATAGTCCAGTGTTGTAGGGAGGGGTGATTTTCACTAGTTTGGTGCATTCTCAGTAGATCGGCCTGTAGTATATGAACTAAAGAGATAGGTATTCAAAAAACAATGAGCACTGTTTCACTAAAAAACTATGTGAGAATTGTAGGTTGAAGGCAAAATTTCCCTGGGGCCCAACATAATACAGTGCTGTATGAGTAGTGGTCAGAAGTATTCTTGCTAAATGAGATGTTGTTAAGGCATACTGGAGTATCAGAAAAACTATGAAAGACTTTGAAATGGAAAATAGAATTACTCACTGCTCTGTCCAGTGAATACTTCCAGGTTATCTCTACTTTCTGCTGCCTTTGAGATGTTTTACAACTCTGTAAATTGTGGGGAAATGGATAATGATGCAACTGACTCTTGTCTATAGAAATACAAACTAATTATATTCAATAGAATGTAATTATTGCCCTGTGGATATGCCATTTTTGCATCTAAGTTAATTTCAATATCTCTTCTCTGCCTAGTCATGCATGATATTTTGAATTTATCTGTGAACCACTTGAAAAAAACCTTACTCATCACATTATTATTAAGCCAACATTATTATAATAAATTACTATATTACATTATTAATGAGTAAAGTATAATGCTTGACAAGTGTTCTTTTCATACTTGTATGAGAGATATAGTAATATCCTCTTGAAAAAATAATCTTTTGGGGTGCCTGGGTGGCTCAGTAAGTTAAGTGTACAACTCTTGATTTCCGCTCAGGTCATAATCTTGTGGTTTGTGAGATTGAGCCCCAAATCAGGCTGTGCACTGATAGCGTGGAACCTGCATGGGATTCTCTCTCTCCTCTCTCTCTCTCTGACCCTCCCCTCCACTCTCTCTCTCTCCCTTCCTTTCTCTTTTTCTCCCTCTCTCTCTTTCTCCCTCTTTCTCTCTCTGTATCTCTCTCAAAATAAATACATAGACATTTTTTTAAATGGCTAGAAAAAATAATCATTTAACAGTTTGGGATGTCATCCACTGAAACACTCATGAACTTACCTGACAGAGGCAGGTTAAATGTGTTGCCAGAGAAATTCACAGTAGATAAGTTATTCCCCCATGGTAGCAGCAATGATTGAGAATTTTACCTGACAGCTGGTCATCTCCCTAAATGGGTTAGTGGCTTATAGAGATCTATTCTGTGTTGACAAAGAATCTGGTTTGTTAATCTTTTGTTTTTCATTATGGCTATTTTGACTCAAATCAGTTAAGAATGGATGGTCACAAAGTGGAAGTACATTATGTAGAAACTAATTTGACAATAAACTATTTGTAAAAAAAAAACAAAAAACAAAAAACAAAGTGGAAGTACAGCTCACTGAGATTTAGATGAAATCAATCATAACTCTATCAGGGAGGGACATGGGATCAGAGGACCCCATCCAAACCTGAAAAAGGGACTGCAATATTTCCACTGGAGTCTGAGATTCAAAGATAGACTAGGAATGGGATTTGGCATATGGAAAGAGGCGTCAGGGGCTCTGTATGGTGCCAACCAGAGATTCTTTTGTCATAACCATGACTGACTATTCTATGCTCTGTCCACACATGTGTTTAAAGAAGTGAAAAATCAATAAGGACCATCTTTGTGATGATGGTCATGAGAATGCATGGGTTTTGTAGAGAAGATCTCAATTCCTGGGCCACTGTAAAGACAATGTCTCTATAGTTGAACTTGAATTGGAAGGAAAGGTCTATCTGTCTCCAAATTCACCAAGGTAGTCTGCCTTCCCAACCTCCAGGACATGTTGGCAAATTGTTTCAAAAGTAAATACACTAGAATATATTTTTTATCAATGTTAGATATCTTCTGTCCCAAAGTACATAGCACCACAGTCCTGGGCTCCATTCCCAATGTATCCTAATGCAGACATTTGGCTAGGATGACTTGTTCATGGCCAAGATCCTGTAAGCCTGGGCACCCTTTGGAGCATCCCTCAGGAGTAAAAGAGAAACCCTCTCTTGGTGACATGAGCATGTGCTGGTGGCATGCAAATGACTGGAAAGTATAAAGGAGACACTAGCCCTTCCTGAGTGGCTACTTGCTTCACTGGCTACTGTGGACACACATGCTAGAACTGTTCTTTCCTTCTCTCTCTCTCTCTCTCTCTCTCTCTCTCTCTCTCTCTCTCTCTGTCTCTCTGAGTCATCCTGTGCCGGTTCTCATGCCTGTGGAACACTTAAAAGTCTGGGCATTTTCACCCGCCACCTTCTCTGGCTCTCTTCTCCATCTTCCCCACATGAGAGGGGAAAGTAAGCAACAAGCTCCTTTTCTTCTTTACACCGATTCCCTTCAGTGATGCTTGCCTGAAAGGAAAGAAGAGGAAGGATTCAGACACCTACCTGGATCATTCAGGTCTAAAACCCCTGACCTGTTTTCTGTTAGGAAAACACAGGCATCTAAGTGCTCAAGCTCCCATTTCATGTCTCCTGATTTTCAATTCAGAAAAATCTAGTGCTGTAAAGGATATACAAGATTACCTGTTAAACTACCCCAATCTCTTATGTAATACATGAAGATTAAATTAAGACCAGAGAGGATAAAGGATTCCCCTCCTACTCCATTATGGGCCCAATCATGTCCCTCTGCCAAAATTCATGTGTTGAAGCCCTAACCCCCAGTACCTCAAATGTAACCTTATTTGGAGACAGAGCCTTTGCAGAGCTGATTCAGTTAAAATGAGGTCATTATAGGGGCCCTTATCCAGGATGACTGGAGAAACTTGGATACAGCACAGAGGAAGACTATGTGAAGACACAGGGAGGAGGCAGCCACAGCAGTCAAAACACCCAGGTAGAGGCCTCAGAAGAAAGTGAACCTTCTGACACCTAGATCTCAGACTTCCAAGTCTCTGGATGAGAAAATATATTTCTGCACTCAGTCTGTGCCACTTTGTTACTGCAGCCTTAACTAACTAATACACCCCTAGATTACACAGCAGGAGGCAGCAGCTAGGGAAGCCCCTGGCCTGTCTCCATTCTCTGTTCTGCCTACTGCCCAGGCTTCTGCCCACTGTCTCATTCTCGCCTTGATGGGTTTCTCTCCTATCCTAGGGCAGCACCCAGCACATTTGGACTCTGAAGGATGAGTATGCAGTTACGAAGATAGAGAAAGGGGATAAGAAAATAGGTAAAAGGAAGGAAAGAGCATCAGTAACATTGTGTGGGAACTGCCAGCCAGGCAGGTGGGGTCAGTGGAAGCAGCTGGGTGACACATAAGGAAAAGTCGGGAATGGACTAGAGACCAGGGTGGAACAGCAAGTAGAGCTGGGCCCTGGAGCATCTGTGCTCTCAGCTAAGGATCTCCCACTTTATCCTTTAAACAATGGGGCCCTGAAGGATTTGAGACATGGAGGGATATGGTCAGATTTTGTCTGTGACAGCAGAAGGGACCTGGATGGTTGGAAAGAGACTAGAAGCAGGAAACTTGCTCCACTGAAGACCACTCCCATGGTCCCTGTGAGTGACGTTGGCATTCTGCAGGCCTGGGTGCACCTCACAAACAATGATGAGTCGGAACGACCACAGGTCGCCTTTCCTATTTCTCTGCTGCTCCCAGAGCAGCCAGGGGAGGGGTTTAAGGGAAGACAGATGTGTTTTGCATGGGGACAGGAGGGGGAGCTCAGCCTCAGGGACTATTTTCTATTATTTTTTTCTTTTTTCTTTTCACAAATAGTTTATTGTCAAGTTGGTTTCCATACAACACCCAGTGCTCATCCCCACAAGTGCCCTCCTCCATGCCCATCTCCCCCCTCCCCCCACACCCATGAGTCCTTAGTTTGTTCTCAGCATTCAAGAGTCTCTCATGGTTTGCCTCTCTCCCTCTCCCCCACAATTTCCCCCCTTCTTCTCCCCCATGGTCCTCCGTTAAGTTCCTCCTAATCCTCTTATATGTGCAAACATATGATATTTGTCCTTCTCTGTCTGACTTATTTCACTCAGCATAACACCCTCAAGGTCCATCCATGTTGGTACCCATGGCCAGATTTCATTCTTTCTCATTGCCATGTAGTATACACATCTTCTTGATCCATTCGTCCGTTGATGGACACTTAGGCTCTTTCCATGTTTTGGCTATTGTTGAGAGTGCTGCTATGAACATTGGGGTGCATGTGCTCCTATGCATCAGCATTTCTGTATCCCTTGGGTAAATTCCTAGCAGTGCTATTGCTGGGTCATAGGGGAGTTCTATTGTTAATTTCCTGAGGAAACTCCACACTGTTTTCCAGAGTGTCTGTACCAGTTTGCATTCCCACCAACAGTGTAGGAGGGTGCCCGTTTCTCCACATCCTCGCCAGCATCTCAGGGACTATTTTCTAACTGTCAGACCTAAAAGATCAAAGCAGTCCACAAAGTTTGAAGAACATATGATCCAGCAATTCCAATTCTGGGTATACATCCAAAGGAAATGAAAACAAGATCTTGAAAAGATATCTGAACTCCCCTTTTTATTGCAGCATTCATTATTCACAATAGCCAAGATATAGAAGCAACCTAGTGTCTGTCAAGTGGATAAAGAAGATGTGGTACATATATACCATGGGGTATTATTCACCCATGAGAAGGAAATCCTGCCCTTGGCGACAACACGGATGGACCTTGAGGACATTATGCTAAGTGAGGTATGTCAGACAAAGACAAATACTGTATGATCTCACTTATATGTGGAATCTAAAAAAAGCTGAACTCAAAAACAGACTAGAATGGTGGCTATTAGGTGCTTCGGGTGGAGGTGGGGAGCTAGGGAGATGTCTAGGGTTACAAACTTACAACTCCCTGGAGATCTAATGCACAGCATAGTGATTACAGACAACCGTACTGTCATAAACTTCAAAGTTGCTAAGAGACAAGCTCTTAATTATTCTCATCATAAACATGATATTTATGTGATGTGATAGTGGCATTAGCTAACACTGTGGTGGTACTCATCCTGTGATATATAAATGTATCAAATCAACACATGGTATACCTTACACTTACACAATGTTACATGTCAGTTATGCCTCAATTAGAATAATAAGCTTGAAGAGCAGTTGAGACCTCATGCAGGTGGTGAAAGCAGTCCTGTATGAAAGTCAGGGAGACCTGGTAGAAACTATAAGGAAGCAGCAGTTTCCCTGTTGATAAGAGTTCAACAAATAAAATCCACATGTTATTCGTTTGGCTCAGTGAACTGTTAGTTAGCTCCCTGTAGCTATGGAGATACAGGGGTAATCTGGTAGTGATGTTATTTCATTTGGAGCATGTTCCATGTTCTTAAGCTAAGAGGTGACTATGGGAAAGATCTAGAAGGAGGTATTAAAGGGTTTGAGTAGCTTGGAAGATGATGGGAGAGGCAGCACATAGAAGCTCATTCACAGCAAGATTACAAAAGCAGAGGGCTTTATTACTTTTCAATTATGTGATAACGTTCCTATAAAAGTAATTTATAGACAGATCCCGGGCAAAGCTGGGAGGCTGAGCTTGTGGGTTTTAGAGAAGACCCCATAAGCTCCAGCCGGGAATTGTGTTCAGTTTGTGTTTCATGGTTAAGGTCACGGCTCTCAGATTTCAAAATTGCTATGCAGTGGGCAGCAACAAAGCCAGTTACAAACCCAATGAATCAGGAAGGAATCTAGAGAATTTACACATCCCAAGCTCCAATCTGTGCAGAAGCAGGTGATTTTCTATGAGTTTTGTGCTCACTTCTCTGCGTGTTGGGACAGTGTCAGGGGAGGGTCCCATGCACAAGTGCCACTGGGGACCAGGAGCAGGTAGGCTCAGCAGGCTGCTGTTTGCCTTCACTCATAGACATAAACAGAGCTTGGGAGTAGTTTTGCAAATGAGAGGACATGGAAAGGGCAGACTTCACCTTTTATCTTATTAATGCAGCACTGTGATTCTCAATCAGAATTGGATGGGAAATGGGAATTTTTGGCCAATGTAAAGGAATCAAATCTATTCTGGGGTGGGAAAAGAAAGGCCTCTGGAGTCAGTAACATTGACTTTAGAGAAACAGGTCTAGATAGGCTTGGAGTGTGGGGGAAAGTAAGCCAGGCATAAGAACTGCGTGTTCAAAGGCCCTGAGGCAGAAAGAGTCTGATGGGCTTCAGGAGAAGAGTGAAGACTGTTGTGATTACAGCCATGTGTGACAGTGCTGAGATAGAAGACAGAACTGGAAAAGTGAGCCAGAGACTCATGAATCAGGGCTTTGTAGGCCATTCTAAGAACTAAAAGAAAATCCTCTGCCATGGTGTGGGCATGTCACCAACCAACAATGCAGATGAAATGTCTCTCCAGAGGCCACAAACTATTGGAAAAACTCTGCCCAGGCTTAGGGATAAGTCCTTTGGAAATGGAAGATCCTTCCACTTTGGGACCCAGGTCCCCAAAGCAACAATACATCACTGATGGCCATGCTCAAATGGAAACAGTGAGCTTCAGTGTGCCAACTGGGTGGAAGAGCATCTGGAACATTCCCAGTCACCTACTCACCACATCCAGTCCACATTCACTCTAACTCCAGAGAGAATACTGTCTTCAAATTTTCCCTTCCTCCTTTTGTTCTCCTTCCATTTCTCTCTTCCTCTTGCCTTCTGTCCCAATCTCTCTTTTTCTTCCTTCTTCTATTTTTTAATACCTTTGAGGTATTAAAATTGCACACATACATTCATGAAGTCATCACTATAGTCAAGATGGTAAACATAACCATCAGCACCAAATGTGCTCTGTGCACATTTGTAATACATCCTCCTAATTGGCCCCATGTGGGGGCAGTCCAACTGCTGTTATTTTTGTCACTAATAATTACTTTATATTTTTTGGAGTTTTTATGAACAGGATAGATGTCCCCTTTTAGTCTGGCTTCTTTCCCTCAGTATAGTTATATTGAGATTCATCCACATTGCACAATACTGTATCCCTTTATATTATTGATTAGTCTTCATGTGTGAAGGTACCATAACTACTATCCACTGAGGTGTTGATGGGCATTAGGATTGCTTTCAGACTTTGCCTATTACAAATAAAGCTGTACGGAGGCACCTGGGTGCCTCAGTCAGTAGAGTGTCCAACTTTGGCTCAGGTCATGATCTCACGGTTTGTGAGTCTGAGCCCCACATTGGGCTCTCTGCTGTCAGCCCAGAGCCCACTTTGGATCCTCTGTTCCCCTCTCTCTCTGCACTTTCCCTGCTCATGCTCTCTCTCTCAAAAATAAATAAACATTAAAAAAAATAAAGATGTATAAGCATTCATGTACAAGTCTTCATGTGGACATAGGCTTTCATTTCTTTGGGAAAATACCCAGAATGAAATAGCTAGATCATTTGGTAGGTGTATGCTTAGCCTTTTAAGGAATTGACAAACTGGTTTCCAAACTGGCTATCTCATTTCATAGCCCCAGCTAACATTCTCTCCCCAAGTAACATATGAAAGCTCCAGTTTCTCCACATCCTTACCAGCACTTGGTATGGCCAACTCTTTTTATATGAACCATTCTAACAGATGTAAAGTGGCATCTCACTGTGATTTTAACTTACACCTTTCAAATAACTAAGGTTGAGCATCTTTTCATATGTTATTTGCTCTTTGGTGAAGTATACATTCAAATCTTTTAACTATTCTTTTACTGGGTTGTTTGTTTTCATCTTATTAACTTCCGAGAGTCTGTTATATGCTGTATATAAGTCCTTTATCAAATATTTGCTCTGCAAGTAATTTCACCCAGCAATTGTTCATCTTTTTATTCTCCTCACAGTGTCTTTCAAAGAAGTGTTTTTAATATTTATGAAGTCAAATTCATCATTTTTTAAAAATAGACTCCACTTTTGGTGTTGTTGCTAAGAAATCTTTGCCTTACACAAGCTCACAAATATTTTCTCCTATGTTTTCATATGGAAGTTTTATCACTTTAGACATTACATTTAGATCTACTATCCGTTTTTAATTAGTTTTTGCATCTGGATCAAAGTTCATCACTTGTGCGTGTAGAGACCCAACTGCCCCAGCACTAGTTGTTGAAAAGACTTTTCTCTCCACTGAATTGCCTCTGCACTTCTGTCAAATATTACTTGTCCTACATGTGCGCCCGTCCATTTCTGGACTCTGTTCTGTTCCTTTGATGAACTTTTCTATCTTTGTGCCAATATTGCACTGTTTTGATTACCATAGCTTTATAATGAGTCTTAAATTTTGTTAACCCTCTAACTTGGCTCTTCTTTTTCAACGGTGTTTCTAGCAAATCTAGATCCTTTGTATTTCCATATGAATTTTTAGTACCAGCTTGTAAATTTCTTTTTTTTTTTAATTTTTTAAATGTTTATTTATTTTTGAGAGAGACAGAATGAGAAAAAGGGTGGGAGCAGAGAAAAGGTGACACACAGAACTGAGCAGGGTCCAGGCTCTGAGTTGTCAGCACAGAGCCCAACGCAGGGCTTGAATTCACACACCGTGAGATCATGACCTGAGCTGAAGTTAGACGCGTAACTAAGTGAGCCACTCAGGTGCCTCTCAGCTTGTCAATTTCTACAAGCAAGCCTGCTAGGATTTTGATTAAGATTATATTGAATCTATAGATTGATTTGGGGAGAATATATACCATAAAAATACTGAACCTTCTGATCCATGAACAAGGTATACCTCTCCACTTACTTGGATCTTTTAAAATTTCACTCAACAATGTTTTCTAATTTTTAATATACAGATTTTTCATATCTTGTCAGATTTATCAATAAGTAATTAATACTTCTGATGTTATTATAAACAGTGCTGGCCTTTTAATCTTTAGGATTTTATCATTCATTTCTAGTATATACAAATTGCATGATTTCTTAGTACTATAGCCTATAAATTACTCAACTCACTTATTAGTACTAGTAGCTTTTTTTTAGATTCCATTTCTATGTAGGCAGTCAAGCCACCTATAAAAGAAACCATTTTGCTGCTGTTTCTTTTCCAATTTGGATGCCCTGGCTTCAAGCTCCAACACAAAGTTGAAAAGAAGATGTGAGACTGGACATCTTGTCTTTTTTCCTGCTCTCAAGCAAAGAAACATTCAAGTTTTCACTAATCAGTGTGATATAAGCTGCATGGTTTTTGCAGATGTTCTTTATCAGGTTGAGAAAGTTCTCCATTTGCTGAAAGTTTGTCAGTAACTGATGTTATATTTTATCAAAAAATTTTTGCATCTATTCAAATGATCATATGGCTTTTCCTTTTTAGTTTATTAGTATGGGAAATTATACTGATAGATTTTCAAATGTTAAACCAACCCTGCATTCTTGAGGTAAACCTCACTTGGCTGTCGTATATCATCCTTTTTATATATTGTTGGATTTGATTTGCTAAAATTTTTTGATTTTGTTCAAATCCTTGCACCTTGTTTCAGGAGAGAGATTGGTCTGTAGTTTTCTTGTCATGTCTCTGTCTGGGTTGATATCAGAGTAATTACTGGATTCTAAGAATAAGTTAGAAAGTGTGTCCTCCACTTCAGTTTCCTGGAAGTATTGAATATAATGAGTATTACTTCTTCTTTGGTAAATTTCACAAGGGAAGCTATCTGGAAGTAGAGAGGTTTTTGTGGGAAGATTTATCATTACAAATTCAGTTCCTTAGGGCATCTGGGTGGCTCAGTCAGTTGAACGTCCAACTTCGGCTCAGGTCACAATCCCTTGGTTTGTGGTTTCTGACCCAACTTTGGGCTCTGTGCTGACAGCTCAGGGCTTGGAGACTGCCTCGGATTCTGTGTCTCCCTCTCTCTCTGTATCTCCCTCTCTCACTTGCACTCTGTCCCTATCTCTCCCTCAAAAGTAAATGAAAACATTAAAAATTTAAAAAAAAAAAACCAGATTCAGTGTCTTTAATAGATATGAGTCTGCAGCTTATCCATTTCTTCTTGAGGGAGGTTTGGCAATTAGTATACTATCATGGTTTATGAAAGTTTGAACGTAGGGAAGAATGGATGAATTAAAAACCAAAGGAGCAAGCATTTCACTGTTTGGAGATAAGGATTATGCTCATATTTAGGCCAAAGTGGCAAAAGAAATCTCCTGGAGGCAGACGTTTTCTGAACTAGACAAGCTGGTGCCTCCTGGGGGGATTTCAGGCATTTGGCTTAGGCCAGGGTTGTGTTTAAGAAGGCTCGCTCACCACAGGACCCTACTCTATTCTGTTGGGACTCTGCATCCATCAGCAGACAGGGCTTTAGGATACAACTAAATGATTGGGAATACTCATCTGACACCCAAGCCACAACGATCTTGTGGGAATAGAGACCCTATCAGGTTGTGGAATCTTTCTGAGAGTGTTAGGTCTCTCCCCACTTAACACACACCCTCTCTTTCTGGGGAGTCAATGTCCTTGACCTTACCATTTCCCTGCTAAGTTTTCCTTCCAAGACAAGTTAATGAGTAGTACAGGTAGAGAGATGTCCCAATTCATACAACTAATGCTGTATTTGCCTCTGGCCCTAAGGTACCCTGCTTTCCTGACACCAAGATACAGTGGAGTGGGCAGTATGAGTGAGTATGAATGTGTGTCTGCACGCACAAGCATGTGAGAGAGTGGTGGGCAGGGGGAGGGGTGCCTATGAGTGCACATAATGTGTAGGTGTGTTGGATTTATGGAGGAGGTGGTTCTTTTGTAATCTAAGGAGCTGACACATAGCCAACGACTTCAGCCTGTCTCTGGGTGTGGCGTTCTTTGGTCCAAGGTTCTTATAAAGGAGGAGGCTTCCTAGCCTGGACACTGGCTCAAGTCTGTAACCTTGAGCTGCACAACAGCCAAAATTGTTTGAAGAAACAACTCTACAATGGGTTTCTGAAATGATCACAACCAGCTTTTTATCATTAAAGAAACCAAAGCCAACAGTTTTCCTTGATGATGTGTACGGAGAAGGAAAAATTTTAAAAACAGCTTCCCACTGTGATACCACTTCACAATGAGGTCCATTCTGTGCCCGTCCCCTCCCTGAGGAGAGCTAGAAGAAACTCAACAGGGTGGTGTCCTTCCCCATGCAGTCATCACACACTCTCACAGTGGACTTTGCCGTGCCTACTGCATGGAGCGAATACCCTTCCTACTGCGCTCTCGTTAGAAGACAAACGCTACAGACCTGGAGCCAAGGTTTGAAATGGGAAGCTAACGTAATCTTTGGAAGAGAGTGTGGGATTGCCAGCTGGGCTTGCAGACACTTTTCCTGTCTTGCAACACACATTCATGTTTGGCCAGAATCATTGTCCCCTAAGTTCTCTGAAAGTGCTTCTTCCCATGGGCAGAAAAAGAAGACAGGGTGTGTGCTGAGGTTTCTCTCCATTTGTCAAGTGCCACCAACAGTGAACATCGATCCTGAGCATCTTGTCAGACAGCTTGACATGCCATTAGTGTAATACAAGAATCAGGCCAACATTAATGAGTACATGTAAGTGACGATTTTAAGACCAGAGTCTCTTATGTAACTATTTCAAAATGTTCTCTCTCCTTGAGCCCCCTCCCGACCCACGAATAAACAATACCACAAAAGGATACATTCAGTGGAGATTGAAAATGGGGGATTTGGAGCGGTCTCTTTCTGCCACCACTCAACTGCTCTCTTTCCTCATTTCGACATGAATCAAGGGCCTTTGTCTTACTCATCACTGCATTTTCTGCACACACATGGTGGGGGCTGGGCACAGGTCAAATACATTAATTATCTTTTTTCTATTTACAAATTGAGATGAGTACAAACACAATGTATAATAAATGAGCTGAACTCACTACATTCATCATGAGATGTAAATATGCAGGAAAAAATCCTATGTTTCCCCCTGAGCATTTGTTTGGGTACCAGAATTTGTCCAGGAAGCACCAACTTCAACACTTTTGTTGGCCTTCTTCCTGTGTGATAGTTTTCTCTTTTACAAGATGGAAATTTCCTCTTTCCCCTGAGAAATGTGGAAAGGAACATGAAGGATGAACATGTGACAATGCTGGATTCACTCCGGATAA
The DNA here is from genome assembly GCF_003009895.1 of Hyaena hyaena. Taxonomy (NCBI): domain Eukaryota; kingdom Metazoa; phylum Chordata; class Mammalia; order Carnivora; family Hyaenidae; genus Hyaena; species Hyaena hyaena. Next base: position 43,240 of record NW_024082030.1, on the reverse strand, counting down.
GGTCTGTAGAAAGAAAGATCCTAAGAGAATCTTTGGGCTTTCCCATTCCTTCTCCACTTCTCCTGTCTTCAAGCAGATGTGCTTGGCCTTCTCACTGGGCTCCTACTTTATCCTTCTTCCCTCTTCTTTCTTCCCTTCCTCCCTTCTCTCCCTTCCTCTCCTCCTTCCTCTCTTTCTTTCCCAATCCATCTGATACAGAAGAGGCTTCTTGTATTAATACTTAGCACCATCATGCCAATATCGTTCACAGACCCCCAGATAGAGTCCTCCTCCCATATTCCTCTTACATGACATTGAAACTTCAACTTGGCATTTGAGTCCTTCTCTTATGTGGTTTCAACTCACCACCTTTCAGAAGGAGTGTTTTGGAGGCTGAGGATTTCTCCATGACAGAGCAGGTGAGAAAGCTATTTATAAAGTGGGGAGAAGTAGCCTGGAGCAGAAAGGATGTGTAGAACTTTGGTGGAAAACCTTAGCATGTCAAGGCCTCCCTGTTCTACTTTTCCCCTCTGCTGCTTGGGCACCAGTGATCCTCCCTTTCCCCATTCTTTTTTTTTTTTTTTTTTTAATTTAAAAATTTTTAATGTTTATTTATTTTTGAGAAGAAAGAAAATAAAAGCAGGGGAGGGGCAGACAGAGACGGAGACATAGAATTCAAAGCAGGCTCCGGGTTCTGCACTGTCAGTACAGAGCCCGATGTGGGACTCGAACTCATGAACCCTGAAATCGTGACCTGAGCTGAAGTCCGACACTTAACCGACTGAGCCACACACGCGCCCCCTAGCTTTTCCCATTCTTCACTGTGTCTGGCCCTTCAAGGCTCATGAGAGTTTTCCCACACTTCCTAGAATAAACATTTCTTTACTCATGCCTTTCTGCCTGATGGAAGTCATACCCACATTCAAGTGCAAGCTACCTCCTTTGTGCAGATTTTCCTGACCCTCCCCCTGAACCACAGTGTTTTCTGTTCCAATTCAAGCCACACAGTGATATCCATGCTCTGGGATGTGGGACTGGGCTCTCCTACAGGAAGCGTTAAGACCAGAGGGGCAGACAGTGAAGCTGCAGAGACAGGCAGTAAGGGATTGGCCTGAGAGTGTTATTCGCACCTCTGACCACTACGTCATCCTCCTTCTTACCTACTGTCATACAGAAGGCAATTGGGGCTGACAGACGAATCCACACGCACATGGAATAAATGCAGTATAGTCCATAGTAGCCCAAACTATTTCATTTTATTTTTAAGAATTGTATAGGTTGCTTTGTGGAACTCCCAACTAATGCCAAGGCCACCAGATCTGACCTCTTAGACCACAGAGAGGTAGTACCTCAGGGCAACTCTGCGCCAGGCCACCCGGGCTCAACCCTGACTTCTCCCACAACTAGCTGGTGATGTGGGCAGTGCTTCTACCCTTCCTGTGCCTCAGTCTGTTCATATGTAAAATTACAGTCATGTGTACCCCATAGGTTTGTTGTGAGGATTCAGTAATTATTTAAATACTCAGAGTAGTAACTGCTACAGAAGAAACTCTCCAAGTATTGATGCCCACTCTGTAGTAGATCAGATCCTGAACCATAGGTGTCTGACAGAGCCACACCGACCCCTTTGAGTCCTAATCTGAGCACTTTCATCATGTTCTAGGAAACTCACAAGGGCAGCCACATTGAGCAACAGGGTCCCCTGTAAATAATTTTGCTTTGAATTTCTGCAAACACATTCTGCATGCCAACCAAGTTCACAAAAACAATTGCTTGGGGAGTCTGTTTTCTTAACATCTAAATAATAGCTCTGCCTTGCCTGGAGGGATGTTATTTACATTTGCAAATTTAAGGTTTCTGAAAGAATTCGCCATAATAGAATTTGAAAACTCAGCAAGTTTTTAGGTTTGCGTTTGGCTTTTCAAGTTTTAAATTTCCTTCACTTTCATACAAAGCTAACTCTCATATCCAAATATTGCAACCAACTCAGCGCAGAAAATAACTCTGTAATAGTTAGATCTTTGTCTAAAATCTAGCCCTGCCCTTAGGGAAATCACATGCATTCTCCACATCTTGGGACCTTCAAGTCAAGCAGGAGAAATGTCATGATTTTTATGAATCCTAACACTGAAAATGAACGTGCTATCCTTGTTCTTAGATTAAAGGCTCAAAAAATGATAGGAGATACTGGTTTGGGGAATGATGTTTGATATATGCTACACAATTTACTATGTCCATAGACCTTTTTTCCCAAGAGATTTTGAACTTCTCAAGTTGAAAGAAGTTGAAGAAACAAATTTAGGCAGGTAGCTGGGTGGAGACCCATGGGGTGTTTAGAATGGGCAGGAGGAGAAGACAAAACACAAAGATAAGAATGAAAGGTATCAGGGTGCCTGAGTGTCTGGGTAGGTTGAGCGTCCGCCTTGGGCTCCAGTCCTGATCTCACAGTTCAGTTCATGAGTTTGAATCCCACATTGGGCTCTCTGTGTCAGTGCAGAGAGCAACTCACCAGATTCTTTGTCCTCCTTTCTCTCTGCCCCTGCCCCGCTCACATTATCAAAAATAAATAAACATTTTTTAAAAAAAAAAGAACCAATGGAACAGAATATTGAGTTAAAAATTAAGAAGGTCTCTTAGAATTGTTGCACACGATTTTAACAACATCATGTTGGTCTAAAGGTAAATTGGCTTAAAGTAAGTTGACTCAAGTTCATGTTGAAAAACAAGACAATGGGGTCTAAGGGCATCTGAGTCAAAAGCAAACATTAAACTCTTGGGTCACTTTGGACACATCCTGGCGGGTAGTTTGGTAAACCTTGATTTATCTCAAGGCAGCTATGTCGGTTTTCCAGAAACTTGCTAAATGTCGATAAATGCAATTCAATTTTAGCTTGTTGTTCCTACTCTGTAGAAATTTAAGTAGTAAAAAGACAGAACAAATAATGCCCAGCAGTAGATTACTTGGGACAATTTCTCAGAAAAATAACAGAAATTTATAGGATTTAATTTGTATAGAAAAGATATTTAAGTATGTATTCCAACATGGGGCTGAGTGGTTGTTCAAAAATGGGTGGGACTGTGTAGGGTTTCGTTATTATTCGTCTATTTTTCTGTATTTTTAAAGTGTTTAATGAACGTGATTTCCTTCCATAATAGCAAAAAAGAAAAAAAAAAAAGGACTAAATGTAAGAGAAAAAGATCTGGAACATTCGGAGATGTTTAAAAAATATTTTCTGGAAAGAGTATTTTCAATTCATCTTAAGCCAATGTTGCATGGCCTTGTAAGAGAAAATACCAGAATTCGAGGCCAGGGAATGAGGAGAATGAGATAGTGAACAAGGAGAGGCATGTGTGTGTCTTAAGAAGACAAAACAGGACCTCTGATATGCCTCTTTTTCCTTCCATCCCTTTATCTGCCATCATTTGGGGAAAATCATAGTCACTGCTGATGCAATTTTCTTTTTTTTTTTTTTAATTTTTTAATGTTTTATTTATTTTTCAGAGAGAGACAGCATGAGCAGGAGAGGGTCAGAGAGAGAGTGAGACACAGAATCTGAAACAGGCTCCAGGCTTTGAGCTGGCTGTCAGCACAGAGCCTGACATGGGGCCCAAACCCACGAACTGCGAGACCATGACCTGAGCCAAAGTCGGACGCTTAACCGACTGAGCCACCCAGGCGCCCCACAATGCAATTTTCTGTGCACATCTTTCCACCAGTCAAATCAGAGTGCCCCAGAGCCTCTTGGTGTGCCCACACAGTGCAGAGATGAGGGAAAGACACTTCACAGTTTCTGTAGTTTTTTGTTGTTATCATCAGCTTGCTTAGGAATAGCACACAGTTAGTGGTGGTTATAAGAGCCCTTCACAGGAAAGTACACAAACAAAGATCTGAAGCTACACAAATGTCATCAAATGAAGAGGGGATGGGAAAACTGGTCACTGTGTGTACATTTGGTACATGATGCATGGCTCAGAGCCCTCATGGCAAAGCTACTGCATATGATGTATAAACAAAGACATCACACTCACAATTTGTTTCTTGCTACATCATATTTTTACCACTCAGCTCAACTGCAGTAATTAGTCACTGGTTTTGGTTTGGATTACTGCAATTTTTTTTTAATTCAAGCTCTTAAAGACAAATGAAGACATTCCTTCTGTTGAATGTGTACAAGAGTTATAGCTTCTTGATTAAATGTATTTATTTTTTAATTCCACATGACTCTGAACTTTTCAATGGAGCAATGCTGTAATTTTTGAATTACCAAATTGCAAACTGTAGCTGAATGAAGCATGTTTTTGAACTTGTAGCTCAGATGGATTTGGCAATATTGGTATTTTCCTTTCTCAAGTTTCCCAGCCCTTTGGCTAAGGCATCTGTGCCCTCCATGTGTTCCTCGTTAGAATACTGTCTCTCATTTAGGGAGGAGTTTCAGCGCCTTAGACGGAACTAAGAAATGCTTTCTCTCTGGAAGCACCATGTACCTTGTCAGAGACATCCAAGAAAGGCAAGGAGGGTCAGGCCCCCTGAAAGACTGATAAAGTCAACCTCACGGAATCAGAGAGGGAAGACAGAACATCTGGGGTTTGAAAAGACAACTCTTTCAAATGACTCAATCAGATGGACTTTTGGAAATAGAACGAACTGTGTTCCAACCATCAGGGGTACGCCACGGCACATGAGTCATCAGAGATAAGTGGCTCTGAGAAAAAAAAATGAAAGCCAGAGGTTTCTGAAAATTTGGAAAAGAAAAGCCTGCTTCTCCTATCTCACCAGAATCACTGTTGTGGTCCCAGCCAAGTATCGATACTTATGTACGTTATCGTTCAATGGGTATAGAACAGCAGTTCTGAAATTGGACTGCATCAGGCTCATCAGGCAGACTTGGGTTACTGAGATTTCACAATGGTTTCCCCAGCTCTGTGCTTCCAGACATCCGTGTTCCACACTGGGTTATAACGACCCCGCATTACCACGGGAGCTCTGCAGATGGAGTCAAGGTCACTGGACCTCAAGTAGAACACAAGAACATGATGAGGAAAAGGGTATGTTAGCGTGCCAGGAATAACACAACAATACCCCACAGTTCTTAGTGGCTTAAGAAACAGAAATTTTGTTTGTCTCTCAGTTCAGGAATCTTGCAGTCTGAGATCAGGGTACCAACAGGGTTTATTTCTTCAGAGGCTTCTCTTCCTGGCTTGCAGCTGGCTACTGCTCCCTGTGCATGTCATCTCTCCATGTCCTAGTCTTTTCTTATAAGGACACCTGTCACATAGGACTACAGCCCAGCCTCATGACAACATTGTAACTTCATTACCTGTATAAGGCACTGTCTCTAAACACACTCACATCTTCAGGTACTGGAATGACTTCACCATATGAACTGGTGGGCGGGGGACACAATTCAGCACATAACAAAGAGTAGAGAGGAACTTGGCATCTCTTGCTTTTCCTTACCCACCTTTTCCATGATGGAGAAAGGCTAGGTTCCCAACGTTGTGTCCCAATGCTAAGTGTCATAGTTGAATATAATACTAGAGAGCCATTGTAATGAATAAAGCAATGATTCAAACATCTTTAGCCTTCACCTACTTAGTAATTGCTATAGCTTATTTCTGTCTCCATGTCTCAGTGTAGTGGCTGAAAATTCCAAAAATATGGTAAATAATAGACACCACTTCCTTGCCGATGATCTTAAAAGCAATGCCTCAAGAGTTTTACATCATGAATGATGTCCACTAGTTGAATTTTATTACATATTCCTTGTCCTGCTCATTTCTGATTTATAGTTTTCATAGGACTATATGTTGAAATTCATCAAATGACCTTTGATATTTTTCTTAAATATTGTTTTCCCTTTTATTTTATTATTTTAGAGAAAGAGAGGATGTGAGTGGGGAAGGGACAGAGAGGGAGAGAGAGAATCTCAAGAAGGCTCCACACTCAGCACAGAGTCCCACACGGGATTGATCCCACTACCCTAGGATCATAATCTGAGCTGAAATCAAGAGTAGGATGCTCAATTGACTCATCCACCAAAGCGCCCAACTTTTGATATATTTTTAAATGAACATATATCATTTCCCCTTTGGCCAATTTATTTTAGGTAGTCTCCTAATTAGTTTAAACAGATCAGCAATATGGATCAAGAAGATGTGGTTTATCTATACAATGGAATACTACATGGCAATGAGAAAGAATGAAATCTGGCCATGTGTAGCAACATGGATGGACCTTGAGGGTGTTATGCTGAGCAAAATAAGTCAGGCAGAAAAGGACAAATACCATATGTTTGCACGTATAGGAGGATTAGGAGGAACTTAACGGAGGACCAAGGGGGAGAAGAAGGGGGGAAATGGTGGGGGAGAGGGAGAGAGGCAAACCATGAGAGACTCTTGAATACTGAGAACAAACTGAGGACTGATGGGTGTGGGGGGGAGGGGGGAGATGGGCATGGAGGAGGGCACTCGTGGGAATGAGCACTGGGAGTTATATGGAAACCAACTTGACAATAAACCATTTGTAAAAAAAATAAACAAACAGATCAGCAATGCATTTCTGAAGAAAGCGGACATTGGATGCTCATCTTTAAATATGTTGCTGGATTCTGTTTGTTAGGCTTCACTTTATAATTTTTGCCTTGTTGCTCATAACTCAGTTAAGCCTAAAGTTTTCCTCTTTGTTTTAGTATTGTCAGATTTAGATGCTCCTGTTGTGCTCAGACGAAAAGTGACTCGGTAAACTTTTCACATTTCCGTATTGTGTTTACACAATGTAACGATGATCTCAATATTGGAAACTTTTAAAAAAATCATCAATACTATACCGCCACAGAATCATTGTGCCATATCCTTGTCACCTTCGCCTCTATTCCTGTGGCTTTGTTCAGGCTTGATGTTCTTTTAGTTAATCTTGGTAATTCCTCTTCCTGGCAAAGAATTAATTTCACAGATATTTTTAAACACATTAATGTGGATTTATTCTGAGTGTTGTCTTATAAAATGTGAAGTTTACGTTTGTGGTTAGAGACTCCTCATGTTTAGCTTTTCATCTCTATACTGTCTCTTCTTTTTCATTTATAGTTGCCAAGTATATCTGTATAATTGTGGTTGAGCTTTTCCCCCCAAAAGTGCCAGCTCTCACATGGATCTAAGTGGCTATAAAGTTCTTCTAGGGGAGGAGCGGGGAAAGAATTTGCAGCATGAATCAGGAGAGAAAGAAGCAATGGGCTGTTTCTCTGGCTGAGGGCTCAGTGAGCTCAACTTTGTTAGGTTTCATGGGGTGAGGACATTGACAATCTCCACAGATTATTGTGACAACATTGTTTATGTCTCACACAATCCTAAACCTCAAAGAAATCTGTCACTCTAAATATGGGATGCATTAGGATAAAGTCATAAATTGGTGCTAACACCATGCTTGTTCTGGACAATTAAGGACCTTTTCTTTACTATTATTATCCTCATCTGATGAAAATAAGAAGAGGAAATGAAAAACACTCCCCCCGCCCCCAACACCACCACCACAACATTGACTGTCAGAGCCATTCTCAGCAGTAATCAAAGGAGAGAAAGAGGAAAAATCACTAAGGTCAACCTTTAGGGACTTGGCATTCAACTCATAATGAAATGAAAAGGAGGAAAAAACACTGAAGGACAATATAATAGTAATAATAGCTTCAATATTGAGGGATTATTATCTACTGTGTCAGTCGAACTCCCCTAATAGGGAAAGACTTGAGAATTAAAATGCACTGGTTTTATTGAGAAAACCCTCTGACCTAGATGTCCTGACAATCCAGTTGCCCTAAAACCCATCTGCAGTGGATTATCTTCTGGCAAACATGATCGAACTCCCCTCTGAGCCAGGCACTTTGTTGGTAGCTGAGGGTGTCAACATGCGCAGAGCACGAACTCACAATATTATCTTCTCCTCAATGTGCTTCATTGAGGCCACACTGGTTCTTTGGTGTGAGTGTCCATTTCCGATGTATGTTGGCTACACTCAGCACCTTCAATCCATACCTCTGTGGTTAGCACTTGCCTTATTCCCGCTCCAGAGGATATGCCTGGTGTCTCATCTCAGCTGCTCCCCAACGTGCTCTTGACTTATTAGTCAAATTGGTTCATCACCAGCTAAGAGGGCTCTTGGTCACATCATCTTGATTACCCTCCATGCAGGACAGTATCTCTAACCTTTTCTCTAAACCTTAGTTTTCTCACCTCTCTTTGGAAGTTTGGAATATATTGTACATGGTTTTATGAGATAGTAATGGAGTAAGAATTGGAATTCTGCAAGCGCAAAATGTGTGGCTCCCTTCAGTTGGTAAAGTCTTGCCAGATAAGACACGGGCTGAGGATAATGTGCCCATGCAGTAATGGAGTCGTAATACCTTACTCCATCCCATGCAGACAGTGTGGTTTAAAGACTCAGGGGTACACAGAATGGAGAAGCATGGCGATGAGGATTCTGATCATGGATCTGTTTTTAACAATGGTGACATCGATTTGTGATTTCTATTTTCAAATTGTGATTTAATTTGTAGGAGTACAAATGTAGACATATTGCCTCTCCTCTGGCATGTGGGTTATCCACGACACAGTCTTCATACCTGTGGTCTCGGCGCAGTGGGCCTAACACAGAGAAGGAGCACTTCAAGCATGTAGACACCTATGAATGGAAGAAATGCTGACTTCAACCTGTAATATCTCTGAAGCATTCTATCTTTAATCCCAGAAATCTGGGGAAATGAGGACTTGAGATCTGTCTTATGAGAATGACCACACCCAACACACAGTTATTGAGATCAGGTGAGAAAATGATTGCGATAGCATGTTCTGATTGTGTATAAATTGCTGAGGAAATATGAGGGCCATTCATTACCTCATTTGCTGGCAATCATCCTAACTAGATCAGGGCTTCTAACTCCAAACTGATACGAACACCAGGCAGTTCTCTCTGCTGTATCTGGGCTGTAAATCTTTGAACTTCAGGCCTAAGTGGAATTCCTTCTCTCACGTTTTTAATGAAATCAAAATAAATACAATTACTGAACAGAAGCCAAAGATCACAGGAGGTTAGAAGTGGGGCAAGGATATAGTCAATACTGTTTTTTTGCGTTCTGGCACTGTTTTCTTGGTGAATATTTCATTAATGGGGGGCTACAAGGGGGCAGGAGGGGCCCTTCTTTGCTCCTGATGGATGTCTGCTACTGATTAAACCAGAGCTGTGGTAGCTGTGTGATGCCCAGGAAACTGCAGACCTTAATAAGGAAACACAGTCCAGTAGAATGTGAGAGACTGAAACCAGAAGATATTAAAATGCCCCCAAGTAAGAGTTTTTTCCAAAAAGTAGACATTTGCTCTCAAAATCATGTCTAGGAATACACAAATATTCACCCACCTTTCTGTATTCTGTCCGTGCATGCACAAGACCTTGAAACTCATTTTTTTTTCCTTTAACCCAAGTGAAAGTAAATACAAGAATGAGCAGTTTACTCTAATGGAAGATCTGTTCTTGAAGACTGGACTTCCAATTAATACTCTGGTCAGTGATTAAATCTGCCATTGATTCCCCATCCAGGAACTAAAGGTATTTGGTAAGGGCTGTACCAGTATTGCATTTTCCACAGAATAGTTTTGGCTCCTAAACCAAAAAGAGCAAGACCTCTGATAACACAGAAAATCAGTAATTATCCAGAGTCTGTTTCAGTAATAAATCTCACTTTCTTGGAGAAACTGTCTTGTTAGACCACAAGTAATTTGTGCTGCTATTTATCCTCATTTACTCCCATTAAGCCATATTATGTATTCAGGATACATAATGGAGAAGAGTTGGCTTCTCCTCCCAGTGGTCTCAATCAATATCTAATTCAGTTGCAACTAGGTATAGTGAGTGCCCCAGATGACAGAGAAATTCAAAGTAAAGCTCACAAATCCCGTATGTGATTCTCTAATGCAAGTATGCTTGTGTTTCGTTTATACTCAGATCAATACTCTTTGGCCTTGAAATATTAACTCTTACTCATAATTTCTCATCAAGGCAGGGGATGATGTCATTCTAAAAGAAAAAAGAAAAATAGAATGAGTTCAGCTAATATTTGTCAACAGAATTGCAAACTTCAAGCTGCTGCCATCTTTGAAATTGCTATTCCTCTCCCCAAACACATAACCAATCAGCAGCCCAATGGTGGAGCTCGACTCATTGTTTCCAGTGAGATCAGGGTGGTCTTTCGATCTCAAAGGAGGCAGAGGCGCCTTCTGTTTGTCTACATCTTACTTAGATTTACCTTTGGGAACATGTGGATGTGGAGAAGTCTTTAAATGCTTCCTCTGTGAGCTGTCGAAAAGATTGCTCTAACTTCTCAGGTCATTCTGTCTGGTGTGTCCAAATCGGTGCAGCAGAGTGAGAAGGATATTATGTCCTGATCACACCATGGAAACCTTTTCCTTCTGTGCCTCACCAAGAGAACAGTTTCAGGACAACTTGACTTAAATGGGTGTCCTGAGGCATATTTGTCCACTTCAGCCACACTGTAACGGGCACAACTACTGAAAGATGATGAGTCAAGGTCACTAGGAGCCCAAGATTGCCTCAGTGGGTCAGATTGATATTTATAGGCCATATATCTAATTCTGGACTGATGATTTGCTAATGGGGAGTTCTGGATCTCTGCAGCTTTCTCTATGGGCTTTGCTCACAAAGAGAAATGGTAACACAGATATACATAGGAAACCAGCTTCTAAAAGTGGCTCAAAAATTCTCCTTTTTTTTTTTTTTAATTTAAAAGATCTTAGAGCCAACAGAGAGTGAGTTTCTTTGTAAGGAAGAATAAGTATGCATTAAATAAATGCATATTGAGTTTCTTTGAAGGATACTGTGAAGGAGAATGCTTGGCTGGCCACCTGGAAATACATACATTTTGAATTTGGTTCCCTTGAGCAATGCATTCAGCTTAGACCGCCTTTCTTAATTAATAACAGAACTGTTCTTTTTGAGAAATGAGGTAACTATGACACCAAATAAGAACTACAACTGAGTTGTTGCATTTTTACATGCCCTGTGTAACATTCCTACTTGAGACAGAGGCAAAAAGGTGGCCAGAAAGCAATTATGGGAACAGTTGATGGAAATAAGAAGTTGGGGGCAGAAAGAACATGGAAAGCAAAGGTTGCTAACTAGTTTTATTTGGCCTCACATGGTGCCCAGTGTTTAAAGAGATATGGTTTTACAAATAATTACCAATATTTGAAAACCAGGCAGACTCACATAAAAATCCAAACTCCTGCCATCTCATGGAAGAACACCTGGCTTTCATTCCAGTGCGGCACCTGTCAGAGATGTACTGTCCCCTTAGCTAGCTCACACCCACTAGCTTCCTACCTGTAGGCATTGGAGTCTCAAACCTCTTTCTGCTGATCTTTACCGCCCACTGCTGTTACACACTTGGCTCAAAACCATGCTCACATCAAGTGTATTACATTAATGAAAGAATCCTCTAGGAGAGTATCAGAAATGTGCAAAGATATATTCTCAGACTATGAGAATCAGAGAGTGCTGCCTGAATTCAAATCACAGGTGCCTTGTATTAAAATGACCTGTTTACATAAATACATGTCCCTCAAGATTCTAAACCACCCAAGGCAGGCACCACTTACTGCACCCCACACGAGACAATGACTTTTATGTGTAAATCCTCCTGGTCAGTGCTGTTTTTAGAGACTGAGGCCACTGCTCTACCCTTAACTCTTAGTTTTAATTTTTAAAGAAACACGTAGAAATTCATTCCATCCTAATGTTTGGAAAAGCCCATCACAAGCTGAGAGTTGGTTTAGAATTATTTAAACTATCCCCCAGTCTCTCCCTACAGAAGGGACCAAACCTCAAAGCCCTAAAGGTGTTTGAAAACTCGAGTAATTTGTAATGTCACTTTGTGCATAATCCATTTTATTTAGGGAATAAAAATGCTAAGTCTGGTTAAATTCTTGGAAATTATACCCGCACCAAAACCAAATCGGTTTTCTCAGATAGTAATCTCACATTATTAACTTATTAAAGGCTTTTAGCTTAAACTAGTTTGTAATTATTAAATGTTATGCAATAAAATTCTGGAAATTTTTATCTTACCTTGTTTTACTTTTTTTTGTGTGTGTGTGTCTTTTATATCTTTGTCAGTGTTTGAAAGAGAGAAGAAATATGGACTCTGCTCCATAATAAATGGGTCTACCCTGGGGCACAGCACATTGCACCCTATGATCTAATTAATCATTAATCACTGAAGTAGATGGTCAAGGGCAGCACAGTAATGAAATTCAATCCCCATTTCATAGACGAGGAGACCAAGGCGGCAGGAGGTTAAGTGATTTTTGAAGAGCACACAGCAAGAGCATGGTGGAGCAGGGTTGGCCACCACCCCGAGCTGTCCTGGTGCTCCATGAGGCTCCTCCTAGAGAAGCGGGGACCTGACAGAGGGCCTAGTTGGGGGCCCTGGACTCAGGTTTCCTACTGAAACCCACCTGCCCACCTTCAAAACATCTCCCAATTCACAGATTGTAACTTCACCTAAGGAGCATCTCTGAGTCCTGTTTCCTTCTTTTTCAGAGAGTGATAACAATCACAATCAGGTTTGTGGTGAGGTTGGTTCACTTAGAATTCACATATGGGGTCACTTGGGGACTCCGTTGGTTAAGTTCCCACTTGGGCTCAGGTCATGATCTCACAGTTCGTGAGTTCGAACCCCGCATGGGGCTCTCTGCTGTCACCACAGAGCCCTCTTTGGATCCTTTGTCCCTCTCTCTCTCTCTGCCCCTCCCTTGCTTCTGTTCTCTCTCTGTCTCAAAAATAAATAAACGTTAAAAAAATTTACATATGAAGAATCTCTGGCACGTTACGCACATCCAGTAGTGTTGTCTCCCTTTGACCCTACAACTCACCCAAGGTACAGAAAATTATTCTTTCCTCCCATTCTTGGATTGAGAAACCCTGCGTGCACCATGCCACCCATCAGGGGGCCAGCCTAGGCTCTCCACAGGTCTGGAAGGGCCTGTGAGATTTCACCCGTACCTTGTTATCTATGCCATTAGCACCCTTTTAGGAGGCTGAGCAATTGTTATCATTCTAAACATCATCTCCCCCAATCCCTTACCACAAATACTTGCTATTTACAAGTGTACTCCGGGCCTCCACATATTTATAAGTGTTTACTTCCTTTCTAAAGAGGGCTCTCGGGGCGCCCGGGTGGCTTAGTCGGTTAAGCGTCCGGCTTTCACTCAGGTCATGATCTCGCGGTTCATGGGTTCGAGCCCCGCGTCGGGCTCTGTGCTGACTGCCAGCTCAGAGCCTGGAGCCTCTTTCAGAGTCTGTGACTCCCTCTCTCTCTGACCCTCCCCTGCTCATGCTGTCTCTCTCTCTCTCTCCTAGAAATAAATAAAAAACATTTAAAAAAATAATAAAGAGGCCTCTCTATGTAGCAGATAAACAGCGTAAGCATTCTACTCATTAATGAAATATTGCCTTGCAAAGAACAACACATGTCACCATTTGTCCCAAACTAAACAGGAATTTCCTTTCAAAATTATTCATAATGGTGAATTAGTAATTGTGGATCAATGATATTTGGTGTTGGATATTAAAAAGAGAGAGAGTGAATTAGTAAAGGGTAAGGAGACAGTGACCCATAGTCTAAACCCCACACAACCACGAAGATCAGAAAGCCTGAATGGCCTGTGTCAGGGGGCCAGGCATCCCTGTTCCCTACCCCACACAGGGAAGTCACGCTTTATTTCTCTTCCTTCTCCCTGCAGCCACAATGTCCTGCGTACCACATGTCCTTCAGCCCTATGCAGGGCTGTCTCCTTTCTCTCCCTCCCCTGGGTCCGGCTGCATGCCAGCCCTCAGCACCCATCCCATGCTTGAACTGTGCTAACGACCTTCTAGCTCATTCCCCTGCTTTCATTTTTATCCACTTCCTGTCCATCCTCCACACAGAGGCAGAACGTCTTCTGAAGTGCAGTTGTTACCCTGTCCTTGCTCTACTTAAAATTCTTAGATTCCCCTGGGCCCATGAGGAAGAGGAACACATAATGTTCTCCCAGAGAAGGGCCTGTCTCCCTCTGCGGCTCTAGCTCCTCCAGCGGCCATTTCTAACCTCCACTAACTGCTCATTTTCCCCTGAGCCTAGAAAATTGGGCCCTGATCCAGCACCCTGTTGCCCTGCTCCATTTACCCTCCCACAGCCCCCCATTGAGCTTCTGGAGAATTCCCCTCCCCAAGCCTGATGTCTATTTCTGGTGCCTGTACCCACCCGGCTCCCCTCAGCAACTAGGTCTCTAAATGCTCATCTCCACCAGCCTGCTGGTCCAGTGTTCTGGGGCTTGACCGCCATGACTCTTCATTCTTCCTTATCCCCCTGAGGACTTAAGACCACAATGGCAACTGAAGATTTATTATGTACAGAAAGTTCTGGTCTTTGATTTGGCCTCCCACATCCTCTCTGTCTTACCTCCTTCTACAACTCCTGTCGGATGTACACTGCAACTTCTTATTCTCTATATTCCCTAAACTGTGGTTTATATTCTCTATCTCCAGACGGTTTCCCCAGGTCCATCATCCAAGCATTCATTCTTTCTTCAGGCCAATGTAACTCGCTGGCACATTATTTTCTTGTTTAGCTCAATTACTGTATTTTTATTTTGGGAAGTTCATTTACTCAGCGTTGTCTTGTTTTGTTTTTCCCCAGAATCTGCTATTTCATTTGAGATTCTGATCATTCTTTCATCTCTCGAATATTAAGATAGGCTTATTTTTAGCCTCTTTCAAACAGCTTGACTATTCCACATTCTTATGCCTTGTTTTCATGTTTGTCATGTCTTCTCAATCCTTCTCACAGTTGATAGCTTTCTCATACAGTTCCAACATCTGTTTGAAAGTGGACCTTCCATGGAATTTGTTTTTCTGCAGGTGCTCTGGGCACTCTGGACTGGGGAGAGATCCTGACAGAGCGGTTTGCCTTTGCTCCTGTAAGATACCTGTTTTGTGTGGGGCTCAGCCTGTTGATAGTGATGCGAGGCTAGAACTGCCTGGGGACACTCACCAGGATGCTCACGCTCTTGTGGCTGAGCCCCCCACAGACATTTCCTCAACCAGAGCCCATGTTGAGGGTGGACCTGATCTCACGGTTTTTATGATTGCAAGATGAACACCAGTGACCATCCTCAGGGAACTTTGGAAAGACAGGTTTATTTTCTTACTCACAGGTCTTAGAGGGTACATGGCAGGCCTGGGGCCACAAGTGAGGCTATGGGTAGAAATAGAGGGAAAGAGAGCATGGGCCTGGGGTTCTGTCTTTATTGGAGTCAAGAGTAGAGCGGGGAGGGGGGGGCGCGCGCTTCATAGGTTCACTCTTTAATGTTGAATTTAAGACATAAGCATGGGAAGTAAAGAGTGAGAAGGGAAAAACAGGGTTGCTCAAGCAGTTGGTTATCTTGGTCACTCAAAGCTGTCTATAAGAGGGCTTCATGGGCAGCGTCGCCTGGCTCCTTATCAGCTGTAGTTGGCAGTGTGTTTATTCCAGATGGATGTCTTAGAAATGAATGTCTCTGCAGTCCGAAGTTTGATGTTAGTCACTTATTCTATTAAAATAAGAAACTGATGGTCAGGAGCTTAAACGACAGCATCTGGCTTGGCCCACTGTCACACTCACTTCTGAGGCATCCCCATACCACGTGGGGACATACACTTGAACTCCATCCCACTCCCGTGCATGGCATGAACTTCGCATTTGATCCCTTGCAGGTTACTTTCCTTTCTACTCAGAGTCCCAAGTGAACATTAGGGTTCCTTATTGCTTCCATGTTTGAAGTTTCCCTTTATGGAATGACAGCCCTTTCAGACTTCCAGCTCTTTCTAGACCATTCCAGATCCAACCTCCAGCCTTCCACAAGTCTTCTGTTCCTTCTCCCATCCCCTGGTAGGGCACACAGGCCCCAATCCAGCCACGAGGATCTCTATCCGGATTCCAGTCCACCGCTGGCTGAAGAATCTGACCACACCTTACTTTTCTAGCCATTGGTTTCCATTTCATTTCTGGCAAGTGGGAATTTTTCTTTCTTTCTTTCTACTAAGTTCAGCTACGTGTCTAAAAAGACTTTGTTTGGGTTACACTTATCCAGTATTTTTCTGCTTTTATAACTGGAAAGGTGTTCCACACATTTGCTCCATTCTCTTGTTTTATGAACTAGAATCTTCCCTCTGGGCTCTGCAGGTCTTGAATTAGGGCATGTGGTTTATTCAGCATTCAGCAAGTGCCTGCGATGCATGGAATACTTAGACTTTGACTACTGAATAAATAAAACCTGAGATGAATCTCACCTTCTCCATTTAGCAACTGGATCTTAGAAAATCCATGAAATCCTGTAGGCCTTAGTTTCTTCATTGTCAAACCAAACAAAAATAATCCCTCCCCTGTTGTCTCACACAAAGAATGGATTGTGAAAGCCAATGCAATAATATTATGAAAGACATTTGAAAAATCATAAGCTCTGGTTAAGTGAAAGATGCTAAGGAAAAATAATACTCTATGAAGCAATTATTCATTCACTTCTTTCTCACCAGGACAGGGAGAAGGAGAGAGAACTGGGTTCCTCTGGTCTCTGCGAGTTGGCATCAGACTCCTAAAGTGACATCAGCAAAGCAGGACAGAAAGTTCTACAATTCTCAGCACATTTTCCCTCAGATATAGACTCTTCTTCTGTGGTGTTGTATTTGACTATTTCATGCAATAAAGTTTGAAGTTCTCCCTTTAAACTTGGCTTTGCTGTTTGTCCGGTCTTTGTCCAGTGCTTGGAGAAATGGGAATAAGAGGGGCAATTGCTTCCCTCGTGGCACTGGCGCTGATCAGTAGTTCTCTCTCGGACTTATGCTTTTTTGTTTCCATCTGTCTAATGGTTTCCTTTGCAAATACTCATTGAATGCCAGCCATGTAACGGTAATGACGGGAGGTGTGTTTTCCCTTCCACTGGGCTTACAGGTACTTATTGTGTGGGAAGAAATTCGAGCCTAATCATCTGACGGATTTGCCGTAAGAGTATTTTCCCCCTGGATTCGCATGTTCTAGATCTAATCCAGTGCTTTTCACCATGGGAAACCAAACTCCTCTCCAAAAGCCTGCCCACCTTTTACCTTACCCACCCCTCCTCTCTTGTGCATGCATGAGTTATCCATTACAGTGTTCTACAATATCTCTGAAATTGATCAAAAGCCTCACTAGGTCCTGAAAATACTGTGATTTCCTGACCCAGGGCCTTTGCAATGCTGTTCCTGCTACTGCAAACTCAGCTTCTCTCTTTTTTTTTTTATTTTATTTTTATTTTTTTAATTTTTTTTCCCAGCCTTTGTTTTTATTTATTTTTTTTACAAGCAGTTTATTGTCAAATTAGCTTCCACATAACACTCAGTGCTCATCCCCACAAGTGTCCTCCTCCATGCCCATCCCCCCTTCCCCCCACATCCATCAGTCCTCAGTTTTTGTCAGCATTCAAGAGTCTCTCATGGTTTGCCTCTCTCCCTTTCCCCCACCATTTCCCCCCTTCTTCTCCCCCTTGTTCCTCCGTCAAGTTCCTCCTAATCCTCCTATACGTGCAAACATATGATATTTGTCCTTCTCTGCCTGACTTATTTCGCTCAGCATAACACCCTCAAGGTCCATCCATGTCGGCTTCTCTCTTGAAGCCTTGTCTGACTGCAAGGCTGAGCTCATGCACCTCGCCATCATCTGCAATCCCCGTTTAGGTGAGCTGGTGTTCTAATTTCAACAGACACGCTGCCTGTGCCTCCCTTACAGCTCTTCCCAGGCTCTGGAAGATACTGCTTTCATTGAGGTGATGGTCTTCTCCTCAGGTAGGAGGTTTATGTGAATTGTGCCTCTCTTTCATACTTACCTTGGCACTCCCATAGTATCAACCATGGTATCTCACCTAAAATTGGTGCCTAATAAGTGTGTGTGGATATTGGTTTAATTTGGATGAATAAGTGGTAAGTTTTCAATGCAAAAAGATAATCTACTCATAACCTACAACAACACCTCAAGCGATAAAGAAAGTTAAATCAAATAGAAACTTTGCATTACTCAGTTCTACAAACTGGTAAGAAGTGCTACGTTTTTTCATTTTATTTTATTTTTTTTAACCCAAGAGATAGAGTGCAAGTGGGGGAGAGGGGTAGAGACAGAGAGAGAGAGATAGAAAGAGGGAGAAGGAGAGAAAGACAGAGAGACAGAGAGACAAAGAGAGAGAGAACCTTAAGCAGGCTCCACACTCAGCACAGAGCTGGACTCAGAGCTCAATCCCACAACCCTGGGATCATGACCTGGGCTGAAATCAAGAATTGGATGCTCAACCAACTGAACCACCCATGTGCCCCAGTAATTTATTTCTTTAAAAGAAATTTCTGAATCATGAGAATATCTTAGAAACTTCTGAGCCCATTACTTTGAATCCAGGGCTCTAAGAAAATGTATCCATAGGCTCTATACTTTGTCCCTGGGGTATCATTTTTTCCTAGTGGGCACACAAATTAAAGCACAGAAAAAGAAATGTCATGGGGGCAGACACATTTTTATGTCTCAGTCAGAGACAGAAATAGAATTGAAGCATTTGTGTCTCACCCTTTGACAATGGCATACACTGCTTTTGCACAGGATTATCATCAGCTATGAAGTACCAAGGACATAGTTCTTGGTTGACTGTGAACAATAAAGCATTTCAGATTAGTGTGGGAGAGGAAACAACATGGATATGATGACAAATGTACATTCGTTCATTTATTTATTGCTTCTCAAATATCTCTTATGAATCACAGTACATCTGGGTGGGGTGTGAATGGATAGGAAATAGGTGTTCTTAGCAAAGACTTCAGAAGACCCTGATGCAGGCAGTCCTCGGGGTACCCTTAATGAAATTGAATTAGATGTGTGCGGTTCAATGAGGAGTGAGCCAGAATCCATTCCTTATTTTGCAACTGTTTTTTTTAACTATAAAAAATATCTTGCATATTGTTCCCTAGCAGAACACATTGAGGCACTTATTATCTTCATTCTTTGTACAGCTGCAGAGTACCTCATATTTTTTAGCCAGTTTCATGTTGATGAATATTTAGATTGTTTCCAAACATTTGCTAGTTATAAAAATTTTAAAAAGACCGCAATGATATTCTTACACACACATTATTTCACACATGTGCCAAATATATCTTTAGGAAGAGTTCTTAGAAGTAGGTTCATAAGTCAAATGACATGTGTATTTCACATTTTGATAGATATTGCCAAATTATCCTCCATAAAGACTGTAGCTGATATTCTAGTTTTTAAACATTATGTATTTACTGCCTCCAATGAGCAAGGATAGACTTATATTTTCTTTCCCTTTCTATTCTTTTTGCTAAGCACTTTTTTTTTAATTGCCTTATTGCCGTGGATAGGAGGACCTCCTTAGCAATGTTAAATAGAACTGGTAAGAACAGACCTCTTTCCTCATTAAATATCTTAGCCCCTTTTTATACTGAAGAAGTTCCCTTATACTCTATTTTGCTGAGAGTTCATTCTCCAAATCTTAAGTGAGTGTTGAATTTTGTCACATCTTTTTCTGATATCTATTAGGATAACTATCTGTATTTCCTCTTATTCTGTTAATGTGCTGAATTACATGGATGAATTGTTAAATATTAAACCAAGATGCATTCGTAGGAGAAACCGTACATGATCATAATGATTATCTTTTAAAATGTTGTTTGATTCATTTTGTTCATTTTTGCTAAAATTGTGTGTTTATGTTCTTAAAAGACATTATAGTTTCCTTTTCTTGTAATATCTATTTAGTTTTGGTATTGAGGGTATATTGACTTTAATACAGGAAGAGTTTCCACATTCATTCTTTGAGAGAATTCATGTAAGATTGATATTTTTTTTTCTTAAATGTTTGATAGTAATAGAATTTATCAGTGAAATCTATCTAGACCTGGAGATTTCATTGCATATTTTTTTTTTGCTAATAAATCCAATTCCTTTAATAGATATAAAGGTATTCAGATTTCCTATTTTATTTCTCATAAGTTTTACTAAAGATGTATTTTTTATAGAATTTGTCCATTTCATCTTAGTTATCAAATTTAATGGTATAATATTATTCATTGGGTTCTTTTACTATCCTTTTGATGGTTTTTAGAATGTGTAGTAATAATATTTCTGTATTATTCCTGATATTGGCAATTTGTATTTTCTCTTTTTTTCTAGATCAATTTTTCCAGAGGTTTACCATTTCTATTAATCCTGTCAAAGCACAAACTCTGGGCTTTGCTAATTTTCTCTACTATATTTCTATTATTTTTTAATTTCTGCTCTTTATTTCTTCTTTCCTTCTAACCCTTTAGGTACTTTGCACTTCCTTTTCTATATTATTAAGACAGAAGCTCAGGCAACTGATTTGATATCTATCTTCTTTTCTAACAAATATTTAAAACTCTAAATATGCCTTCTTTGCATCTCACAAAATTTTTATATGTGGCATTTTCATTGTTGTAGAAGTTAAAACAGTTCCTAATTTCCCTTGTGATTTCTTCATTAACTCATAAGCTGCTTAGAAGCTTTCTTTTTGGTTGTCTAGTATTTGGAGATTTTGAAATTTTCTTCTATCTAATTTATTTTGTGATCAACTATTTATCGTTTCAATTCTTATAAATTGATTGGTACCCATAGGCCCAAATATGGCTTCTCTTAATCGATGTTCCATGTGTACTTTAAGAGACTATGTATTCTGAAATTGTTAGATGTAGCATTCTGTGAAAGGCCATTAAATCAAGTATATGGATCGTGTTTTTCAAGCTGCTGGCAATATCTTAGTGATATTTTCTCTCCTCGTTTTGAGTGTACCCAATGTTGAAAAATGCCCTACTATGAGTGTGAATCTCTGTATTACTCTCCTAATTCTTGCAGTTTTGCTTCAAGTGCTTTGAAACTCTTAGGCACGAGTTTAATATGAATATTAATGATTGTAAGGTCTTCCTGATAATTGGATGGAATTGATCATTTTGTTATTATAAAATATTCCTTCTGGGAAGTACTTCTAGGGCGGTGGAGTAAGTATCTCCTAAAATACGCCTCTCTATAAAATCAACTATAATATTGTCAAAGTTAACTTTTTCAGAACTCCAGAACAGCAAGCTTTGGGGCATTTTAACTTGCCATATTCCCACCATTTTTTTTTCTTTTTTTAATGTTTATTAAAATTTAATGTTCTTGAGGTGAGGGAAAGAGAGATTCAAACACTGAGGAACATCAACCGAGTGGGAGACAACAGTTACGGATCATTATGTGGAAGAAGGAGGCTTGAAACTATCCAAAAAACATTTATTCAAGGAAAATGTAAATGAATCCTAGTAAGAACAGCAAGCTTTGGGGCATTTTCACTTGCCATATTCCCACCATATTTTTTTCTTTTTTTAATGTTTATTTGTGTATTCTGAGAGAGAGAGAGAGAGAGAGAGAGAGAATCCCAAGCAGGCTCCAAGCTGTGAGCACAAAGCTTGATGCGGAGCTCTATCCCATGATCCACAAGATCATGACCTGAGCCAAAATCAAGAGTCGGACACCCAATCGACTGAGTTACCCCAGGGCCCCAAATATTCTCATTCTCCTATACTTCACTCCCTGGTAGCCTTAAAAACCAGTGGACTCAGAACCATCACAGATGTAAAACACAAGAGCCTAGGAAGGGCAGAAGGGTTTGTACCTCCCCTCAAAGCCTCATCCTGAAAGAATTGTCACTGTTTTACCTGTCTGGCAGCTCCCTGAAAAAGCCCTAATAACAAGACTTATCTTTATTTGACCGGATTTCAAGCTTGCTCAGTGAAGAGAATCCTAACTCCAGGGCATTTGTTGAAAAATCAGCTGCAATTGTTTAACATCCAAGTGGACTGAGGCCATGGTGATAATTGGGCTAACACAGACTGACCAAAACAAAAAAAAAATTTTTTGAGGAAATCTAGGGAATGAGATTGGAAAAGCTCAGACATATTTCTGGGACTCTAGAAGATTCTAAGTTCTAGTTTTTATGTTGGATAGTGCTCATTGGTGCTTATCACATTATCAAAAATGTGTTACTAGTGAAATCCATAAATATATGAAGAAAATCAGGCCATGAATTGACCAATGATAATAGTATCGTGAATCAAAAATGATGTTGTGTGCTTGAGGTGAGGGAAAGAGAGATTCAAACACTGAGGAACATCAACCGAGTGGGAGACAACAGCTACGGATCATTATATGGAAGAAAAGGCATAGTTTAAAGTTTGTTCCTGTCTGGTGTGGCCAAGTCCAGCTTGCCATAAAATGTTACAAAGGTTGTCAATAAGGGCAGTGCCCTCAGAGCCCAGGCTGGAGCAGACTCAGCACAGAGAGCCACCCATCTCCACCTGTCTGTTCATACTCCCCATCCAGTTCCCTGGATTTGTGAGTTGAGTTTCAGGTCGGTCTGCTCTTCCTTCCTGCCACTTCGGCTCTCTGCATATGTGTTTATGATGTAGACTTGCTGTTTGTTGTTGTTCTGACCACACTTTTGCCCTGTATTTCAACTCAAGACAGTCTTATTTCCCCTGAGTTACACAGCTCACCCAGCATTGACTCATCTCAGGAACACTCAGTGTCCTGCTCTCTGACCCTACTTCCTACTCAGTCCGCAGATGAAGAACACAAACATATGTTTCAGTCAGTCTTAAGGATGAAATGAGGTGCTAAATGCCACTTGAGATGAACATTTTACTTATGCTCTTGGACACAATGAGAGACGCATAATTGAATAAGAACACTGATCTCCAATGACCACACTGCTTGACTAAGACAGGTGATAGCTCTGGACAACAGAGGAGCCATGGCATTAAGCTGAGAGGGGCCTTGGCCCATCCAAATGAGCATCACTTTCTGGGAGGAGAGGAAGTGTAGAGGGTTTGCAAACCCAGAATCTGGAGCCAGCCCACCCAACTTTGAATCCTGACCCTGCCATTTACTAGCTGTGTGACCATACCAGCAAGTTATATGCCCCTGTGTTCTTTAGTCCCCGTGTCTAACAGATGTTGATGATAACAATTCATGGGGTTGGTGTAAGAGTTACAAAGGTCAGAAGTTAACATACACAGCACCCTCAAAACAGTACGAAGTAAGTGCTACATATGCATTTGCTTTATAATTGCTAGTTCTCTATATTCCCACTCGTCTATATGTCAGGAAGAGGGTGGTTGGTTCTGTGGATCTTTGCTGCTCTCTTGAAGCTCATCTCCTGGTTTCTTAAATTTGATTGTGTTTGTAGCCACTGCTGGATCTGGCAAGAAATGTGATTTGGAGAGAAACTTTGCCCTTCCTTTATGTTCTCTGTGCTGCCCCTTCTGAATGCTTCATGGGCAGAACTGACAGCAGACTCCATAAAAGAGGTTCTATCCAGTCTTCTCATGGCTTCTCCATGAGCTTGTTTGTGGGAGTAGAAGATGCTGAGTTTTCACAGAGTAACACCTGAGCTGCCTCAAATCATGCCCAATGGCTGGCTTTGGACCAGTTGTGGAGAAATCAGACCTCAGATGTGAAACCAGCCAGATCCCCCACTACTGTCCTCACACACTTCAGAGGATCAGAAAACGATCAACAATGTTAAGCATCCCAAAATGTCTGATAAGCCTCTACAATAAGCTAGGGAGAAATAAAACTGAGATCCATCCAAAGATATCTGGCTTGAGAAAAATAGCGTAGAGTGTTTTTTAAAACATCTGGTTCTTGATAGATAACAGGATTTCGCCAACCAGTTCTCCCCTGCTAAAGCCCTGAAGTCCATTCTATGTGGTTCCGATTCCTTTTCCCTTGCCTCTGTCAAAGGTTACATAACGGCCATGGGATTATTCTATGTCCACAAAACTTTGGCTCTCTTCTGCCCCCATGCCATGGCAATTCTCCCAAGTGGGCTGTGTAACATGGCCCAACCCCACTCACCCAGCTCAAGTGGATGTTTGCCCAAGGTCAGCCATATTCCCAGCCAGGGCAGTTTCACAATGGACGGTGTCATGGCCTCCCACAAGTACTCCCCAGGCTCTCTCTCTGAGAGTCCCTTGATACACTCTGGGTGCTTGGCAAGTATGAAACCACAAACAGAACTGGAGTTCACAGACATGGTCAGCTCAAAGGGGATTTCCTCAATGTGCATTCTTTTCTGAGAACCTCATTGATTGTTCTCTTGAGGCTGATTGTGGAAAAAAACTCTGAACTCACACCATTTTGGTAGATTAAGGGCCTCATTTAGGGGAAATTAGGATTAAAAAAGAGCTGAGATGAGGTAGGTCAGATGTCCTACAATTGTAAGTCCTCTGAGACAGCTCTGGGGTTGCAGGAAAAGAACATATTTTAGAGGAAAAAATGACAACCAGGTCACTGGCTTCCAGTGACAGGGTCCATAAAGTGATACAACTAATAGCTCTGTACTGAGTGCCTTGGAGACCTATAATCAGGATGCCCATATTTAATTACAATTACAAATAAAGTAATGCATGCACATGATTAAAAATCAAAGCCCTGTCCCCTCCTATAAAGTGGCTTAAAAGAAAAGAAAAAATGTATTTCTTGTCGTGTTCTACTCTCTGAGGACAGTCGGGTTCTGGAGGTTGCCACCATTTATAAACTGAGTTTGGAACTGTTTCTCCCTCTTCTATTTTCTGAGGGAAAAATGCTTTAAATTGGCATTATTTCTTCTTTAAATGTTCTTTAGAATTTGCCAGTGAAACCATCTGGACTAGACATCTCTTTTTGAAAAGAGTTTTAACTATAATGTCAATTTGTTTTATAGTGGTTATGTATTTAATTTTGAGTCTGTCTTGGTAATTTATGGTTTTTAGAAATTTGTCCATTTCTTTTAAGGTGTCATATTTATGACCATAATGCTGTTTATAATACTCCCTTATTATTCTTTTCATGTCCACAGGATCTATAGTAATACCCCTTCTTTCATTCCTGATATTGATAATTTGACTCTTCTCTCCTTTATCTTTGTCCATTTTTCTAGAGGTTTGTCTTTTAAAGAACCAGCTTTTGGTTTTATCAATTCTTCTCTATTGCTTTTCTGTTTTAAATCTATTTGATTTTTTATCCTACCTTTATTATTTTGTTTCTTCTGCTGCTTTGTCATTCTTTTGCTTGTCTTCTTATAGAGACTTGAGATGAAAGCTCAGAATATTTATTTGAAACTTTTCTTTTTTAACATAAGCACTTAATTCCATAAATTTTGCTGATAACATTTCTTTACCTTATTCCACAAATGTTATATGTTGTATTTTCATTTTTGCTCAGGTCAAATAATCTACTTTCCCCTGAAATGTGTTTTCTGCTGGTTCAGGTGGACAATTTCATGAAGGTCAATTAGATCCCTTTGGTTGATGGTGTTTATCAGTTCTTCTATATCCTTGATGATTTTCTATCTGCTAGTTCTATTATTAGTGACACAATGTTGAAATCTCCAACTAAGATTGTGGGTTTGTTTACTAATCCTTTAGTTCTTCCAGCTTTTGCATTATGTGTTTTGAATCTTTGACTTTAGTTTTTACACAGTTATTGTTGTTAAGTCTTCACAAAGAACTATCTTTTATCATTATATATTTTCCTTCTTTGTCCCTGGTAATTTTCTTTGCTCTGAAGTCTACTTTGATATTAATATAGCTATTTCAGGGTTAGTATAGTGTTTACATAGTGTATGTTTTTCCATCCTTTAACTTTTAACGTACCTATGTCATTATCATTTAGACAACATATAGCTGTGCCATGTGTTTGTTTATCCATTCTGACAATCTCTGTTTCTTAATCGGTGTGTCTAGACCATTTACATTTAATGTAATTATTTATATGTTTAGATTTAAGTCTACCACTTTATAATTGATTTTTGCTTATTATGTCAGTTTTTAATTTTTTTGTTTCCTTTTCCCTGCCTTCTTTTGGGAATATTCAGACACTTTTTACTATTCTATTCTTATTTACTTGTATAAATGACTATACTTCTCTGTGTATATTTCTTTCCTTGCATTTAATTTGTCTGTCTTAGTGATTGCTCTTGGGACTTTGATAAACATGTTTAACTTTAAAAAATCTAGAGTCAATGTTTTATAACCTCAAGTGGGATATATAGGCCTTACTATTATACAGGTCCTTTTTCCTTCTCCCTTCTATGTTGTAGTTTTCTGAAGTATTACATATTATCCGAAGTATTATATATGTGTTTAAAACTTCACCAGACAATGTTATAATATTTCTTATAATATTTGCTTTCCATTTTATCCAAATATTTACCATTGCTATTGCTTTTCTTTCATTCCTGATATTTCAGGTTTCCCTCTAATATAATTTCCCTTCTGCCAAAAGAAATTACTATAGCAATTCTTTTAGAACCAATCTGCTGTCTTTCATCTCTCTTATTGGGTAAGCCTATTTTATTTGCAGGATTATGAATATAGGTTGCCAGAATGGACACATTAGCCACTCATGCCTTCCTGTGAAGTCAGAGCAAATTTAACAAGCTCCCCGAAACAATATGAGGTATGCTGGTACTGAGGTTTTTACACTCTGGTTCACGTAGGTAAGTTAATGATTATTACACTTTCTTTCATATTCAGTCAAGACTTCTAGAATTTTTAGGCTTTCATTCATCCTGCCTTGATCAAGAAAACACACACACTCAACTCGTCATGCCTAGTGAATTATATTTAGCAAAGAGCTTCTCTTATCAAATACATGGGTTCAGTTATTGCCTGGATCTGACTCTTCCTTTCATAATTCCCCACCCTCAATCCACACATCCGAGATTGGGAGTAATTTTACGGAGGAGATGGCAAAGAGGATTTGCATTATCCAGCCTCAACATGATAAAAACAAAACAAAACAAAAAGCTATCAGCTATTTCTATTTGCTTTTTTGGGATATGCTCTCAACTCCAGAGCCATTAATCATCCCTTCCCATGGGAGTCAATCCTTCTTGATCTTTTTTCTTTCCTCCTGGATTTGTATGTGTAGGAACATCAAACTCCTCCCTTCCCCATTTATTAAACAGAGTTTTTCTCTTCCTCGTGGAAACTAGGCACCAGCCCAAAACCCAGGTCCTTAAAGCGTGTTTCTATCCCCTCAATGGGCTTATAAAACCAATTCCCCACCACCACCAAAGGGAAAAAAAAAAAAAATCCATGTCCCTTCTGAATACAGAATTCTTGTAATAACCACTAAGAACAAAAAACATTTCTTCACTTTATGACATGAAATCTCAGAAGACATATTTACATTCAAGTCGTAGGGACATTTCACTTTAACCCTCAATGTTTTGTCCAAGTGAAAGTCCAGTACAGCAAATTCCACAATAATGTGAGTCTGTTATAAGCACTGTTTCCTCTAATATATTTAGGGGGTTCCAGTGGTCGTCTCTCCCTCTACTCACCAACAAGAATGCATTGCACTGTGTGTATTGTACAGGTTTATCCTTTCCCAAATTCTCTTGTAGAATATCCTCGGAGGCAGTCAGCCCTACACCTTTACCTGAGCTAAACTGCAGGCTCAATTCCTGTACTCAGAATTTGAAGGGTTGTACCTTAAGTCACTCAAGCCAGTTGAGGGTAGCAGGGCATCTATGTGCCAGGTGAATTCTGCAGGTGACCCCCCAAAATTCATGAAGGACACAAGAAAGAACTAGAAATGTGGGTGGAAATTCCCTATGCCTTGTTGTCCAGGTCACAGGCTTTGACTCTGCAGTGATCCATTATGTTCACATGGCTTCCCTACTGTATTCTCAAATCTGACTCTGCCCTCCTACTCGCAGCATCAACCCCTGTGGCTCCAGTTCATAAAACTGGGTATATGTCTCCAGCTCCTTCTGATTTCTTCTTCTCTATTACGTCCCTGATTCGCCAGCCACTGTGAGGACTAATGTCTTGTTCTACTTTCACTAGACAAACAGAATGGGGAGAGGCACTGAGAGGAGCTATATCTGCCACCAGATGTTATCAAATACTGTAAGGATTACAACAGAGACAACAAGAGTGTCCAAGGTCATGTTCAAAAAATTCCTGGTTCCTGACATGAGACTACCACAGTCATTCACCTATTTCACTTATCTGTATGCTATAATCACTCAATAGTTGTTACTAATATTACTTTAAATGTTTAAAATTTAGATTAATTAAAAATAAAAAAAATAAATATTCTACTTGACTCCCCCCCCCCCGCTTTTTTTCCTCCAGTACTCTTTCCTTCTTGATGTAGGTCCGTTTCTCACTATCTCATTTTCCTTTTACCTGAAGCACTTCTGAAACATTTCTTAGAGGACAGGTCTAGCAGTGATGAATGTTCTCATTTATTTTTTCTAGGTAAGTTTTTTATTTCTCCTTAACTTCTGGAGAATAATTTTCCATGATACAGAGAGTAAGAGCCAAATTTTTCACTGTTGAAGTGGATGTTGACAATAAGCAAGGGATGGAGGCTAAAATGTTCCATACAGTAATGCATTAGAGTTGGTAAAATAGTATATGTTCATGTTTAGATTAATATAGATACAAGTGGATATATATATATATATCTCCACAACCACAAACACGTGGGCTAGTATACACACATGTATTTCCTTCCTCTGTCCCCTGGGAGGACCTAGAAGAAGCAAGGATACCCCAATGCAAGGAACATACCTAGAACCCAGATCTTGGTTTTAATAATTTTTTTTGAAGTAAAGAACTGTGCTCCTTGGGAAAAAATGGTGATTGTAGGACTAGGGCAGGAAATACACAAAGTGAAACTAGAGAATCTTAGAATGCCAAAAAGTAAGGAAACACTCAAACAACAACAAAATATATTGATGGGGACACATTTAAAGGACACAGGAGACAACTGAAAAAGCTCCCAATAGCCAAGGTTGGAACAATTTAAGCAACAATGTAAATAATGTCATACAGTTGTTCCTTGAACAACATGGGTTTGAACTAGGTAAGTTCACTTAACTGTGGACTCTTTTCAATAGATACAGTACAGTACTGTAAATGCATTGTCTTTTCCTTATGATTTTTAAAATACTGTTTCCTTTCTTTATCTTACCTTATCAAAAACTGTCAAGATCGTCGAAACCAAGGAAAGTTTGAAAAACTATCACAGCCAAAGGGAGCCTAAGAAGGCGTGATAACTAAATGTAATATAGTATCCTGGATGAGATCCTGGAACAGAAAAAGGACATTAGGTAAAAACTAAGGGAATGTGCATAAAGTATAGACTTTAGAAAAATCTAATCTATCAATATTAGTTCATTAATTTTGGCAAATGCACCATCTAATGTAAGATGGTAATAATAAGAGAAACTGGGTATGGAATATAGGGGAACCCTGTATACTATCTTCACAATATTTTTGTAAATCTAAAAATATCCTAGCTTTCAGCTTTCAGCTGGAGGAGGCAAAAGTGCAACTGTTTTCGGTCGTTCTGAATCTGGGCTCACCCAGCACTTGTCACCTCCACCATGTGGCCCAGGTTGACCTGAACAAGATCAAAGCTGTATATCTGAAGTGCACCAGTGAGGAAGTCAGTGTCACATCTGTCCTGGCCCCAAAGATGGACCCCTTGGGTCTACCTCCAAAAATGGTTGGCGATGACATCACCAAGGCAACTGGTGATTGGAAGGGTCTGAGGATGACAGTGAAACTGACCATTCAGAACAGACAGACCAGATTGAAGTGGAATCTTCTACCTCTGCCCTGATTATCAGAGCCCTCAAGGAACCACCAAAAGGCAGAAAGGAGCAGAAAAACATTAAGCACAGTAGAAATATCACTTTTGAAAAGATTGTCAACATTGTCCAACAGATGTGGCACTGATCCTTAGCAGGAGAACTCTCTGGAGTCATAAAAGAGATCCTGGGGGCTGCCCAATCTGGGGGCTGCAATGTGGATGGGCATCACCCTCATGACATCAGTAGTGGTGTAGTGGGACGCCCAGCTAGTTAAGAACTACAAAGGAAAATATTTCAATAAAGGATCATTTGACAACCAAAACATAAAAATAAAAATAAACTACCCTAAAAAATTTAAATTTATTTTAAAACAAATGAGCACAAACTTCTGGATGAATATGACAATCCAAGAGAGGAAACATTTTCAACTGATACTCTTCAGGGGTTTTTTTCCAACTGAACTGGAAATATCAATATACAAAAAGTTGCACATATTTAATGTTTCATACATTTCGATGTTTGGATATATACTTACCTGACAGACTTTGCTCAAAAGAAAAATTCTCTGAGTTTTGGTCAGGGGCTCACCCTGTCCTCCACTGTGACCCGTTCAGAGGCCGCCGAGGAGGGTTACTTCATATCGTTAGCGACTATCAATACTGTGTCTGCTACGTGCCAAGTTCTGGGCTAAACTCCTTAAATAGATTATCACCTGACCCTGATACAGACAGGGGAGAGGCAGGGCAGACACCCCTAAGTGCCTTTTCAGCATTTATTCACTTGCTGGATGTTTTGTTTAGGGCAGTACTACAGCCCAGTTGCCTTTCCAGACATCCTGCCCTGAGCTGGGAGTCTCCTATAGGCTGCCTCCAAGATTTCAGGGCCACCCTTCTCTGCTTCTTTCCTTCTGTCTGCCTGGAGTGCAGCCACAAGGCTCTGGGCAAGCAATCTACTATGAAAGTGAAACAAAGATCAAGAGGACAAAAGCCTCACCTAAGGGCAGCACAGAAAGAGAGAATCCTGGTACACAAACGACATGGAGAGCCACTGCGCCAGCCTGGAGCTATCGCAAGGCTTCGTTTTGTGTGAGAAAACAAATCCTTAACTGGTTAAGCTATTCTATTGTGTTTTGCTGCACGAATTTGAGCATACTCTAATAGGAGAATTATGTGGCTTGCCTATGGCTTCATATATAGGGGATGAGACACCTGGTCCCCAAGTCAGGTTGGTGCAACCCCAAAGCTTGAAACTGCTGCTTTTTCCTTCCTTTTACGTTTGTGGCCATTGTTCATCATTAGCTTGAAACTGCTGCGTTTTCCTTCCTTTTACGTTTGTGGCCATTGTTCATCATTAGCTGCTCCATCCCAGGTCTTCCCAGCTCCTGATTTTCAATATTGACTTTATGATTGAGATGCTCAAGGGGAGAGTCCTGGGATCACCCTATGGCTCTTTCTGGTCCTGGCCACCCCAGGCAGCAAGCCCACCCCTGTGTGCACCCCTGGACCCTGGGATGTGGGGCTCAAAGCAGGCCAGGTGGGCATGCACTTTTTAGTCCAGCTCAAATTCAGCACCATACCCTCATTGGCCCTTTGGTCTTGTCATGAGACAGCTGTTCTTCCTAAGCCACATCTGTCAGCCCCCGACTCCCACACAACTCATTATAATGACCAAATCAAATAATCACTGTCTAGCCTGATATCAGAGTCCTGGGTTACAAAGAGGGAAGATGATGGCAACAGAGACTGTAAAGCGGCCAGCGGTGAGTGCGGCGGGGAGGACGCCCTCTCACCCCTCCCTTCCCATTCTCTCCTCTCCACCACACCTCCATCAAACACTTCTTTTTGTCTCCTGCCTTTCGTTAATACTATTCTTGCCCATCAAGAACAGCTACTTTTGGAAAAAATAAATCAGTAAAGGCCACTATCCCTGGCTTGAATCCTTTGTTCACCTCCATCTGCCCAGGGCTGCCAGGACCCCCACTAAGCTCTGTGCCGGCAGCCTGGGTGCCCTGGGTAGCGCTGGCTCAGCCTGCTGTAGGCAGAGACCAGGACCTGAACCACTCCAGAACGAATGTGCCATGGACCTGAGCACAGGTGTCATGATGCCCCACCTCCTCCACTCTGATGCCTCTGAATCTCCCTGCTAAGAACTAAACTGCTCATAGGTCAGGGGCAGGTTGAGAATTCACAGTCCCTAATGGTGCCTGGTAGAGGAAGTGCCTGGAGAGCACTGGAGGCAGAAATCCAGGAGCAGTTTTCACTTCTTGTGTGGCCAGTCCGCCCTCTCTGCAGAGATGCAGCAACTCAAATCTGCTTTCTCCTGGCCACCGGTACCTGATGCCCCATGGACACCCACGTGGAGCAGTTCCCCAGTAGAAATCGATCAGCTCCTCTTCCTCAGCCAGTCTCCAGGCTCTACTTCTAGAAGGGCAGAGTCTGGCTCTTTTTGCTTTCCTTCCTCCTCCATATCCTCCCTTTCCACAGATATATCATAGCCTGGGCTTTGCCATCTGGACCGTCCACTGCTGGTCAGTGTTAATCACGCATATATTTTTATCTATCTTACCTGTATTTGAAGCCCTCACAATATGGACCTGCCTCCCTCCATCTCCAGGCTCCTTCCCCATTATTCTGCCAGAACACTTACTCTTCAAGGCCCATCCTAAAAGCTCCCCTTTCCATTTAATCTCCCCTAACTCCACATGGTGAAAGTGGATTACTCCCTTCTGAAGCCCCAAGAGGCTTGCTTCTCTCTCTCTCTCTAAAAGCAGCTTTTGTTTTCCACCCAGTCATGCACTAGATGGTGTATATGTCTTGTCTAAGCTGACTGTGGGGCAGGACCATCTCTGCAGCCTGTATGGTCCCGAGACCACTCATTTTCCATGGTGGGCACCCAGGAAAAGAATGGCATCCTGGAGCTAGAAGCAATCTCAGAGCTCACAAACCCAGCCCCAAGCACCTACATCCCACTGCAAAGGTGAAGAAGACCCTAAGAGAAAGGGACCAAATCGCTCAAGGTCACACCCCTTACTTATGGCAGCGTTAGCATCAGATAATAGCTGATACATACTAAGTATGTCAGACTTGATGTTGTAGAACATTTGTAGAATTCTAAATGTGAGTTTGAAATTTGAGCTCTGATCTCTCATGGTTGATACATAAACAATTAAAAAGTGCTAAGATTGATTGAAATTATCATGATGTGCAGGTATACTGCTAGGAACTCTAGGTGGGCTGTCTCATGTCATCCTCACAACAGCCTTATAACTTAGGGCTATTTTGCCCCCAATTTCCAGATGGCCTCAGGTCTTTGAGAGACAAAGCAACTTTCCCAAGTCATACATACTGGTTAAATTTTTGCGTTTGAAAGTTTGAAACTCATCAGTCTCACATGAGAAGTCACACTCTGAAACCAACACACTAAGTCACTCAAATTGTCTGGACCTCAGTTTTACTATCTGTGAAATAGGCATAATAGTAGTTTATCATCATGGCATACAACATATATGAAATAGCTACAGAGTGTGCATCACTTTCTATAGTTCAGTTAAGACTCCAGTGATCTGAATATTCATCTTGGCTCCTGTAGTTAATAGCAGTCTGGCCTGGGGTACACAACCCTTCACCTCTCCGTTTCTCTGTTTCCACATCTGTAAAATGAGGAGCTTGACCAGATGATATTTAAAGCTTCATCTACTATATTCTGAGCATTTTTGTGGTGAATCTTCTGACTGGAATCTGCTAATATCCACTTGATTTTGCTTTGTGCTGGGTCACGTGCTCATTGACATGTGGTGCCATTGGCATGATGTACCATGTTCATTGACATGCCAAGCTTGCCTCAAGCTCTGCACACAAAAGCAAAGCTTCTTGTAAAATATTCTTTCAGTGTTTACTGTCACTTAGGTTAGGAGCCATACTTGGAAAGGGAATTTTCTTTGCTCTTAACTAAAAATATCATTTTGCACAATACTATCAATATGTTACTAACATTAAAACTTAGAAATATGTCTTTGAGTTCACTTCATGGAATATAAATAAATATGCTTCATTATTTTAAAAATTGCATAATATATATAACATGAATTTACCTAAAATTTACTTTGTTCCTGCTATTTTCATTCAATATTGTTTGAAATATTTCTCTTGATTCAACATAGTTTTATAATTTTAGAGCTTGCATAAAATTTCATTACACTGAAGTGCATAATTTATTAAACTTTATTGTTGGGTATTTAGGTTATTTCCAATTTTCCTTGGATTTAAGTGCACATTTGTGAAACAGTGGATCTCTAGGTTAGATTTGAGGCATTGTGCACCATCTAAAATTGGCAACAAAATAAAGTCTAATTTTTCAATTCTAAGTGAAAAGACATACTAATATTACCCAACAGTGAAGTTCCCATATATGGCTCTGTGTTAGACCTAAAAGCTTAAGTTTCTAGGGCAAAGAGCTGGTATGTAATGATTTTTTAATTTACTTCTTCATCATCCATTTATTCAATCTATCCAAATATTTATTTTAGGCATACTGTGTTTTAAGTACTCTGTTAGGTTCCAATGATATGGGTAGAATGCCTTCCCTGACCTTGTGGGACTTACAATCTAGTAAAGAAACAGACAGTACAGCAGTAAAACAAACATGCATGAGAAATCACATATGGGAAAAGATTCTACGTATATTTAGGTCATTACCATGTCTTTACCTGGGCAAGTTATATAACTTTTCTGCATTTCATTTTCTCAATCTGTGAAATAGAGAAAACAACAGTTAACATGTGTAAATGCTTAAAAGAGACCTTGGCACATACTAAGCACCCAATATGTTTTAGCTATTATTGTTCTTTGTATTAATTATTCACTGCTACTTAACAAATCACTTCCAAATTTAGCAGGTTAAAACAACAAGCATTTATCATGTCACAGAGCTTCTGATGGTCAGGGATCTGAAAGCAGCTTAGCAGGGTGGTTCTGAGTCAGGGTCACTCATGAGGCTATTGTAATCTGAAGGCTCAGCTACAATGGGGGAATCTGCTTCCAAGATGTCTCCTTCACGTGGCTGCTGGCAGGAAGCCTCAGTTCCTTTTCCTGTGAGTTTCTCTGTAGGTTTAAATGTTCTTACACTATGTCCAACGTCCCCTGTAGCGAGTGACCCCAGAGAGAGGAGGAGGAGGCAAGGTCTTTTATGACCTAGTCTTGGAAGCCAGATACACCATCACCTCTGCCCCATTTATTTTTTGAAAGTGAGTCATTAATTCCTGATTTCACTTAAGGAGAGAAGACTCAGGGTTCACTTTTGGAACCATGCCAAAGAGCTTGTGGACACACTGTAAAACGCCACACAGATGCAGAAGGACCACTCAGCACCTGTGCCACAACAGGGTCCTCCCTCTCCACTCCTCGGTGCCCCTCTCAGTAGAGCTGTGTACACAATGTAACCCATCCATAAAGCTCATTTACTGAGATGCTTTCTACACACCTTACCTCAGGTGCCTGGATGGCTCAATCAATTGAATGTTCAACTTGGGCTCGCCCCAAGTGATCTTGCTGTTCATGGGTTCGAGCACCACATCCGGCTCTGTGCTGACAGCTCGGAGCCTGGAGCCTGCTTCGGATTGTGTGTCTCCCTATTTCTCTGACCCTCCCCTGCTCGTGTTCTCTCTCTCTCTCTCAAAAATAAACATTAAAAAATATTTTTAAAAAATAAAAAATAAACCTTACCCTATTTCTACAACTCCAAATTATCTTCATCACTGGATAGACATAGTAAACTCTTTTGTTTCTGATTTCGTATTAAATCAAAGTAAGCAATAGATCGATGTTTTAACTTCCTAAAATACAAACTATCTTCAATGCCTTTCAACACATCTGTCTAAATAAAATTCCTTTATTTTAGAAAAGAAGCCTTTGTAATGTCCTGGGAGATGCAGGGAAGCCTGCTGGTAGAAATGCACAGCAGCAAACTAGAGGCACCTTCCACGGCCCCTGGGCCAGGCAGCCTGCACCCGGGACACCCCTTCTAGCCCTCCCCACAGCTGCCCAGCAGGCTTCACCTGGCCTTCAGTTTTGTTGTAGACCTATTCTCTTCAATCATGTTAGTCTTCCCTTGGGAGGATTTTCAGCAGTCCTACTGTATTTTTTTGTTTATTTATTTCTTTTTTGAGAGAGAGTTAGAGTGCAAATGGGGGAGGGGCAGACAGAGAGGGAGTGAGAGGGTCCCAAGCAGGCTCCGTGCTGTCAGCACAGAACCCAACATGGGGCTCAAACTCACAAACCATGAAATCATGACTTGAGCTGAAATCAAGAGTCTGGTGCTTAACTGGCTGAGCCACTAGTCACACTGTATTTGTAAAAATTCATATATTTATAAGGTGCCACATCCTTGGCATAAGTTATCTTCAATCATTACTTCAACTCCCATAACCAAGTATTAGTCCTCACTGTGAACAAGAAACTCGAGTCTCAGAGAACTTGCACCAGTTCAAACAATGATGGAAGTTCGAAGCTAGGCTTGCTGAACTCCGTATATGCTTCTGTCCACGATGTTGCCATTCTTTGGGGTTTTATTTCAGAGCCACAAGACTGCAAAACCCTGCAGTCATTCAAGTTATCCCCAGATATGCCAGTTCTATTGCAAACCTTTCCCAGAAGCCTTTCCCCATCCCCCCCATGCCAATGAGATGCCACCCACACATAGGGCTGCCTAACATACAGAATGTCCAGTTAAATTTGCATTTCAAATAATTTGGTTAGTATAAATCTGTCTCCTTACTTAAGCTAAAAAGTAGTTTTTTCTTAAAATGCGAGTTTCATGCAGTGACTGCAGACTAGAATGCTCGCAGCTCTCTCTCACCAGGGCAGGTCTGGAGAGCTGAATAGATCCTAAGGTTTCTGACTTCTTCACAAAACAACGGAGTGGATGTGGAACCCAGACCATGGAAGCTCTCAGTCCCATGTTTCTGCAGTGGAGAACTGTGCAGAACATCCCGAAAAGCTGGGGTTTCTGATAACACTGAGATGCAATGCCCTTGGCAGTCCATGTTGGATAAATGCAAGATAGTTAAAACTGTCTTCTTATATTTCCTTTCTGTTCAGTCAGAGGTGAGTGGAGACCAGATTCTGTGGGGGTTATTTACTGCAAAATTGTCACCACATATCCATGCTCTTTCATCACTCATGTGCTTTCGAAGGGGCCCATTGCCTTTTAGTAAGTAATGACCCTGGGTGCAGACCACATCTGGGAAGAGTCTACAGCAAGCCCAAATAAGGCAGGCTCTATGGGATTAAACTTGGCTTTTAGTGACAGACCAAGTTGGCTGGGACAGATGGACACTACTGTTGTCCTACACTGCCCTTGCCCAAATCCTGGCTAACCTCTCCATCACCCCTGCCTGCAGCCACAGCTGGAAAAGAGGATATGCTCCTGTCAGTGGCTCTGCAGGCTCTTAGGACACATGTGTGTTTTCAGGGGCAAAGTCCACCAAAAACCCCTTAGCATAAAGTGCCAAAATTCTGGAGTGTGTTCCAAGTTCTCTGTGACTTTTCCCTGCCTCCAGATCCTTCAACTATCTCCCGCCTCCAGTCATAGTGGTCTTTCAGATCCCCAAATGAGTTCCCTTCCTGGCATGTTCTCATTCCTTCTTCTGGAGAGCACCTGCTGACACTTCAGGTAGCATCTGAAATACAATCGCATAAGGAAGGCTTTGGCCCAACCCTGCCCATCTCCCTATCACAGCTCAGTCAGGTTTGCCAATTGGTCACATTTCACATGCTTGGGAGCCACGTGTAGCTCCTGGCTAGTGTATTAGTATGGATATAAGACATTTTTACCAGCACAGAAGAATATATTTCCTTAAAAAAAAAAAAAAGAAGATGTCAAATAAGGGTTTGCTTTGCTTTATTCCCAATGCCCTATGGGATTGACTCTGGTGGTGCTTTCTATCCACATACTGTGAATCGATCTCAAAGCTTTGTGCCCTGACCTTCCACGTCCTTTTTTCCCATCCTCTAGGATAGCAATCTGATGTTTTCATTCATATCTCTCTGGATAGCCCCAGGTACTGTCCTTGATGATCTCATCCAACCTCTAATAACAATTTCCATCAGGCAGCCCAAGCTCTTGCTTTTAATGAATTTACTCTTTCAAATTCAAAATATGATAAGAGAGAAACAGATCCAGATAAAAGCGTCTGGTCAATAATTTCCTGAAATCAACGTTTGCTTCTCCTGAGATAATATCCTTCTTCGGGAAAACAAAAGAGCCAGAAGCTGAATACAGTGATATCCATTCTTCTTACTGAACATGCAGGGACGCTAAACTGGAGCTTCCTGAAGCTGTGGGCACCTCCCATTTCCTGCTGTGTCCCTCACCTGACCGAGCGGGCAGAGGGCTTTCCTCTTGGAAAGCGCCTCCCAGACCCTTCCACTCTCTTCTGCTCTTAACGATCTCTTTCCACAAATCAGCTTGTCTTCCTCAAAAAGAAAAGCAAAAGCCTATTTATTCTCCATGTATATGAAGAGATAACTGCTATGAAGTGAATACCGTACATGAATGACTAGTGGACGGAAGGCATACATCTCCAGGCTCCATTCCCTGGCAGAAATTCCGCAGTCAGTCTATCTCCATATTCAAGGTGATCACACACCTGAGCCCCCTCATCTTTGAGCATATCTCAGGAGTGAGGGACAGGGACAGAAGCAGAAGTCCCTGCCCATCTCCCAACCTATGAAGGAAATACAAGAAGAGGTGCTGTTCAAGGTGTGTGCATCACAGATGAGGGATTTCTGGGGCTCAGGCCTTAGGCTTTAACGTCCAAGGGGAAACACATTCTCTGGTTTCCCTATTCCCTGGTATTGTTCAAAAACAATCTGATTAGTAGGAAGCAGGCCTGGGGACAAGTCTCAGAGCTCCATTTTTATAGCGAGTGCACTGTCTCCAACAGTGAAGGCTACTCAGGCTGGTTGGATTCTTTTCCACTACCAACCTTGCTCGGCCAGTGTCCGGACCCCTACTGGGGAGAAACAGGGCCTCAGAGCAACTCCTGGCCCCTGTGAAAATTGCACAGGTTTGGAGGTAGAAAAATGGACATTAATAGGAGACCGAGGGGAAAAGAAGCTATAGTGTAAGTCATGATTTCAAAGGATGGGAAGACAAGAAGGGATCTTGTCATAGGACGGGAAGGGTGGTGACCTTGGATGCAAGGACAGTAACCATGAATCTCTTGGAAAAAGAGGGATACCTTTCAATATAGCTGCAGGGAAGAAAGAAAAGATAAGCCAGACAGCTTTTGAGTGTTAACTGGAGATTAGAGGCCATAAAGTAGCAGGGGCACCAGGCTGTGTAGATGGGTGCTCAGAAGCCTGTGTGCAGATGTGGGAGGCATACATTTAGATGGGTCCACATGTAGCAGGCTCACCCTTTATAATTCACTACAACTGCTTGTTTTTGTCTGTAGTTCAACTGGCCTCCTTCATGAGCCCCAACCACTGGTGATTGAGAAAAACAATCATCTATGTGTTTAAACTAATGCATTCTGATCTTTTACTTAACAGAGTCTTTGGGGGAGTGAGGGTAGAAAGGCTAAGTCCCTCAGACACCCTCTCTGTTCTCATCCTTGGAATGACATCTGGGGTAGGGGATGAGCCTGTGCAGGGAGGTCTCTAAGTGAAGGCGGCTCTGACCTGAGGGGCCAATACCCACATATCAATGTTTCAGTCTCCCCGTTTGCCTCTTCTTCAAAACAGTTCTCATGGTTTAGTTTTTATTTGTTGGCTCATGGATAAGTGCTAGGCAGCCATTCATTCTACAATTGGGGGTGAAGGAGGAATAAAACTGTGTGTGCTAAGGTAACTGCCATGATTTCTCATAGGCAGGGTGCTGAGAGCTTGGGAGGCCTTGGGGACTTTTTAGCATGAGGGGTTCCCACTTTTGTCACAGCCCCTTTGTGACAGAAAGTCACAAAAACGATGGCTTCCCTCTCTTTTTCATATGCTTACATGCTCCCATTTCTTTCTCATTGTCTCAACATTTTCTGAAACCCCACATCAGTCGATGACCCACCCTACCTGAACCCACTCGGCTTTGAAGGCTTTTGTTCTCTTTGGGGTTTCATTAGTTATGTGAGGAGGAAAATGATTAAAAGACTTATATGCCCTGACTTCCATTTTGTATTAAGATTTACTAAAAGCTTTGAAAGTTGTGAATTGCTCCTGGCAGTGATGTGTTGGCTGAGCCCAAAGATGGGGCAATTTGCTGCTCTAGTGGACTGCCCTTCCCGTTTCACTTTTGATTTTTGCTTTAAACCAAACATTTGAAATAAAGTGAGGATTATTTGGGGGGTGGGTGGTTGTTTGTTTTTCTGCCAGGGTTTGGAGGGC
Organism: Hyaena hyaena; assembly: GCF_003009895.1. Lineage (NCBI taxonomy): Eukaryota > Metazoa > Chordata > Mammalia > Carnivora > Hyaenidae > Hyaena > Hyaena hyaena. The sequence continues at coordinate 3,122 of NW_024082030.1, read as the reverse complement.
ACTGGGGGAGATGGGAGTGGATGTATTTTCTTTCTTTCTAAAAATACATAATTGTATTGAAGTCCATGGATATGAATCCTTGTTTTCTGTTGGGGATTTGCTGTCCGTACCAACCAACCAACAGAAACGTCCTCTGTGTCCTAATCAGAGTTTGTTCTGTGACTGTTCCTCAGGTATTTGCACGGAATGTGTGCTGATCTGTGTATTTTATGTGTAAAATCTTTCAAAGCGTTCAAACCCTCTGTGAGTTCTGCCTTAGGGGCAATGTTTAGAAATGCCATGCTCTCCTCAAGATAATATAGACTCACCTATATTGTTTCGGGACATGATGCTTTCAGGTTTCATATTTAAAACCTTAATCAACTTGATTTAAATCTGGCATGTGATAGGGTCCTATACCTCTTTCTGTCCTTTCCAAATGATTACCCAATCAGCCCTGGGTTCTAAATAACCAAGGCACCTTTTAGCTCTCACTCAACTTCACACTAAACCCCATCAATATGCATGTGTCTGTTTCAGAACCATATGTTTTCACATCTGTTGGCAAAATTCTCTTTACTCTTCTTATGTAACAACTTCTTAGCCAGTAGCAGTCATAGTTCTTTCCACTTGCTAGGTTTTTAAAAAGCAATCATGTGGCATATTTGATCAGAATTGTTATAAATGTATGGGAAAATGAGGAAGAATCAATGTCCTTCAATAATGTCTTTCCATTGAGCATTTAGTATCAAATTCCTAATCATCGATGCTCAGACATAAAACTTTTCTTTAAGGTCTCTGGAACAAATGTGTTCTATGGGAATATTATCAACAAAATAACATTTTATGATATGGTAAAAGAGGAATGTGTTCTGTATTACTTTTGCTTTAAGTTTTTCCCAAGCTTTTTTAGAGAAACTGTAACTATTCTCTCATGAATAGTCATCAATTTGGTGATGTCCGACAGTCCACCAGACATGGCATCTAAGAATGAATTAAGATCAATTCTCACCTCCAAATTAGCCACCTGCCAACATTTAATTGACTCCTACCTAACACTCAGTCTCTGTAGGACAATTCATTTAGTTAACTGAAGGTACATTTTTGCAACTAATTTATCTTGGAAGTTTCATTAGAAATAACATTGCTTAAAATTAATCATTTTCTGGGTAACTTATTGGAAAGTTTTATGGTCATGCTGGGTGACTGCAAATACTTACTCAGAACATTTCTGGAATCACTGTGGCTGCATTTTACAGTTGCGAACTTGGAGGCCTTGAACCTATTTGTCCTGTGTTTCAGGCATATTATCAGGACTGTTCTCTTACTCTTGCTCAAATGCATTTCTTCGTTCTACTTCTGTGTGAAGATTGAATGATCTTCTTTCCAGGAACAAGTCTTTTCAGACACCGTAGTTTTACTCAAGATGAGGCAGACCATTTGTGTTTCTGAATATTTGGATCAAATATTCTTTGGGACACACATCAATTTTGCTCCAAGTCTTTATTATAACCTCAACTTGTTCCTCAACATTTGTCCAAAATGCCATTACCATGTATGCAGAGCCACAACTATTTTCCACAACACCTCTGTAAAAACTAGACACAGAAGACTCAGTGGGTGGATATAGCTCTGCAAAACTATAGCTTGGAAAGAAAACTGTACCTTGTTTTTTTTTAATTGTAACATAATGCATAACATACCACTGATTCTGTTAAACCATTTTTAAGTGTACAGCTCACTAATGTTAAGTATATTCACACTGTTGTGCAATCAATTTCCAGAATTTCTTCATCTTGGGAAATGGAAACTGTACTATTAAACACCTCCTCATCTCCCTCCCCCGTAGCGCCTGTCAACCACCATTCTACTTTCTGTTTCTATGAATTAGGCTGTTCTAAACACCTCATAAAAGTGGAATTATACAATATTTGTCATTCTGTGACTGGTGTATTTCACTTAGCATGATGTCCTCAAGCTTCAGCCATGTTGTAATATGTGTCAGAATTTCCTTCATTTTTAAAGCTGAGTAATATTCTGTTGTATGTATATAAAGCATTTTGTTTGCTCATTCATCTGTGGATGAACACTTGGGCTGCTTCTACCTTTTGGCTATTGTGAATAATACTGCTGTGAACATGAGGGAATCATCCAGACCCTGTTTACAGTTCTTTTGGATATGGAATCAGAAGTAAGATTACTAAATCATATGATAATTCTATCTTTAATTTTTTGATGACTGCCACACTATTTTCCATAGTAACTGTACCATTTTACATTCCCACCAACATGCACAGGTTTCCAATTTCTCCTCATCCATGCCATCACTTGCTATTTTCTTATTTTTTGGAGGTTTTGTTGTTGTTGTTTTTGCTTTGTTTTTTTACAATCGTTATCCCAGTGAGTGTAAGGTGGTACCTCAGGTGGTCCTGATTTGCGCTTCCTGAATTATTAGTGATATTAAGCTTCTTTTCATAAGTTTATTGGCCATTCAAATCCTTTGCCTATTTTATTGGGTTTTTAGTTTTCTGTTGTTGAGTTGTAGGAGTTCTTCATACGTTCCAGAATTAATTCCTTGTATGATTTACAAATATTTTCTTCCATTCTGTAGATTGCCTACACTCTGTTGATTTTGTCCTTTAGTTGCAAAGAAATTTTAAATTTTAAATTTTTATGTAGCCAAATTTATCTGATTTTACTTTTGTCTCCTGTGCTTTTGGTGTTAGATCCAAGACATCATGGCCAAATCTATTTTTTTAATGTTTATTTATTTACTTTTGAGAGAGAGAAACAGGGCAAGCATGGGGGGTGGGGTGCAGAGAGAGAGGGAGACACAGAATCTGAAGCAGGCTTCAGGCTCTGAGCTGTCAACACAGAGAGTGACATGGGGCTTGAACCCACAAACCACAAGGTCATGACCTGAGCAGAAGTCAGATGTTCAACCAACTGGGTTGAACCGCCCCGGTGCGCCTTTATTTAAATTAAAAAATAATAATAATAATGGCCAAATTTAATACCATGAAGATTCCCCTCATACATTCTTCTAAGAGTTTTACAGTTTTAGCTGTTACCATTAGGTCTTTGTTCCATGTTGATTTCATGTCTGTATATGGTATAAAGTAAGCATTCAACTTCTTTTTTTT